>NW_017728996.1:6563478-6569334 GCF_001723915.1 Gavialis gangeticus | reverse complement strand
TATATATATAAAATTATATCATCTAAAATTAAAAGGTCTCAATCAACTGTTGAAGTTTCTTTCCCAGAATTTGATTTTATGGAACGTGGCAAAATGTTCTGTTTTCACGTCATTTCAGAAGATGAAAAAATACCTGGAAAAGCATGAACTGCCTGTGAAGTAGCAACTCCAAGTCTTGTCCGGCTCTGGATACATCGCCGGAGAAGGAAGTCGGGGAAGATCAAGAGCGTAGCAAGAGCATATTGAGAGGAGACTGGGTTGGATATCAACAGAAATAGATACTTATCTTTCTAAGGAGCTTCAGAAAAGCCGCTCCCCTTCCGAGCGTGTCTGTTTGTTTCTAGAGGCCCGGGCTCTTGGCAGACACGGATTTAAAAGCACGGCTCATCCTGAAAAGAAGCGACTCGAGAATAAAAAACAAAACACTCCTGCTGCCTCCTCTTGATTGCCTCTTACAGATTTTTCTTTTGTAGCACAAAGATCAAGGATTGCTGGCCTGTTTATTTGCTCAGGCTAAAAGACCCTTGGGGCTGGGCTTTACTTATACATGTTGTGGTAGTGTAAGTGATGCCGTAGCCATGATGGTCCAGACGTTATGCAAAGAGCAAGGATTTAGGGTGATCTCTTATATTGGACCAGCTATGTAGTTAGAGTGGCCTTGACAAGATTGCAAATGCAAGACAAGCATTCCTCAGGTCAGGCCCAGGATGAATGCCTGCGCTCAAAAGCTTGTCTAACTCTGTCCTAACTACATAGTTGGTCCAATAAAAGATAACACCCTAAGAAATCCTTGCCTCTCATATGTAGAGCATCCTGTGTAACAAGACCCTAGTCCTAGTTAAAACTTCTAGGCACCAAACTTGCTGATCTAAAGCCTTCCAAAAATCATGAGCATGGCCCAAAATAAACCGTGAGCTATTTTTTAAGATGTAAATGTTGGGTTAATTTTGTGTTCTGGTTTCACACCCCCATGGGTGTAAACACTATGGTTTAGAAACTTACTACTTTTATTGAAGCAAAACCCAAGATTCTCACATAACGACTGGACCCTAGCAGCAAACATCCAAAACAAAATTTGGGAGACAATACAATGACAACCAGGGAGAGGACAAGGGGGAAGGAAAAGAAAAAGAAGTGGATTCCTCTGGACTAAAGATCTGAACATCTCAGACCTCAAAATAATAAAACCAGTTATTGACAGCTCCCTTTTAATGCCATGCCATGTACCTTTTGTCTGTAAGACTAATCTTTCCTTACAGGGTTTTATTAAATCACAATAGAATAGACTTTTCATTAGGTAGGAAGAGCAGCAAGCATAAACATGCTTTATGAGATCGAGGCTGCCATCATTCCCAGTGCAAAACAGCACACAGAGCCAGGCCCTTTTTTTGTTTGGTTTTTTTAAGCACATGCCTTTGCAACAGCTTCCAAACACTCATTTAGGACAGGATGTGGGGACGGCTGTATGCAGGAGAGGGAAACTACTAGCCAGGGCCAGCTGCAAGGCTGCTTCCGTTCCTTGCCCAGCCATAGCGCCAGAGGATCTCCAAGCACTCTGCACGCATCGGTGAATGTGGCCTGCAGCACTCCCACAGGGCACTCGGGCCCCGTTACTTGAGGACAGAGGGACAGCTGGGCCAGGGCAGCTCAGGTTCATGTAGAGAGCCTGCAGCAGAGCCTGGGAAGCGATGCTTAGCTCTCCCTGGGCCCAGACCAGTGCTCAGACCAGAGCCCTTCCATGTCCCCTCCACTCCCACCAGTCACCCCTCTAAACCACCCCCAAAGGTCCCAATACACTTCAGCCTGCAGACTCACCTGTAGCTGGCATCAGGTTTCTGCTAGTCTGGGTGGTGGCCTACAGCAGCTTCAACTGTGCTGGTCACTCAGGCTGCGCTTAGGAAGAAACAAGCGGCTTCAGTACAGAAGTCAGGGCAAATACCCGCTCCCCTCTGGCGTCTTTGCAGCAGTGGCTAGCTAGCAGGAAACCTGCACCCACCTAAAGCAAGGCTTTGTGGCGGCCGCTGCCTTGTGTTCACTTGAAGCTCAGTGACAGCCAGAGGGATAAAACTCAGGTCTTCCTGCTGCTCGGTCGGGGGCCGAAGGAAGAGCAGTATAGGGTGCATGACACACAGGAGGGGACATTCTGAATAACCCTGCCCCCCAAAGAGCCGTCTGTTTGCTGAAACTCAGCTAAAAAGCTTGTTTAAGGCACAGTGGAAAACATGCTTTGTTGAAGGCTAAAAGGGCTGTAAAGTGCTGAGGATCCGGCTGCATTGATACCATGGGAGGCCTAGGTTTCCATGGGAATGGAGCGTGTATTTAGTTCGAGGAGCAGAGCAAACGGACTCGCAGCTTGCCATGTCTGACCTGCTGCCAGGGGCAGGAAAGGAAGTCTCTGTGCCCACCAGCCTGGAGAAGCCCCCATCTGCTGAGGCTAGGCCGAAGGTGCCCTTCTGCTTGCAGCAGGGATACGGGCTCCAGGTGCTCACGTGGCAGAAGCTCAATCTACTTCTTCTGCCTCTGACTTCCATGCGCCTCCCTGGTGAGGAGCGATCCATGCAACGATTAAGTAAGACAATGCAAGAGCAAGCCACCAAGTTGTCCTCTACCAACAGGCCAGTCAGCCCTGGGGAAACTCTCCTACCATCTGTAAGACGCGTCTAGCTGCAGCGTCTAGAAACACCGGCTGGGATGATGCTCAGCCCTGCGCCTACGCAGAGGGACATCCGATTTAAATTAGCAGCGTGACGCCCAGCGCGGACCAGCTCCCAGAATAGCCACCCAGCTTCTCAGGCAGGCGTTGAGCTTCTCAAGCTGATCTAAAGCTCTCATGGGATCCATCTTCCTGAGCTCTGATCACACCTTTGGCCACAGCATGGGCAGACCTTTCTCCTGCCCAGAAGCGTTTGCAGTATACACAGGCTAATAGGGGGAAGCAGGTGCTCAAAGAGATGAAGGGACTGGAACAAATGCACACACAGCAAGTCAATGAGCCAAGCTGGGATTCAAACCCAGGTTTCAGGACTCCCAGCACAGCGCAGTGCAGCGCCCTAGCTACAAGGCTGCACAGCCAGACCTCTAGCAGGCCTGGTTGCTCCTTTAAACCACTCACACGGCAGAGTGGAAAGACAGCTCTGGGGAATCGGGGATGGCAAAGACCCTGGCATTGGTGCTGCTCCCAATTCCCCTATGGTGCTAGGCCGCTGTCTCAGGCAGTGCCACTCTCCTGAGGGGCGGCTGGAGCGGTCACACAAACAGTACATGAGGGGTCTGCTGTTTCTCAGGAATGGCACAAAAAAAACAGACTTCTTCCTGGTCCAAGCAAAGCAGGTTTCCTAGAATTCAAGGATAAAATAGGAATCCCCTTTGTCATAATGGGGTCTCTGACGCATGTGATTTGCTGCAGTTCTAGCTGGCAGGGCATTTGCCAGCCAGACCAATAATTAACCAGACATCGCCAGGGACCCCCATTCCACGTATGCAAACTCAAGAGGTGTGAGCAACAGCAAAGCGTTTTGGAAGAAAATTAGAGAAAGGATTAGCCAAATGCTTAAATAAAATCCCCTCACACGTGGAGCACCTTCAGAAAGCTGAGGGGTCTCCCAACAATTATTACCTCCCTCTTTCCAGAACTTTCAGCAAAATAATTATGGGGAGGACAGAAAAAGACCTGCCCTGTTTTGGACAAAGTCACATGCAACCAGATCAGGACACATGGACAATCTAGCAGGGTGACAGAACAGCTCATGGTATCATCCCCACCCTTTGGAAGCAGCCCTTAAAACAGCTTGTGCACTAAGAGGAGCTATTTTACTCCTGCCACAGTCCCACTTATAAAGACGTGGCCACAGTAAAGTAGGGTCACAAGAAGCTTCAGACAGGAAATGACACCTATAAGCACGATGGGCTCGTGGCTGGGTACTGCCCTGAGACTCGGGAGACCTGGGTTCCAGTTCCAGTTCTGCCACTGAGTTGCTGCTACAGCCATGGGCATGTCACTTCACCTCTCTGTTGCCTTTTTGTTGCGTGTGTGTGCATGCACGCGTTAGCTTGCAGACCTATGGGGCTCTAACTAGATGCAAGAACAGTGTTCATCCACATCAGGGTCCAGATCTCAGTACGGACCTCGAAGCACTATGGCGAGACAAATCCATAACAAAGCAGCATAATGACTATTGCTAGCTTTAAGATACTTTGCTTGTGTGCACACATACTCAGGGCCTAACCATAGCTCTCTGAGTGCTCTTCAGAGCCAAACTTGCTTTTAAAGGCGTCTGCCATGCTTGTAAGAGGTGAAGAGTCACTTGACCTGACATACGCAGTGAGAAGCTTGAAGCCAGCCAGAAAGGAGATGCGTAAAACCTCAGGTCAAATATCACAGCAATTGGTGATCACTTTTAGAAGTCCAGAGCTTCAGAGAGACATGGAACAACGTAGAATCACAGAAGTCGGGTCGGGAGGGATCTTGTAGATCTTCAAGTCCAACCCCCTGCCTGGGCAGGAGAAAAACTGGACTCAATTGACTCCAGCCAGGTAGGCATCAAGCCTCCTCTTAAAGACCCCCAGGGTAGGAGCCAGCACCACTTCCCTTGGAAGTTGGTTCCAGATCCCAGCCGCCCTGACTGTGAAGTAGCTCTTACGGATGTCTAATCTAAACCTCCTCTCCAACAACTTGTGGCCGTTATTCCTTGTTATGTGGGGGGGCGCTCGGGGAAACAAGGTCTCTCCCAAACCCTTCTGGTCCCCCCTAGTGAGTTTATAGACAGTCACCAGGTTCCCCCTCAGCCTTCTCTTGTGAAGGCTGAACAGGTTCAGGTCCCAGAGTTTTTCATTGTAGGGTCTGCCCTGTTGTTCCCGGATCATGCGAGTGGCCTCCTCTGGACCCTCTCTATGTTGTCCACATACCTCCTGAAATGGGGCGCACAGAACTGGACACAGTACTCCAGCTGTGGCCTGACCGGTGTTGCATAGAAGGGGAGGATCACCTCCCTGGCTCTACTGGAGATGCACCTGTGGGTGCACAACAAGGTGTGGTTAGCCATGCCAACTGTGACCTCGCATTGTTGGCCCATGTTCATCTTGGAGTCAGTAAAGACTCCAAGATCCCTTTCTGCCTCCGTGCTCTCAAGAAGGGAGTTTCACATTGTAAAAGTGTGCTGCTGGTTTCTACTGCCTAAGTGCAGCACCCTGCACTTGTCAGTATTGAAGCACATCCTGTTTATATTAGTCCACTCTTGTAACCTATCCAGATCTTGCTGCAATCTTTCCCTCCCTACTAGCGTGCTCACCTCAGCCCAAATTTTGGTATCATCAGCGAATTTAAACAGGTTGCATTTCACCCCGTCGTCCAAATTGCTGATGAAGAAATTGAACAGCGCGGGCCCAAGGACCGAGCCCTGGGGGACTCCACCGCCCACTTCTGCCCAGGTTGAGTGTGACTCGTCCACCACCACCCTCTGAGTACTACCCTTCAGCCAATCTGCAATCCATCTGACTGTGTAGAATATGAATCTAATAACTGAGCTCTACACCAGTCTTCACCAGGCTGAATATGACCCGTCCACCACCACCCTCTGAGTGCGACCCTCCAGCCAATCTGCAATCCATCTGACCATGTAGGCATCAATGCCACAGTCGCCTAGTTTTTTAATGAGGATGGGGTGGGAGACGGTGTCAAAGGCCTTGCTGAAGTCTAGAAAGACTATGTCCCCGGCGACACCTGCATCCATTGCCTTTGTGACCTGATCATAAAAGGCAATCAGGTTGGTCTGACATGACCTGCCCCTAATGAAACCATGCTGGTTGCCCTTGAGCATCATCCCTGAAGCTGGCCCATCACAGATGTGCTCCTTGAGG
>NW_017728996.1:6558234-6558478 GCF_001723915.1 Gavialis gangeticus | reverse complement strand
TTTATTATCTTTGATCTTGGACGCTAGTCCTAGCTCTATGTCTGCCTTAGCTTTCCTGACAGCCCCCCTCCAGGCCCGAGCAGAGGAGGTATACTCCTCTTGGAGATAGCACCCCCCCTTCCACCAGGTGTACACTACCTTTTTGGCAATTAGGCATTCCCAGATGCCCCTGGTGACCCAGGGGGGCTTTCAGGCACTCTTGCCACCCTTGCTTCTTGTTCGGATGGTCACCCCTTGGGCCCTG
>NW_017728996.1:6552799-6558223 GCF_001723915.1 Gavialis gangeticus | reverse complement strand
CTGTTAGATCCCTCTCCCCATGGCCCCCTTGTATCTTGAGCCAGAGCACTTCTGCTTGCCCCTCTGACCCCGTTCTGCTGGCAGAGGATGTGTATTGCTCCTCGACACAGAGCGCCACACCCCCGCCTGTCCTTCCTTCTCTATCCCACCTGTAAAATCTCTAGCCCCTAATGCTGGCTGCCCGGTCGTGGGACAAATCCCACCACGTTTCTGTAAGCCCTGTTATATCTGGGTCTGAACTGGCTATTCTGAGGGCGAGTTCCTTAAGGCCTTCCCTAGCTGCATGTGCCACCCCCCAATTTGGGAGACTGTCCGGACCCCTGTTTCTTACCTGGGTGCTCCTTGCATTTGTCACCTGTCTTGCTGGGGTTGTGTCTCCTCGTCTTCCTGCTCCCTCCCCCAGCGAGGCTAGTTTAAAACTCGCCGTACGAGATCAGCCAACCTGGAAGAGAAGACATGCTTGCCTTTAGGAGAGAGGTGAAGCCCATCCCACCCCAGCAAGTCCCCTGCCCGAAAGCATGGGTCATTATCTAGGAACCCAAGGCCTGCCTGGTGGCACCAACTGTGTAACCGCTGGTTGACCTCGCCAATGCAGGCCTCGTCGATGCATGCTTGCAGCTGAGATTTCTAGCGGGATTCCAGCGTGCTCCATTATCAGCTCAAAAGCCATTGCACGGCAGTTGTCAGTAGGTGTCAGCTCCCGTTTTTTGGTCTTGGCTCAGATAACGAGACAGATTGAGCCCTGGAGATAAGCATTCAGCACTGGGCTTGCACAAAGAAGGAGGGAAGCAAGATGTCACCCTTCAGGCTATGCCAGGGCTAGAGGGAAAAGCACAAAGCAGGAGGAGCAGGAGATGAGTCCAAGCTGCTTGTCGTCCATCATTTAGCATCTGTGCTCCTGAAAGGGGGCTTCACTTGGGTTCCTTTTTCTCTCTGCAAGTGTAAATGCAAGTAAGCTGGAATTGCTACATGGTAAGTGTGTCCAGCCCAAGACCTCTAAATCCAGAAGCGCCTGAATCTAGAGCTTGAGCTAAATGACCTGGGCTGGGATTTTTAAATGGGAAAGGCCTGTTGCTTCAGGGCCCTTTTGGTGCTTCTGAAGATGCCAGCCCAGGTCTGAGTCTGGCAGCAATACAAGATACAAACCTGTTTATGTGCTCCAGCCTCAAGAGAGGGACAAGGACACAGCTTGATGTGTGGACAAAGGGGCTTCTGAGACCTTCAAGTCCTGCTACAGCAACCTTACAGCTAGTAGACTCAAAAAAATCCCAGGCAGTTTTGAATGGGTGATTCAAGGCTCCCAGGCCCTGTCCATATAGAGCAGGTGCCCAGTGACATGTCGGGACATAGCAGACAACTCTTTCACCCCCAAACAACAGCTGTGCCAAGCATTTTTCAAATGCTGGTCACAGCCTCTCAGAGCAAGGCTTAAGCTTGGGTGCAGACTAGCCACTGTAACCAACTCATTTCCCCCCAGCGCACCAGAAAACCACAAACATTGCAGCTGCCATTCCTAAACCCAGCTCCCGCGCCATGCCACATGCTAGCAAGTTAGTGAAATGTGTGTTTCAGTTCAGCACCTGGGAGTCTGCAGGTCCTGCAGGACAGGTCTCCCTTATTGCTCTAGACCAGAGATTCTCAACCAGGGTGCCACGGCACCCTGCAGGGCTTTGAGATCTTTTCAAGGGTGCCACAGGGTGCTACACAACGTTAGCACCGTTAGGTTTACCAACATGATTCACAAGACAAACCCAAAGATTTAAAATAGAAATCCACTGCTGTGGTCTTTTGGGGTTCTTTGCCTACAGAAAAACTGCTCTACTATTGTCCTAAAGAAGAGCAAAAACAAAGAGCTGGCACTTTCCAAGGCATGCCTTGAGTCTAAAGAGGTTGAGAACCACTGCTGCAGGCTGCCCATGGTCTGCAGAGGCCTGAAGAAAACAAAGGACCGAGTTCTGGTTTAGTGATGATCATTATCTTTGCTGTGGGGACAGAACAGGAGATGCATGCTATTTGATCAAATAGAAACAGGAGAAAGGGACAGGAACAGTGACTAAGCCATTGCACTTGTTTGTTTCTATTTTGGGGAGGATTTTCAGTGACGTTAAACAGTTCCCTATGGGTTTGAGGGCTCGGTGACACAGAAGAACACATTCAGAGTGAGCTCCCTCTCTGGGGGACTCCCCAGCTTGAAGAGTCCACTTTCAGGTTCTTCCTTCCTTTCTTTCTCTCTCTCTCTGCCTGGCTTAGGGTAGCACAAGGCACAATGGAAGCTTTTGTTTGCACCTCGTACAGCTGCGTGGGATTGTGACTCAGCACAGGGGACAGAACAAGAACCACCACCGTGCAAGTCCCCAGCCACTGAAGAGGAGCTGGAAAGGCCACGTACCTTCTCCGAGGCTGCAGTTGGCTTTTCAGTCTCCCCTTGGTCCCCTTCCTGCGTTTCATAAGCAAAGCATCATTGTGATAATGGCAATGCAACTAGATATTCCCTACCGGGCAAGGCCTTGTTCATAGCCGTAAAAATTCAGGTCAGTATGACCTCCTCTGCCAACACCAATTGAAACGCACAGAGGTGCAGGTTCCAACAAGGCCTTGGAGCTGGAGTTAAACCACTTCTTTTCAATAAAGCACCAAGTGGTGTCTGCAAGGCCAATAGAGGACAATAACGCCCCTCCCCTGGGCATCCTAAATGATTCCTGGTTTTGTGACACATGCAACATTCACCTTCATGGTCTTTGCACTGTGGGTGCTTAATTTGCCACCTGTTGAAGCAATGGCAAAACTCCCACTACCCCAGCCTGAATACACGTGCCCATTGTCACCTGCTGTCAGACTCCAAGGCAAGCTCCAGGACAGCCTGTCATACTCTACCTGGGGAACTGAGGTACAGCCCCATCTGCATACTCAGCCCTCCTGCCAAAGCCACAGCCCTTGGCAAACCTTGCATCTTGGGTCTTCCCTCAACCCTTGAAGATCAAATGCAAACTTTGATGAATCTGTGACAGAAGAAAGGCCCATCATTAAGCAAGTTCTATCAGCAATGACCCATTCCCCATGACTTGCATCAGGTTAGAGAGGCAGCATGGTCTAAGGGGTAGGGCACTGGAGCGGGGGTCAGGAGATCTGGGTTTTTACCCCACCTGCTACCTGACTGGATATGACATCTCAAGTGCATCAGCATGCCCCACAGCACCTCCATTTCTCCTCCCACCCTTTGCCTGCCCTATTTGGACTGAAAGCACTTTGGGGCAGGGGGTGGCTCTCAGCATGGGCATAGGGCTTGGATCGAGATAAGGCCCCACAACTGCACTGCAACACAAAGGAGAGGAGGATTGATGATCTTACCGCTGTGTATGGTACGGAGCTGGTGGGCCTTACTTCTAGTAGGGAACAGACATGCTGTTAGCAGGGGCTGGTGACAGGGACAGCTGAGCTGGTGTTGAACTGGTTGAATGGGAAGAGAAGACAGTCCCTGAACACAGTCATCACAGTTTCAGAAACCACAGCCGAGACATCAGACCTGATGGGAAAGAACATCCTGAAGAGACACCTGGCTAATGCTTGTAGCCACAATGCCTCTTGCCATGTGGCCTTCTGTGTGCCTAGCTTGCCATGGTGTTGCCCATAATTGCAACAGCCTTGCCTCCTCCTCCATACCGCTGCCTCTATCACAGGGTCAGACCCGAGTGCTCAGGTTCTCATGCCCCTTCAGAGACGTCCGTGGTTGATCTCTCTATTGGGCATCATTCACCTTTGCCATCGTGCTGTGGAAGGCATTCATCCCAGTGCCTCTTTCCCTCTGTCATAGCCGAGCCCCGCAACCCAGAAGTACGAGTGAAATAAAAAAACCCTCACTTGAAGCAAATCAAGCACAGTTCTGCTGCCTTTGGGCCACGCAATAAAAGATAACGAGGTTACAATGCCTCCCCTGCAGCCATCATCTCAATGAATTTTAATGAACAATAAGCACAAGGCCTATGCTGCCAGAGGGGCTATTACCACGCAAGTGAGATTGGGTTTCTTTTTCTTCCGTGTCTTCCTTTGGCACCTCCATACATGCCTCAGGCTCCAGGGCTACACCCACGGAGACGAGAAGTGAAGTAGGAAATGTGTACGATGGCACGGGTTCACAGAAGAGATCTACCTACACCCTAACGAGGGATGAGTCACGGTTTCAAAAGCTTCCTTTTCCACTAGCAGGGCTATTTAAAGTCAGCTCTTGGCAGAGCAATGTATGCAAGCTGATCAGGGCCACAGAAGACAGTAGTGGTGTACGTGACAGTGAATCACTCTTGTGAAACCAGTGACTAGGAAACCGCTGGCTCTTGGGGAGATGAATCACAGAGATCGAGTCTTGCCCTCCTGTTCGTACACTGCCACAGGGCATGAGCGATGGGGGATGCCAGGACATGCGTTGCCAAAGCAGGTAAAGAAGCCAAGGCCCAGAGAGCTAGAAAGGCTCTTCACCTCTGCAGCGGAGTGGCACTGCATCCCGCAGCGGGAGGAGGGCAGGGATCAGGACGGCTCTCAGACGGTGTTGATGAAGCTGTGCCACCGCTGAACTCACAGGGCAAAGGGAGCTCCAAGTCCATGGTGTAAAGGCCTCTCTGCCTCCTCTTGTATCTGGCCTTTGATTTTCCTCATCTCCTAGCTGCACATTACTCCTCCGGTCCACAATGGGTTGGGTGCTCTCCCCTTGACTTCCGTCCCCTTCCCTCTGCTATTCATGTCACATTCAGCTTTGGATCACCTTGTCGCCTCTCCTAGTCACCAAAACGGGCATTTGACCTGATCTTCACACACTGCTGTCTCTGAGCGCCTGCTCTCCAGCACCTGCCTCACCTCCTCCATGTCACTCCACTCTTGCTACTCTCTTCAAAGTCCTGCCTGCCACGCAGCCCTCCATCTGCTCAACCTGCCTCCCACCCATCATCATCAGCTTTCCCCAGCCCTCTGCCTCACAACAAAGCCTAGCTCACTAAAGCTCAAGTTCATGTGCTGTTTCTTCTGCCCTAAGCAAGTTCATGGAGCCAGCATAGACCTTGGGCTGGAGGGTAGCCCCCTCCCAACTTTCAGTCTGGCCATATTCCCTGCTAAAGTACATCTATAGTTTCATAGTTGTTCAGGTCGGAAGGGACCTGAGCAGATCATCAAGTCCGACCCCCTGTCATGGCAGGAAAGAGTACTGGGGTCAAACGACCCCAGCAAGGTGATCGTCTAGCCTTGTCTTAAAGACCCCCATGGTAGGAGCCAGCACCACTTCTCTTGGAAGTTGGTTCCAGATCCTAGCCACCCTGACCATGAAGTCGCGCCTCCTGATGTCTAGCCTAAACCTACCCTCTGCCAGCTTGTGACCGTTATTCCTGGTCACTCCTGGTGGTGCTCGGGGGAACAGGGACTTCCCCAGTGCCTGCTGGTCCC
>NW_017728996.1:6551861-6552378 GCF_001723915.1 Gavialis gangeticus | reverse complement strand
AGTGCCTGCTGGTCCCCTCGGACTAGTTTGTAACAGGCCACTAGATCCCCCCTCAGCCTTCTCTTGTGGAGGCTGAACAAGTTCAGGTCTCTTTCCTAAAAGCCCCCTTTGACCCCAAGTTTCAAGTTCCACCATGCCTCCCTTCACAGACCATCTCCTCTAAAGCCGTGGTCTTCTCCCACTCACCCAGGATGGATCAGTCCTCAGTCCCAAACACGCATGCTGGACACCACTACCACATCCACTTCCACACCCCCTCAGGACCATGACACAAAGCACGTGGAGGCCAAGGGTTTCTGTCCCTTTCAGAAAAGAGACAGCCTGGAACAACTCTCTGACCCCCACAGACAGAGAAACACCGAAGTGGAGAATTTTTTTTTTGTTTAATGTATTTTCTGTATTCCAAGCCAAATTGGCCAAATCAATTCCAAATCCATGAGTTGTTCCAGAACCAGAAGTGGCCCTGCTACCGGCAAACCATCACGGAGAGGATCCCGGCCTGCATCCGGCCTGCAGA
>NW_017728996.1:6547616-6551850 GCF_001723915.1 Gavialis gangeticus | reverse complement strand
GAAGATCTACTAGGTCCCTTCCAACCCTAAACCTATGAATCTATGAAACTATGAAACGTCCTCCACCCCCACCTGGGGCTTCAGATGTTCCCAAATTCTTTGGCGGGCATCCTACTTGCAGGCCCAAGCCCAGCGGGTTGGGGTTCGAATGCCCCTGAGCTTCACTTGCCCTCAGCCATAAGGTCCCAGGAGCAAGCTAGGGAGGAGTCTCCCTTTTCCATAAAGTAGGCATAAAGCCAAGGTTAACTCTGCATTACCTACACGGGTACTGTGCCATGCCAGTGGAGGAGTCTTTCCTAGGCACAACTAGGAAGCCACTGTGGTGATCACGGTATTTCCCCTAGGTGAGCATAGATTATGCTTGATCTGAGCCCACAAGAGGCCAAGTGGAGAGAAGAGCCTTCAACAAGCTTGGAGAAAGGCACAGCACGCAGGGGCTTACCTTACCTATTGCTGCTAATTTAGCCTGATAAAGGGTGAGTCCTCCAGTCTGTGACTCCTTTCTTGCCCCCTTTCTTATGTCCATGGCAGGGCCCACAGAGTTGAACAGAGAGCATTCAGCTTATCATGCTTGAATGGAACCTAATTAGGAAATAATTGCTGCCCACATTAAAATAATACCCAATAGCTGAAAGCTTCCTTTGCCTTACCTGACTTAAAGCCCACCCAGGCTGGAGAGCAAAGATGGAAAGCACCAACTGTTGCTTTAAGAATGAGATCCTAGCTGCCTAATGGCTTGTGCAATTGGCTTCCCTCTTTACTTTGCAAATGGTTTGACAAATGGGTACTTAAGAGACCACAACTTGTTTTCAAAAGTCATTTAGAATTAGAGGGGCTGAATAAATGCTCATTTGTCAGAATGCTTCAGAAACATGGCAGCCTGCTAATTCATCATTTCCAACCAAAGCTGAGCAGCACATTGATAAAATACTGCGCTGTATCTAGCGGCATATCTCCAGCCAACTCCCCAGGTGCCCTGACAACCATTCCCTGCAGCAAGGGTTAGAGCTTGGCAGACTCCGAATTATTCCCCAAATGAACAGTTTGTAAATATGCATGCAGTTCTACAGTGTTAAGTAGTCTTTATTATTATTTATAATTGCACACTGCCTCCCCTTTATTTGTTATCAAAATGCACTCTGCTAAGTGTGTGGGATGCTTTTTCCAAGCTCGGCACACAATTGTACACAGCTATGTTTATACAGAGTCAATTCAACGCTGTTCCCACAATGGGCCTGTTAAAGGTACACGGCCATTTAGGTACAGAAACGAGACTGCACAAACATAAACACTAGGTGTACATGCCCATGCACAGACACAAGTACCTTTGTAAGCATGAGATGCGCACCTAATTAAAAATCTGTCCACACCCACCCAGAATAGAGCCAATATCTTCTATATAATCCAGCTAAGTGGTTTCCCAGCCCAGCAAGGGAGAAACAAGATTGCTTCTTTATTTTTTCGGTAATTACTGGTACCTCAAGCCTGGTCTCACTCAAGTAGTTTACAAGAGGGAGAAGGATGTGGTCCAAATGTAATTACAGTGCACACAGTGCAAATATTGTGGCCCGGAGGGGAAATTACAGTCAAAGATTTCTTCCCTCCACTTAATGAAGCCAAAAAAAAAAATCAAAACAGGAAATTGTTTCCTGGGTGAAAGGGGAACTTGAAAATCCTGATAAGTTATCCCAGGAGATGGATGGGCGGGTTTTGCTGTACTCGCCATCAAGGACTGCCACTTGTCTCGACTCTGCTGGAAGATGTGCAGCATCCTGTAGCACAGCCCACACCGAATTCCAGCCAGGCCCAAATGAGGCTTCCTGGGCTGGGAAAAGAAACCAGAAAACCAGCCTCTGAAAGTGTCTACTCCACAATAAGCATTTGTATCAGAAGAGAAGCATAGGACTGAACGCAGACATTTATACAGGGCAGACGGACATTGGAAAATCTGAAGTCAGCCCTGATCTCAGCATGATTTCAGGCACGACTCACCATCTGCAGGCCCCGGCAGCGATATCACTGCCTACTACTGTGAAAGGGCTCACGTTACTTGTCATCTGTACTGACTACAGCAGCATGATCTTTGCACACAGGCTCATCCTCTGGAACATAAGTATTTGTCAAGGCCATGGTTGATAGAGGAAGGGCCTGGCAGTGGTATTAGGGAAAAAAGGAGGGGAGGGAAGGTTTCTGAAAGTATTCATTCAAGTTCAGCAATTAATTTCACCCTCCATGCAGCTGCCTTCTGCTAAGGCCAGAACAGTCAAGTTTTCTGAGCATGAATACTTGAAAAAGGAACATTTTAACTATAACTCTTTGCACAACAGTTGTATTCAAATGCCAAGGGATGCAGGCTCATTACAGAAATCACTTGATAACCTTCTTGTGACTTTTCATACAGCCAGCATAGGAATAGTGTAAAGATGTATGATTCCTATAAGGAAGATGCCTGTGCGTGACTTCTTTTAGCGTGAGGATGTTGTCACACACCAACAAACACACGGTCTGTGACAGATAGGGATCCATGTCCAATGGCATGGAAACCAAGATGATTAGAGACTCTAGATCTGCTGCAGCCATCAATTGCCTTCAGAGCTGCTGAAAAGGGGATTACACTTCCCTCCTCCCCCGGTCCGCCATTGAGGTCTTCTTGGATTGCTCTTAGTCAGGAACCTCCCGCTCAACCTGGCTGCTATCTACCAGGAGCATGAAGCGCCCGATGGCCTTGCTCTCAGGATCATTGGAACACGCAAGCTTCTTCACCCCTACAAGGTAGTGACCCCCGGAAAGGAAACGGACCCCCAAACCATTCTTGATGTATTCTTGGAAGTCTACAAGAGTATTGGCCTAACTCTAAACATCAGGAAAACATAAGTCCTTTATCAACCTGCTCCAAAAGGAGAAACAACCCTCCCATTCAAATCACCGGAGAATTGCTGAAGAACGTGGATCACTTCACCTATCTTGGAAGCCATCGTTCATCAAGGGCAGACATCGACATGGAAATACAACACTGCTTGAAATGTGTGAGCGCAGCCTTCGGACATCTGAGTAAGAGAGTCTTCTTAAATCATGACTTCCTTGCTGCATTGAAGCTCTTGGTTTATCGAGCTATTGCCAATCCAACTCCGCTGTATGGCTTGGAAACTTGGACCACATACAGAAGACATCTCAAGAGCTTGGAAAAGTACCACCAACGGTGCCTTCACAAGATCCTTCGGATTAGCTGGGAGGACAGATGCACAAACATCAGCGTCTTGGCTGAAGCAAATTCCAACAGCACTGAGGCCATGATCATGCAAAACCAGCTTCACTGGACAGGTCATGTTGTTTGCATGCCTGACTCCTGCCTTCCAAACAGCTGAAAGAAGGTCACTGAAATAGCGGAGGGCAAAGAAAGCGTTTCAAAGATACCCTGAAGGCAAACATGAGTAGGTGTAACGTTGACATCAACACTTGGGAAACCCTCGCTCAGGACTGACCAAATGGGAGGAAGGCTCTTTGGGAGGGACCTCAAAACTTTGAAACAGCTCACTGACAGGCAGAAGAGGAAAAGGGGAACAGGTGAAAGAACATCAGAGCATCCAATGCAGCAACTCAGTGCCCACCCCTCCTGGAAACACTTGTCCTCTCTGCAACAAGACACGTGGATCTAGAATTGGGCTATGGAGCCACCTGCGGACCCGATGTTAAGGTCCTTGGAAGGCTCTTACTCGTGCATGAGTGATCACCCATCATCAGCTTAAAACCCATCTCATCTTGCAGAGTGAACGTATATGCTGCACTTAATTCTCAGCCCTTGAGTTAACGTTAGTAGCATCTCATTCAACTCCTATTTCAGCTCTAAATAGGATTAAACAACTTTATAAGGGCTTGGGTTCAGTCAATGGTGGCATTCAGATGTTCAAAGCAGTCTGTTTCCCTCTGTTGAATGCTACTTTGCAATGACGTCTATCAGTGAATACAAACCATAGAATCACAGAATCACTGAATCGGAAGGGACCTGGACAGATCATCTAGTCCGACCCCCTGCCATGGGCAGGAAGGAGCACTGGGGGGGCAGGGGTCATAAGACCCCAGCCAGGTGCCTATCCAGTCTCTTCTTGAAGCTCTCCAGGGAAGGTGAGAGCACCACCTCTCTGGGAAGCCTATTCCAGGCTCTGGCCACCCTCACAGTGAAGCAGTTCTTCCTAATATCCAACCTAAACCTCTCCTCCCGCAGCTTGTGGCCATT
>NW_017728996.1:6533416-6547231 GCF_001723915.1 Gavialis gangeticus | reverse complement strand
TCCGTCACCAACTGCCCTGCCCTGCCTCGTAGGGGTCCAATGTTACCCCGAGACTTCTTCTTGCTACCTATATACTTGAAGAAGGACTTTTTGTTATCCTTAATCCCAGAAGCTAATCTAAGCTCCAGCGCTGCTTTCACCTTCCTCACCAGATCCCTACACGCTCGGGTCAGGGAGGTGTACTCCTCCTTGGTCCCTGCCCCCTGCTTCCACCACCAGTACGCCTTTTTCTTTGCCCTCAGGCCAGCCTGGATATCCACACTCAGCCTTGAAGGTTTCTTGGACCCTTTTCCCGCCTTCCTGTGCAGAGGAATTGCGTCCTGCTGCGCCCCAAGGAGAGGCTCCTTGAGGAGGGACCACCTTTCCTGGACCCCCAGACTAGCTACCCCCTGGGCTCCGAGTGCCTCCCTGACTACTGCCCTGAGCACAGCGAAGTTGGCTTTCCTAAAGTCAAGCATTTGCGCTGTGCTAGTTCCCCTCCCCACCTTCCTCTGAATAGCAAACTGGATCATTTCATGATCACTGTCCCCTAGCCTCCCTTGTACTAGCACCTCCCGCACCAGGTCGTCCCCAGAGGCTAACACCAGATCCAGTATGGCGTTCCCCCCCATGCCATCACAATGCAGTTGAAACCTGTAGGCTGCTGAGATCACTCCCTGTGAGACTACAGCAGGTTCTTTGCTACCTATGAAACACCCCTAGCAAAACTATGGGAGAGATCACGTTTCTCCAAAAAAATAAGGGAGTGGTTTGTTTAGGCAGAGGATTGAAAACCAAGATGCTTTCAAAGCACAATGCAGGTAAGAAAGAATGCAAAAGTTAACTAGGGGAAGTCAGTGAAATGAATGGCTTGCTAGGCAATGCAACATTTGGGTCTGCTTTGAATGCTCCAGATGATGTGAAGATGACTCTCACACTGAAGGAAGCTTTATAAAAATCAGCAGAACAAGTCAGGTGGAAGATGAGTGTACACCGATGGCATCTGGCTAGTCACAGGATTAGCAGCTATTGTGGTTTCCCCAGTAGCGCTGATGGAAAAATGCTAATACTTATGCTAAAGCATACAACGGAATTGGTTGGCTTGAGAGCTGAGCTTGCTTCTTCAACGGTAACCTGGCAGCCAGCTATAGCAGCGTATCAAACTTAGCAGTTGCTCAGTTCAGAACTGCTACACAAGAAAGGCACTCAAAAGAGGACAGTGAGAAATCCTTGCTACTGCAGTTCTTAAGATCTAGCAGCACTTGTAGCAATCAAAAACACCCCCCAACTCCCAAGCTATTGTATTAACAAACCCTCTACATAGCTGAGCCTTCAAGCAGCTTCTACACTGGAAGGTGCCGCAGGCAAGAGGAGCCTGCAAGTCTGTTATCAGTGTCACAATTCTTGTTATTATTTGCTCTGCGGTAGCGCCTGGAGGCACCAGGCATCGATCAGGGTCCCATAATACAAGGTACGGCACAAACACAGACTGACAATGAGGTTTCATGTGGAACGTGTCATTACCTTGTGACATGTGAGCATTCCCTAATTAACCTCTGGGTTCCTGAGAGACTCCAGAGGAAGGATTTTCCTTCTCTCCTGCAGATAAAAGGATCCGAGGCTGCACTTCATCATGTTCAGATAACTCACCGCTGCGTGGCAGAAATGAAGGCAGGGTTGGACTGCCCACGTGACGCTGCATCCCCCTCCCGTCTCCCCAAAGCCAGAAGAGGTGTCCTCCCGCACACCTGGTGTGAAAAGCTGGACCTAAACAGCTGCTGCCAGGTTTTTGGAGGTGGGACATTGCATTCTCCTTCCTTCCCCCATTCACCTCCTAATGAGTTGTGCAGGGCAAGCAAGCAGATGCCACCTGTCACAGGCGCCGGTAACATCCCGCGTGTCACAGAATCGGGCCCGTGGACCCACACACAAGGGCTGATTCTGCGAGACACACTCAGACACACCCAGAGAAGATCCAAGTCGGGCTCCAAAAAGTCATTAACCCAGCACTCAGCACGCCCAGGATGGGTCGGATCCTGTAAATCAGCAGAGCTGCACCGATGCAGGTGCAGATGGCACTAGGCTAGTTTTTCCTGACCGAAGGAACGGCCCGCTGTGTTACCAAGGCAATAGATATTCCTTGCCCTGTGCTGCAGCACCAGCTGGTGGTTACCAAGAGCTGTTCAAACAAAATCCATCAGCAAAGGAGAAAGGAATTCATTACCCTTTTGGCTTCAAAGGAAAACACGTCTTTGTAATTAATCCAAGCACATGCCCTCTCTTCCTATTCACTCCCATTTAAATAATCACAGAAGAGAAAAAAATGACAAGTTCCTTTTAAAAGAAGAAAAAAGAAATCACTGGTACTTAACAAGCATTTACACTTTATATATCCCTAATACTCCAGGGGGACAAAGAGGGCAGATTTAATTATATGCAAACTCCACTAGATCAAGAGAAAATAGTTAAAAATAGGAACCCCTCCCTCCAAAAAAGCCCCCTTTAATTCAATTTATTGAGCAGCATCTTTATTGCAACAAAAAAGGATTTCTAATAAAATGCAGCAAAACCTAAGGTTTCCACTTTACATGATTAAAAGCCATGTAATTAGAATGAGGGGAGACCCATAAACCTACCGGAGTGAGGCATGCCATTCCGTTAACACAAGTCAGCGCTTAAACAGCGGGCACTTCATGTTTTAAAATCAAACACCTGGACGTCTACTGTGCAGCACAAAGGAAAAACCATGCGAGGATCTCTCCTTTTGGAAGGACAGCCCAAAAGCACCATGGAGGGCACAGTGCATGTGTATTTATAGGGGCCAGGTACTCAAGTCAGTGGGCAATTCGAGGCAGTGTTCAAACCTGGCTGATTTGCTGGGTTAGTGCCTCCACAATGGTTGGTGTAATGCCAACAGCAAAACAGACTGCCGTACACAAGAAACACACGACAGAAAGAAACACAAGCAGTCCTTCTTTTCTGTTACAGGTCTCAGGACCCGGCTTACTCTCAGTGACCTTCTTCACTCGGAAATTTCTTGCTACACACACTACAGATGTGGCTCCAAAGGGTTAAACCTTTAATGCATTATCACATCCAGAAGGTTTTTCCATAACCTATTCCCAAATGCCCCTATTAGCAGGGAATATGTTTTCCATTTTAGTCTCATGACGTTAATTGATTTTCAAAGCCTTCCATGCTGATTCATATAACTCGTTTCATTAACAAACATTTGGAAGTTAATCGAGTTTATAAAAATCAAGCAGTTCTAGGTAGATACCAATTTTATATTAGAACTTTAAAAAAATTGAACATTTGGAAGTGTGAGAAAATGCAACTTATTACCCCACAGGCCAATATATTTCTTGAAAGAAAGTTTTCTGTGAGTAAAGGAAAACACCTTAGAAATGTGAAACCACAGAATCGGTTCCCACCGGAAGAGACTGAACAAGTTCTAACCGATGCAAGCAGAAAGGAAAAAACATATACAGGAATCCACATTCAACCACTTCAATACCTCCTTCAAAACCCCACACTTAGTATAATCCTCTAAAAATAAAAATGAAATGTGAATTTTTATCCGATTGGGTGTTAGGGTGCAAAGACACCTACTGCAATGAGGAGACTAACATTCAACATACACTTAAGGCCAATTTATCAGCATTCAGCACTGGCTGTAGTGCTGACCAGCATTCAAGTAGCTCCCTCTCAAATTCAAGGAGTCTACTCACCTTTGTAGAGTTACTCACTGCTTAAGCGCGCCCAGGCTCAGGTCACCAGCCACTTAGCAGAGCCAGCAGCCGGCTGCTGGGAATTCACCAGAGCTCTTGGGAATTGCCTGCCAGGAAGGTATCCAGGTGTCTGTTCTGGGGTGAGATGGTGAGATTTCCTCCCTCCTAGCAAGGAACAGTCTGGTCTCCTGCATTCTACCTTCCACCTTGAAATGCAACATCAGTGACAACTCAACCATTAAAAAAAAGTTAAAAAGTAATCCAATTTAAAGTAAATCCCAATATAAAACACTGCAGGCAACTCATTTGGAGTGAAGGTGCCATCAGCCTAATAAAAAGATGTCACAGCATTTGGAGTAGTCACCTCCCATGGTCCAAAAAACTGCAGCAACATGACGACGAACTCTGGACTATGCTGATAGGGAGACAGACTTAGTTTGCAAGGTGCAAAACTACTGCCCTTTGCAGCGACTTGTCCCTCCAGAACCAACCACAATACAACATTCTGGTTTAATGAGCAGCATCTCTGGTTTTAAAAGTTAGGGATATGCTCCGAGATGGCATTTCACCAAGCACTGCTCATGCACTATGGACTTGATCCTACCGTATTGAAAACAATGGCAATTTGATTTCAATCCAACAGACCTTTCATAACTTCTATGTATGGCAAGTATCCTTTGCACAGGACTACGAAATACTGATGAGAAATCCTCCCAGCATTTTCACAAGGTAAGAAAACATGGAGTTTTAAAGTGCCTAGCTGCTGTAGAGGACAGTAACTTTACAGGAAAAAAGCAATACATAATTTATGTTGCAAAATAGAGTACTTACAGTACTTTGTACTTTAATAGCTTTTGATATAGATATTTAAAATAAAGAGGATGCATTATTAAAAAGTTACACATTAGCACATTTATCACGGCCCATGCTAAATCAAAATCCAGATTAGATTGCCAGCATCACATTTAATTCCTCAGCTGCTTTAAGTAATGTTTCATGGAGGCTGCTTTTTTAAACAAAAGAATTGATTGGGGGGGGGGGTTGTTTTTGTTTGTTTTTTTTTTTTTTACTTAAAAACCATATACATTTATATTCAGGGATAGTCATATATAGAAAAAAAGAACCCCAAAGGAAAATTAATTTAACATTGAAAAAATATACACAACCTTGGAAAACATGATACCATTAGTATGTAGTTTTATACATATATGTATATATGGACAGATATAGATATATGTATATACAATACAGCATAAATATGTAAAGAACTAAGTGAAATTCCATAGTAACAAGTTATATTCCTTTATAATCACTGGCACACTGTTTTTTCAAGTTTGTCAATGTACCTGCTTGTCAATACTAACTATAACAGATACCAAAGGGCTGCTGAAAGGTCCCGGTTTTCGTAATGAATTACTTCAATTATAATAATTCACTGTTTAGGGAATTAAAAGCAAAAGGCTCACTGGGCTCTTTCCCTTCCCCCCACCCTCTAAAAATAAAAACCTTAAACCTATTTTCAATGTGCTTGTGATACAAATTTCAGAACGTTAACCATCTTTTACCCAATTCAACATTATTGCAATTGGGGGGGGGGGGACGGACCAGCAATGCATGTTTAAAGACTGTGAGTTTGCTTTGACCATCTTTAGCAGAAGCCAGTGGACCCGATTCTATGTTCTCTCTTGCATGTATTTTATACCCAGATTATTCAACTGACTTCAGTGGAGATCTTCCCAATTTATAGCAGCATAACTGAGGCAAAATTGCTTTAAATGCCAGAGTACTAAGGTCAAGGTGACTACTTATAGGCCTGGAAAAGTTATTAAAGTACATTCCTACAATATTTGGGGTATTTCGATTTTGAACACAAAAACACAGGGAGTGCAATTTTCAACAAACGGAAAAGAAAAAAAAAAAATCACCCTGCGTTTCCCTCTTTAGCACCAAAAGAGAAAGGAAAGAAAGTTCTTAGGTTTTGTGAAGGAAAACTTGAAGGAAAAAAAAAAAGATCTGAATCTCTCTCACAGACACTCCGGGCAAAATTTTCTGATTTAAAAATAACAATTTTACTACAGGTTTCTATTTTAAACAACAGCTTGAAAATTAGAAGGTTTTTTTCCAAACACTTTTAAAGTTGTTGGGTTTTTTTTTTTTGACAGCCAAGTCCACAGCACAGTTAAAACCATGCTAGCAAAAAATCGTGCTTTTATGTCACTTTAGACTGCAGAGAGCTAGCTGCTAGCAGGGTTACCTTATAAAAGCAATATGGACGGGGGGGTTTTGAGGACACAGCGGTACCATGCATGCTACACCATAGTGCTACAAGATGACCTAAGGATGGAGGAGTTCATACACGGGAGCAGAAAAACTGGGACTGAAAAACAGTGTTAGAATAATGATACCAAGAAAGGCAATAAAACAGTTCACATTGCTTCAGCGTACTGCTAGCAGACCCTTTGTCACCAAGTTCCCAGCCGAACTTTGCACTGGGATGTAATGGAGGTAATATTAATACCCACATGCTGAGCTAGGAAGGGAGTACTAGAAAACAGCTCCAAAATGCACATGGGGAGAAAATCCAGGGGAATGGGTTGGTGTTTTTAAGCTGATATCCTTAAAATCTGAAAAAAATGACAGATTTGGCTATTTGAATTAAAATGAGTTTGCTTCTCAGCATAAAAGACATTAATGTAAAACAGGTCTGTCACCTTCCCAGATGAAAAGGGGTCCAGCTAGTTGATCATATTGCTAACAGAAAAAGAAAAAAGACTGCACTAGATGGAGATGAGCTCACTGATAATAATAAAAAAAAATCCAAACAAACCATGGCTTGCTTTCAATTAAATCCAAAATTTCATTTCTTCAGGAAGCAGCTAAAAATGTGTGTGTGTGTGTGGGGGGGTGTTGTTGTTGTTGTTGTTGTTGTTTTTTTTAAAGATTATCCCCAATGCCTGGTTGTATGCAAAAGATGATTTGCTCCTAGCCAAAACCAGCTACATCCCTTGCAAGAAACACAAAGCTTTTAAAATAGGTTTTTCAAACCACATCAAGGTTGTAACCATCCAAAGAAAATCTTGCCACGAAGGGAGAAAAATCAATCGATCATTACCATGTTGTAAGAAACTGAGAAACACACTGGATAAAAACCACAACACATCAACTAGACTCACGCAGCTCGTAACAGGTTTAAAAGGTTAAGATCTGGTATTGTGAAAATGTGTTGCTAAGGTTTCAGCTCCTCCCAAAAGAAAACCCATGGTACTGCAGTATACCACAGACATACGATTTTATTTACAGGTAGGCTTTAAAATCATTAGGTCACTGTACTGTAGTTTCCCTGTATGGCACCGAGTTTGCTTTTGAAAAAAGTGTCTCCGTTTGCGTGCATGTGTGCGTCTCCGTGGGTGCGTCTGCGTGGCAGGCCCCCAAATGCAATGTTCCATTCGGTATTCTCCAAAGATCCCAACGGTTCCTCATTTGGTTAAGCAGCCAGTGTATCAGAGTTCGACAGAGGTTGTAATTACATTGCCTTCAGCGCAGCAATGTGAGAGCCTAGATTCTCTTGCAGGTAATACAGTAGATGGAGTTCATAATGCTCTCCAGACTCGGGTACCCTTATACTGTGTCTCTCCTGAGGGTAGATCTAAAGTACAAAAGAGAGAGTCGTGAGCACACGTACCATTGGCATACAGCAGCATGTGTACCAGCCGCCTCATACAGAGTAGTAACATCCCAGCAGCTCCGAGAGAACAGAGGGGAGTGTTGAATGCAGAACAGTAGTTCTTCATCCTTTCCATGCTCTGGCCCCTATGATATAGTGAGGACGAATGACCTGGCACTCCTCTTCCAACAAGCAGTAAAGAAAAGGAGAGTTAGAAGCCAAAAGCTGGAGATCTCCTCTACAAGAAACAGTTAGCAGTAAAAGTGAAACTCCAACTCAGTATTTGCCTTGAAAGCTTGTAGTTACAGTAACAAAATTAAACAAATGAAAAATGTTCCAAACTCCCCGAAAGGGAGAGACAGGAAGAAGGCCAGACTGCAGTTAGGCAATGGCTGTGCACTCTCTATGGCCAGAGACTGAAGCAGAGCAACATGTTATCTGGTGTCGAGTCTTCTCTGGCAACTCCTGTGCCCTCTTTTCAGCTGCCAAAGTGAAACCTGACAATCCCAGCACTCCTCTCCTCATGCACTTGTATTTATTGTGAGCGTACTGCCTAGTGTGCACACCCACATAACTACTGACTGCCTCTTTACGGTCCCAAACAAGTGTAAATACCAAAAAAAGGCCAAACAGCTACACCAAATGTTGATGCACACTTCTCTGTCCATCAGGACACTCAGTCTGAGGCATAAGTGGAAAATCTCCTATGCTGCAGCAGAAACGAAGATAGCCAAGCTACTTTTGTATGCACACCCTTGACACTGTCGCGGTCCTTACCTGTAAGTCGTACGGTTTCCCGGCCCTCACTAGAAAGCTCAGCAATATACTAGTGTGTGCAAAGTGAACGTTCTCATCCAAGAATCCATGTAGCAGCAGCAAACGGTTTGGTCTGAGAAAGACAAGATGCATGTATTGAGACAGCTGCCTGGACCCTGCAAGGCATTTTGCAATCCACAGAAATTCCTCTTTTTAGTTTAGAGGCAAGGATTTTTGTGGGTAAGATCTTCTATTGGATGAAGGTTCTGATGTGATGAAGGACACCCTGCATTCAAAAGCTTGTCTAACTATCACAACCACACAGCTGGTGCAATAAAAGGTATCACCCATAAAAATCCTTGCCTCTTGCATAATTCCTAGACATGACTACTATAACAACACCCCAAAGCTGCCAAAACAGAGAAGATACTGAACTCCTCTCCCTTTAGTTCAAGCATTTTAATACCAATGGCCCCATCCCGTAGACCCCACTCAGGCAGGGCTCATCATTTTTGTTTTCAGATCCCATTCTCTCCTTCCCTGGGAGCTTGTCCTGCACATGTGAATCAGGGCTGTGTTGCTATGGTCTCTAATAGACATTACATTTAAGATGTCATTAATCAGTTAATCATGTCTTAAGTAGTAACACAGTCACATGTTCATGAAGTTAATGGTGTGATAAAACAGGGAATAAGCTACAAAATTATTGCAAAAAATGTGTAATAATTCTGTGGCTGGGTCCCATTGTGCCATAAACTGAATGAGTGGCCAAGACCTAGAAGCACCAGTCCACCGATGGACAATCTGACTCAGAAGCGCACTGCAGCCTTGAAGGGCCGCCCTGCCCTCTCACACCTAGGAACACAGATCAGTTGACTGGCGCTCCCAGCCACGGGTGTACCGAGCACCTGGCTTACTACTTCCTGGTGCAGGGGGGGGCCTTGGCTCACAATCCCAGGCTGCCCTTGTACTGCCAATACAGCATGATCGGGATCTAAACCCTGATGCCAAAAATCACACCTCCTGCCATGCACATATGACATGGCGAAAGGCATGATTGTTGGGACTGTGGATCAGATCCCATTGCACCTTTAACTGAGTGACTGTCAGTGGCCTATATTAACTTTCCTCTCTCCACAGGTGAACAAATGTACTTTAATCTGCTTTCAGCTGTGGGGGGAGAGCTGCTGCTTGGGAGTTCACATTAGCTGTTACCATCCGCTTGTAACACCTGCAGGATCCTGTAGCAATACAAATGAGCTGAATGCTCCCAATGACCAGCAATGAAGCCGGCTTAAAGTTAGAGGAGTTTTTGCTGCACTTGAATTGCTACAAAATCATGCAGACCTCATAGTTAGGTCATAAGTTTGTATGGACCTCCTCCAATGTCAATACAATGGTTACAGCTGTCTACACTCTCAGAAACACTGTCTTGACTGGGTGCTAAACCTGCACCACTGGACATTAATTCTGCAGCAACACACATCTGTATCTCAGATTCTAAATACCTGCACGCAGATACGGGCCTGGGAACCCAGGAAAAAAAAAAGGCATTTTGATCCAATATTATTTGTCTCATTTAATGTTGCTCAGACTAAAGAGCTAATTATGTAATTGAAGTTACAGCTCCCATTTCTTGAGGTGTAAGAGATAGTCTTTAATTACAGCCAATATAAAACAGATTACTCAGAACGGCCCATAATTATGCAAATGCTCATTCAAGTTTATTAAGTGGTATTTTAAGCCTGGCATTTACAGTTTCGGCATTTAATTGCCGAGAACTGGGAAATAAAAATGCAGCTCTAGGTTTGAATCTCCTCAGTAGGGGGGAGGGGGGAAAGGGGGGGTACAGGGGAGCCACACTTACTCAGAAGGAAAATTCTCTGCCTGCATGGCCACCGATCCTAGGTAGTAGCCCTGCTCGTTGTGGTCCGGGTGGCCCATATAGCGCTCTGTGTAGCCAGTATCATAGAACATCCACAGTGTGACGGGGGCGCCCGCTATGGCAACCTGCAGATACCAAAAGGACCAGGAGCATAAGACAGGGAGGAGGCAGGGATGCAGGTACATGTCTCTGTGCCCATCCCCCCCTGCAGCCTTTACTGAGCAGTTTGGAAAACGACAGGGGTGCACCAAAAAAAAAAATTGTGGCCGATATCAATGGCCGATTATGAACTAGCCATATCAGCTGATACTGATCTGACAGCCGATATACAGACCAGCAGCTTGGAGAACAGCATCTGGCTGGTAAGTCTGTGTGTGGGAAGGGGTGTGGGAGGGGTGTAGACTGAGGTCCCCGTGGTGAGGGAGGGAGTGGGGCTGGGGTAGGGGTAGATGCTGCCCAGTCAGGGTGGAGTGGTGTGCAGGACAAAGCTGGGGGCAGCTTGTCCAGGGGCCGTGGGGAGAAGGGGCAGCTCCCTGCCCCTGCGTGCACCCCCGGGTGAGGCATGGGGGGCATGTGCCCCCCCAGCTTTGTGCATGGAGCAAGGGTGGGTTTGCCCACTGCAGGCTTGGGGTCAGGGGCTGCACCCACCTCCTCCCAGCAGGGGGGCTGAGCTGGGGCTGTGCTTGGGGCAGCTGGCAACAGCGCTGGGAGGGAGGGCTGTGGGGGGAGTGCTACAGGGAATTTTGGAGCGGCTGTAGTCCCCCCCCCCATAGCCCTGTCTCTTGGCACCACTACTGCCTTCCCCAAGCACAGCCTTGGCCCAGCCCCCCGCTGGGAAGAGGCTGATGCAGTCCCCGGCCCCAAGCCCACAGCAGGCAGCCTGCCCTTGCCCTGGGCACAAACCTGGGAGGCGTGTGTCCCCCAAGCCACCCCTGGGGGTGCGCAGTGACGGAGAGCTGCCCCCCTTCCCCACTCCCCTTCGCCCCCCAAACGAGCCATCCGCGGCTCTGTCCTGCACCCTGCCCCACCCTGGCTGTGCAGTCCCTGCCTCTGCCCCAGCCCCACTCCCTCCGTCAACGTGGGGGCCTCAATTTGCCCCGTCATACCCCTTCCTTCCCCCCGCCAGACTTACTGGCCAGATACTGCTCTCCAAGCTGCCGGGCAGCATTCCTGGCTGGGTGCATGCTGCACCTATGCGCAGCGTTTATCGGTGACATTACTGGCTACACCAGCCAAAAAAAAGCTGATTGCCGATAATGTCAATTTTCCTTGTACCAGTGCTGATCCTATATGAGCCAATATATCGGTGCACCTCTACAAAATGATGCAACCACCATTTGCAAACAAGGCGCCTGTTCAAATCTGTATGACCGGCATGGGGAAAGAAGTCCCTCACCTTCCCCCTGGAACAAATGGGGCCAAGATTCATGACAAGAGGTCCCTGCCTAGTGAGATCAGGGAGTTGCAACAGTTTACACCAGTGGGGGGGTCTGACCTCATAATAGCCTTTGGTCCTGTCTACAGATTGACTCTGATTCTGCTATCACTGTGCTGTGCTAGCAGGTTTGCCTGGTATGACAAGCCTGATATAAGTATTCCAGCATCTGCCTTGTGTGGACAAGGACTTTGAGGCCCTGATCTATACTGATATACTGTCTTGGTAACTGGGGCCCACTTGGTCTTGGAAGGTAAATGGACAAGCAAGGAACTACACTGAAAAAGGCAAGTTGGCTTTACTCAAACTGTTTAAGGTTAGTGGCTTTGTTCATTCCAACATGGGGTGGAAACAGGGAACAAACGCTCTCCAGCATTCAGCCCCACCTCCTTCTTTAGGTAGCCCCTGATTTGCATCTTGGGATACTCCATGAAAGGCAAAAAAGGACTCAACAGGCTAGCAATTTTTAAAGATTAAAAAATAATTAATATATGATACTTTTAAAGCCCACAAAAAGGCAATAATTAACCCATTCAGACCTGCTTTATACAAAAAGCAAGAGCCACAAAAAACAAAATTAATGCTTTTAGCTTGTGATGATAAATAATTAATAATATTTGACACTTCTTTTATCATCTTCCTTCCAGAAATCCTGAAGGGTTTGTGGACACATAAGAAATGAATCATGTTAAGTACACTGATAAAAATCATCTTTAACTAATAGAACTACAGCAATACAGCTGAACTGGTACAACTCCCCCTAGCGTGGACACTTATATCACTGTAAAGTCAATCTCCACTATTCCAGAAAGGCAGTAATCTATACTGATATATGGCACCTACACATACTTATCTATTAACTGAATCCACTGTAGGGGCTTAGCTGGAATAATTATATCCATAAAATCATAACCTGACATGATTATACCAGTGCAGACATCAATCTCTACACCAGACCTAGGTTCTTTGCAAACACAAATATGCCTCTAACGTAGAACAACTTCATCCCCGCATCATAGGCAAAAAAAATTGAAGTGGAAAGAAATGAAATGACTGGCCCAGGGTCACACAGTGAGTCATTGCTGTGTATTGCAATCCATGCTGAAGTTCAGTTTAAAAACACACTGCAGCAGCGGTTAGAAAGAAACAATGCTGTAATGCAGGGAATAGTCTCTCCGTTCTCTTGTATCCAAGTCCAAAAACTGGAAGTCTGATTAGAAATATTGCTTGGGCACACAGACAGCAGAGGTATAATCTGGAAATGGAAATTTCCTTTGCAGTGCCCTCCTTCCTTCTATGCTATAGCCACATAACTGCTTGTATTGGGGCTGGGGGTTGAGAAAGGCAGAATGTTTTGCACACACTCCCCTGTTTACAGTGCACACTTTTGCATCTATTTACCACACAGCAGATGGAGGTCTCACTCAAACTCAAGTAAGAAATGATTCTACCTGAGCCACAGAAAAAAGGACATGATACATGAACATACCCTGAAGATATCTGACCTCTGCATTAAAGCCATTAGAGATAGGTATCCTCCGTAGGACCAGCCATGAATGCCCACTCGGTCAAGATCGATAAAGTCATGTTGGGATGCCAGATACTGCAGTCCTTCCACCTGATCTTCAATTTCTATTTGACCCTGTTGGAAGAAGGGTATTTGTTGCTGTTGTTCTTGAAAAAACTAGGATTCTCAGAGTCTCCAAGGGGAAGGATCAGCATCACGCAGGATTACTACCTATTATCACGGCAGTGGTAACACCTTGGAGCCCCTATTGTGCCGGGCAGGGTACAAACACAGAACAAAAGAATGATCCCTCCTCAAGGAGCATTCACACAAAGTGCATATTAGTCCCCTCCTCCAGCTTTCCCAGTGATTGTGTTCTTCTTTGGGTCCTGAGGATGAGCAGAAACTTCTCAACCTACAAGAAGTGCCTGTACCATATTAAAGACAGAACCAGGGCTCCAGGTTTCAAACCAGTACAACTGCCCCAGCCCCTCTGAACGGATGGCTATGACTCCTGAAAAACAACACAAAGCAGACATTTCCTTCCTTGCCTCTGGCGAAGACCAAGCAGGTTTCCTCCTCAGACAGGCCTATAGGAATTTCCCTGCCAGATGAGGACTATAGGAATTTCCCTGCTCCACCTCTAAGCAGCCCATGCAAGAGGCTTCAGAGGAAGGGCAAGACCTGCTATCTTGAGAAGATCCAAATGAACCTGGCCCCATCAGCCAGTCAGGAGCTGGTTTACAGCTCTTCTACTTCATCCCTGGAGTCAGAAGCGGACCGGCCAAGTTTGCCGATGACACCAAACTTTGGGGCAAAACATCCACACCTGAGGACAGGAGGGTGATCCTGGCTGAC
>NW_017728996.1:6521051-6533359 GCF_001723915.1 Gavialis gangeticus | reverse complement strand
TGGCTAGCACTACAGAAGAAAGAGACTTGGGGGTCATCATTGACCACAAGATGAACATGAGCCTGCAATGTGATGCTGCTGCTAGTAAAGCGACCAAAATGCTGGCTTGCATCCATAGATGCTTCTCAAGCAAATCCTGGGACGTCATTCTCCCCTCGTACTCGGCCTTGGTGAGGCCGCAGCTGGAGTACTGCGTCCAGTTTTGGGTGCCATAATTCAAAAAGGATGTGGGGAAGCTTGAGAGAGTGCAGGGAAGAGCCAGGCGCATGATCAGAGGTCAGGAAAGCAGACCTTACGACAACAGCCTGAGAGCCATGGGGCTCTTTAGCCTGGAAAAGCACAGGCTCAGGGGTGATCTGATGGCCGCCTATAAGTTTATCAGGGATGACCACCAGGATCTGGGGGAACGTGTGTTCACCAGAGCGCCCCAAGGGATGACGAGGTCGAACAGTCATAAACTACTGCAAGACCATTTCAGGCTGGACATAAGGAAGAATTTCTTTACTGTCTGAGGCCCCAAGGTCTGGAACAGCCTGCCATCAGAGGTGGTTCAAGCACCAGCCTGAAACAGTCTTGTAGTAGTTTATGACCGTTCGATCTTGGTAGTTGAAGCGGCAAGCACAGAATTGCATTGGTACAAAAATGTGCATTTCCCCACTTACCATTTTGTATTTAAAGGCACCTTCAAACTTAAGCCCTCGGTGGCAGGACCCCCTGTTGTCAATCACAACCACCACGTAGCCCAGAGAAGCCAGGGTGTTCAAGCGGAAATACTTTATTCCTTTAAACCGATTGTTCACTAGCTGCACCTAGAAAAGAACAGGGGAAATGTTAACACAGCCACCTCCAGCAAAGCCCCGGAAATAAGGGGATGGGGCCACAGAAAACTGACTTCTCACCTTTTAATAGGATTATTTTATTTCTGTGTTTGATAAAGCCACCAATGTTTCAAGGAATACTATAAATTGAATGTCTATTATCAGGTTATCGTGATGTCTCTGAACAGAATTGCTCTTCTCAGCATGGGTGCTACTTGAGCAAGCTCTCCGCCCTGCCAAGAGCGCTGCACCTCACTCACTGTGTGTGAATAGCTGTACTGAGTGTCTCTTGTGTCACATGAGGACCCTTCCTTCCTTGCCCTTACAAACTCTTCCCGTAGGGCCTTGGCAGGCACTGATGGAGTCCAGCGCTCCACCACAGCTTTCCAGTGTTGTGCTCGCAGCCCCTCATCAGAGCTAGACACAGACAACACTAGGGGCATGTCTGGCCATGACCCAGGTGACAGACAAGAATATTAGTTTGTACCTGGGATGGGAAAGCCTCGGGAGGCTTTGGCAAAGCTGTTGCATCACATTAAATATATTCCCACCCCCCACCTTGCATTTTAAGGCTCATTTCTTTCCCACCAATAAAAAAATGGCAACAGAGAGTGCTGGTGTTAGCAAGTGTCAGGGCATCTGAACAAAACCCCTTCAAAAAAAGAAAAGGATAAAAGTGCCAAAGCCTCTTTCCTCTTGCCTCCTATCCCCAGCACCCAGCCACCTTCATAGAAGCAGCAAGTCCAAGAAATGGAGATCAGGAATTTTGAACAGCCTCTATTATGCCCGCAACACTCCACTCACCTGAGGACCTCCGTAAATGAAAAGCACAGTGGGGTACTTCTTCCCAGGCTGTAGATTGTGAGGCTTGTACATCATGCCGTACAGCGTAAACCCCACAGAACTCTCGAACGAGAAGATTTCCGGCGGGACGTAGTCAGGGAGGGGGCCTGCAGGCAGGAAACAAAAGATGGCCTCTTTAACAAAGAGGTGGCCCCCCTCCCTTCCATTGGGTGTACGCCTCTCTTTTAGCCAGCGGGAATGTCTTCTAGCTAAAAGGGAGGCGCACACCCAACGGCAGGGAGGGGCCGTCCCCAGGGAGGATTATACTGCAGTTGCTCAGGGCGGCAGGGGGGCGGTCAGGAAGGCCAAGGTGGAGATGGGACTGGGACTAGCTTCCTGGATCAAGGACAAGAAGTCCTTTTTTAAATACATAGGGGGCAAAAAGAAGGTACCGGGTAACATGGGGCCCCGCAAGACATGCTAGGAAATTTGGTCATCACACCAGACAACAAAGCTAACCTATTTAATGACTTATTTGCCTCCATTTTCCTGAGCAGGGACCAGATCAGCCCCCCCACCAGGCCCCCCTCAGGCCCCAGGGGAGGCACACCTAGGCAAAGGGTCAGCGAGGATCTAGTCAGGGAACTTCCGGAGGGACTGGATGTATTTAAATCAGCTGATCCAGATGATCTCCACCCCAGGGTGCTGAGGGAATTAGCTGAGGTCATTGTGGGACCCCTGCCATGGCAGGGTGTTGGACTTGATGATCTGCTCAGGTCCCTTCCGACCCTACCAACTATGAAACTATGAAACAAGGATCAGCAGGAGCTCAGCTGCAGGAAGCTGCAACCAGAGGTGGTGATGTTGCCAAAGGGAGCAGAGGGAGGGACAGGTGTAATTTTGTCTGCAACCTGCTTGCAGGGGCAGTCACTGCAGTGCAAAAAGCTGGGCACAGGCCCAAACCCTCCCAGAGTTCCAGGGTGTTTGACAAGACTCCATCCACAGTGCTAAAGCAAAAAAAACGGAGTGATTTTCCCTCAAATAGGCAGGGAGAGGAAGTGGGGCATAGCTTGTGGAGCACCCTGCTGCTAAAAGGGATGAGGAGACAATGATTGATGAGACAGAAGAAATTCCCCATGTTCTACAAGAAATATGTTGAACCTGAACTAGAACACAGGGCTGGCAGGGACCTCCTGAGTCATCAAGTCTGGTCTCCTGCAAGCATGGGCAGCCCCAGCATAGATAGTCCCTTTCATACACTTGTCAGACTCCACCAGAAACAGATTAGGTTGTCTGTCTCCTTCCAGACAGGATGTTTCAGAACCTGGCTCCTCTGAGCTGCTCAGAAACATTCTTCAAAATTCCAGCCTGAATTCATTCACAGCCTGTTCAACTGCATTTGTTCTTTAACAGAGGACTGTTTTGAGGCATCAGCAATACATTTCAACCAGAACAGACACTCCCACCCTCCACCTTCTCCCCAAAATAGAGCAAACGGAGCCTCACTCTGCTCTCTGTTTCATAGATGTAACTTGAGAATCAATCCATTAGCCTCACCAGAGTGGCTCTAGCTGCATGGTAGCCTACAGAAGCTGGCTACCATTAACTCAGAGTTCAATGTTCTTGTTCACGAAAATAGTTAGTTAGCCCATATGCTAAATGTACGTACTGATCTCTGCAACAAGCCTGACAACGTAGCAAACCATCCCCAGCCACAAGCTGCTCCATAAGCAAATATAAATTTTTCATTTCCCTTCTGGTTCGATTTTGTAACAGGGCTTACAAAATGGCAGATGCTGTGTTAGGAGTGGCCGCAAATACATTCAACCAGGCCTAGAAAAGGGCCCAGTAAGCCTCCTCCAGAGACCAGCACAAAACCGAAGGCAAAACCAGCCACATTTACTTGGGCACTTACCCCCACTGGTTGCAGGGTAAGTCAGGGGAGCAGACACCCACTATTGATTCTCTCAGGATGTTTCTTGTTGTGGCTGCTTTGGTTCTCCATTACCAGTTTTCTATCCATGTTATTACCTGCTGAATCTAGAATCATGGCCCAGAAGTCCTTCGCTCTTTGAGCTACATCATCTTCTGGTCCAGTCAGCCTGTAGAGTGATACGCAATGTGGGCTCTTCTGGTTACTGTACTTACTGATGAACATGTCACAGTCCTGGAGAGGAAGAGGAAAATACTGTCTCCATCACAAGGCAGGACCACAAGCCTGATAATAAACTTGGATCTCTCTGAGGAAGCTCAGAGACCGTGCTAGAATTGGGCAATGGAGTTGGTCTGACAGCTCAGAAGCTGCAGTCTTATCATAATAATGTTCGTTCCTGCCAGATGCTGAAAAACGCACCTGCAAGATTACTGGCAGTATTAGTCTCTGCCTGGGGGCTGGCATGGAGGGGTGTACTTACACAGATTCAGGGCCCTGCATGTCCCAGCACACGCACCTGTTGAGGCCCGGGCCCATGGATTTTGCAACAGTATTAAACCAGTAGGAGCCAATGGTGTTATATGTGAGCGTGACTCAGTCTGTCAAACAGGAAAGCAGCAGGTCTGCTAAGGAGCACCAGACCCAGCCCTTTCAGCACATGCTGAGCAGCGCTACCTGACTAACACAGCAGGCGTGAGAGTAGCTGCGCTCCGTCAGCCGCTTCGCCTCTCCGGGATTCTCGTAGCTAACGACATACAGGTGGTGCTCTAAAGGGGAGTCCTTGGTGCCTTGGAAATACACCACCTTGTTTGCTTCATCCACACGGATCTGCCAGAAAAGAAACCCACCACCTCAGTTTGTACCAGCTGAATCAATCAGGTCTGTTCCCAGTGCTCCCTTAGCCCCATGTGGGCAAGGCTAATTTAGAAAGGTAGAGCTCAAAGGATCTCTTCATATGCATATGACAGTACTTGCAGACACTTAATTTTACTAGTTACCTTGTTGCCTGGTTCCCTAGGATGCCAGATCCCCCTGACTTAACCCACTGTCCTCTCTCATCTTTATTAACCTAAATAATCCCGGGACCACTTCTACTGCCCCCTTCGCTGTTCACTCCTTTCCCCAGGTTATGGATAACCACCCCCCCCCCCCACCCCCCCCCGAGGGAAGCCTGGGAAACACAGATCGGTAACCTTGTGCCATCTGGAACAGCAACCAGACAGGCATGCAGACTCTTCCACTAAGTAAGAAAACAATTTCTTAGCATGACAATTTATTATGCCTAAACTCATAACTCCTTTGTTTTCCTTAATAACCTTCTGTAAGGGACTTCCCCAAAGGCCTTCTGAAAGTCCAAAAGAGAAAAAAAACACACCCCTCACTTCCCACAAATCACTGGTAGCTGGTTCTTCTTGTTCTGCCATTTTATTGAAATGCTGAGTGAATTCAGCATGCTTAGAGAAGGTGAGTTTCCTTGTACCAAAGCCATGCTGACCAGACCACTAGCAGATCATGAGCCTTCAGGTCTTTCCTACTAACTTGTAATGGTTTGTTATTATTGCAAACAATCTTGTCAAGCAATTCCCTGTTCTTCCAGCAAAGTTCACAGGTCTGTAACTGGGATCCTGGGATCCCTCCTAGTGCATTTTTGAAACGTAAACAAGGCTTTGCTCCCTTCTCACACTCTAGCTGGGGTAGGTCTGCTGTGCTTGGATGCAGAGCAGCAGTGGACACCAAGGCTTTGACCATTCCACTTGCATGGAATTTTCCTTCCACCCAGGTGAAATATAACTCCTCATTTCCCCCTCCTGTCCCATTACTCCTAAACCAGCCATGAGCTTCCAAGAAATGCACAGGACAAAGTAAGGAACAAAGCAAGGAAGACACCTGCTAATGGTACCTGCCTACACTGCTCAAGTACTTCCACCGAGACCAGAAACTCAGGGATAGAATATTAAGTTAAATAATGGCAAGCAGCTCCTTTGCCAGTGTGGAAAGCAAAGCAACCCTGGGCACTCGCACATATGTGACGTGTGTAATAAACAAATCTTCTGCGTGTTGTGAAGTGACAGGAGACTTCTGCCAATGCCTTAGGAACACCACAGACCTTGTTAAAGAGCCAGCCAGACCTAGACCTACCACTCAGCAACTTGTGATGGGCTGGAGAGGCACAAGACAGAAGTGGGACACAGGCCTTGGGCTGGGTCACTGCACAGGGAGGAATTAAATCCAGGAGGGTAGGTGGGGCATGGCCGGTCTTCCTGAGCTGCCTCAAGCCTGACCAGAGGGCAGACTCCAAAGAAGGAGAGCTGGTCAGTCCCTAGATTCATAGACTGTAGAGTCGGAAGGGACCCCGAAGGATCATCGTGTCCGACCCCCTGCCCCTGACAGGAAAGAGGACCGAGGTCAGAGGACCCCAGCCAGGTGCCTATCTAGCTTCCTCTTGAAGACGTCCAAGTTAGGTGACAGCACCACCTCTCTTGGCAGCCCGATCCAGATTCTGGCCACTCTTACTGTGAAAAACTTCTTCCTAATGTCTAACCTGAATCTACTCTCCACTACTTCGTACCCATTATCCCTAGTTACTCCTACGGATGCCCTGGTAAATGCCTCATCTCCAACTCTCTGTTGTGCTCCCTTGATAAACTTATAGGCTGCTACACAGTCTCCCCTCAGACGTCTCTTGTGAAGGCTGAAGAGATCCAGATCCCTCAACCTCCTCTAGTATGGTCTTGCACGGAGGCCACTAATCATACGACTGGCCTCCTCTGGACCCTCTCCAGATTCTCCGAATCCCTCTTGAAGCGTGGCACCCAGAACAGGACACTGTACTCCAACCGTGGCCTGACCAGTGCCACATAGGGGAGGAGCATCACCTCCCTCGATCTGCTGGTCATGCATCTGCTAATGCACGATAAGGTGCGATTGGCTTTGTTGATGGTTTCATTACACTGCTGGCTCATGCTCATCTTGGAGTCAACTATGACTCCAAGATCCCTCTCAGCCACTGAGCTGCTGAGCAGGTCATCCCCCAAGCTGCAGGTGTGCTGGGGATTCCTCCTCCCTAGGTTCAGTACTTTGCATTTGTCGTTGCTGAATTGCATCCTGTTTTGTTTTGCCCATTGCTCCAACCTGTCCAGATCGGCCTGTATCTGCTCCCTGCCCTCTGGTGTGTTAACTTTGCCCCATAATTTGGTGTCATTTGCAAACCTGGACAGGGTGCTCTCCACACCCTCATCCAAATCACTGATGAAGATATTAAATAACACTGGTCCAGGGACTGAAGCCTGCAGGACACCACTGCCCACCTCCTTCCAGGTCAAAAACGACCCGTCCACCACCACTTAGGGACTGCATTCTGGGTGCGGTCCCTAAGCCAGTCTGCCACCCACCTGACTGTGTAAGCATCCACTCCACAGCCTGCTAGCATCCTTATGTGAATAGGATGCGAAACTGTATTGAAGGCCTCTTAAAGTCCAGGTAGATGACATCTGCCTCAGCTCCAGTGTCAAGGCAGTGTGTGACCTGGTCATAAAAGGCTATAAGGTTTGTCAGGCAGGATCTACCTGTGACGAACCCATGCTGGTTTCCTTTCAGCATCGTTTCTCCTGCTGAGCCTTCACAAATGAGCTCTTTAATGATTTTTTTTCCACTGTTTTCCCAAGAATAGAGGTAAAACTGACTAGCCTAAAGTTACCTGGCTCATCTCTTCTCCCCTTCTTAAAAACAGGCACCATGTTGACCCTTTTCCTGTCCTCAGGGACCTGGCTGGAGAACCATGAGTGCTCAAACAGCTGTGCCAGTGGTTCAGCTATGACACTGGCTAATTCCTTTAGCACCTGTGGATGGAGGTCATCTGGGCTGGCTGACTTGTACCCATCCAGCTCCTCCAAGTGCTCCTTAACTAAGTCAGAACTAACCACTGGCAGTCTAGTGCCTTCTGGACATCTACCTATGTTCAAATTGGGGGACTTGTCTTGGCCAGTACTCAGGAATACTGAAGTGAAGAACTCATTAAAGAGCTCCGCCTTTTTCCCTGCGTCAGCCACCAACTGTCCTGATTTGTCCTGCAGGGGCCCTATGTTACTCTGCGCCTTCCGTTTGCTCGCTATGTATCTGTAGAAGGACTTTTTATTGTCCTTGAATGTTGTAGCCAGGATAAGCTCCAGTCCTGCCTTGGCCTGCCTGAGTCCCTGCAATAGCGCACCAAGGAGGTATATTCCTCCTTGGTAGCTGCCCCCCCACTTCCACTGCCTATAAATCTCTTTCTTTGCTCCCAGTCTTTTCTGAAGTTCCCTGTTCAGCAAAGGGGACTTTTTAGTCCCCTTGCCCCCTTTCCTGCGTAATGAATTGTATTGTGTGCATGTTGCACTATGCACGCAATAGAACATGAGCTGTAGCTGGATTTCCATGTTAATAATACCCTAGTGCAAGACACCTGATTACAGAGATGACATCAAGAAGACTGTTACCTTCCTCTAGTCCACACATAGCAGCATGGCTATGTGGACATGACCAGGTGTGTGACTTCAGTCTCCTTCCTCACTCCCTTCCAAGCAGCTGTTCCCTGCTCTCATCATCTCTCAGCAACCTTTGCCTCTAGAGTGCCTGTAATATCAGCCTTTCAACAGCAGTTGGACATATGGTCTGGACACCTCAAGCAGAGTTAGCATAGGAGTGAGCAGCTGATTCCCTCTTGCCCAGACTCGAACATGACAGCTGGACTTTCAGCTCAGGGCCATCCCTGCAGAGTTTCCAGATCAGACTCAGAGCCACTGCCCCATTCACCAGGGGATTCTCTGCCACCCAGCTTCTTGCCAAGCTTTAAGGCCACAACGATCACGTGGCCCAACCTCTATAACACCAGTCAAACAGAAGCTTCCACACAACTGTCCCACTGTTCCTGTCTCCTTGTCAAAACATGCCCTTGCTCTCCCTTCATCCCTTTTGGTTAGAGGAAGACAATGGCACCTCACACCACAGCCTGGCCACGTAACTGAGCAGCCCATTACAGAGCCTAGGATCTAACTCACTTTGCCTGTTACCTGATCTAGAGTTCAATCCACAGAGGGCTGATGACAGCAGTACCTTAGGCTTAACGGAAAAGAAACACAAAAGAACGTACGTTGGAACCATGTCGACCGAGGACTTCCCATTCTCCACTGGTAACTGCCAGTTCCTCCTTGATCGGACACTTGAAGTCACCTATAGGGAAGCCACACAGTTACAGACTGCAGACTTCCCACCCCACCAAAGCTCTTCAAGTGCAATTTCACTGGTAGCCCTTTACTTGAATGAACTGCTCCCCCACTCCCCCCCCTCCCAACAAAGGCTTTTGCCATTTGTCATTTGCACAAAGTGGCTGTCTCTGCACTGAAACGCATGCAGCCTTATCAACGCAATCTGTAAGGTCAGGGCAGTCAAGAATCAAGAATGTGGCTGGAAAAGCAGTATTATTATTTTTGCTCGCATGGACTCGTTGCTCAAACTGAATGGTATCTCAAGTGGCTCCACCACATCAAACACATTTTGCAAAATCCAATCAGGAAGCAACAATCCCAAAACATCAACATTTTCACATTTGCCAACGAACGTAACATGTGGCTTTAATTTAAAGGGAGATGTTGCATTCCACCTTTCCACCAGAGGTAGAAAGACAAGCCAGACACCATCAGTGCCACCAGTACAGTTTCTAGGCTATCATGAAGGGAATAACTCATTTCATTTCAAACATATCCCTCTGAAAGATCAACTGCATGAAACTGGGATTCTATCAAAAGCAAAATCAGGTGCATGTGTTTCAGCATGCCATTGTGATGGAGTGAGTAAATGAATAGCACCCAGGGACAGATCGTGACATAGCATTTTAAATCAAAGGACATACACTATGCAAAAATGCACAGGGTCCGTGAGCACACCTATCTTTTACATCTGATTGGGATCAAATGTGGGTCAAAGCTTGAAGGCAACCAGATCCGTGTCTTTATTTAAACCGACTTTTCCTGCATTTCCATTTGCAGCAGATGCCAATATTTTTCTTTTGTTAATTTCTCTGCCCATACAACTGCATTGCAAATGCCTGCAGAGGCAGGTACAGCTCTATGAACAGCTTTTGGGCTGGCATTTACCCACTTTGCCATACTAGGAATAGGTTGAATTTCAGCTCTGGTCAGATAGGGCACAGATCTGGATATGGCATTCAAGAACACTTTTCTCCAGAAGGTCTAAAGTTTATTCAGTCATTTCAATCTCTATACTTAATTTGTGCAGGGAGACAGGACACACAACTGCTATGGTAGTTAACCTCAGGCATCCAAACCACCCCACCACTTACCTTACCCAAACCACACCACAAATCTCCCTTTTAGTTAATTAAAAAGAATCATGCTGTGTTGATTAAACATGCCATGTTGTTAATACAGATTTATGTGCCTTCCTGCCCCTACAGAACCTCATGAAGCCTTAAGCAAGTGTATAGCACTACTGATGTCAATAGGAGCAGGCATGGGATTCACTGGATGAGGGCCAAAATTTGCCAGTGGGAAAAAAAGACCCTTCTAACACTGTGGACACAGGCTGTGGTTACTTCACCAGTATTCAATGGTGAATACCCAATGAAACTGAGATCAGTATTGTGGTTACTTGGAGCAGGGAGGCCTCCGCATGATCGCTTGTATTTGCTCTCCCTCAACACTGACGTGATTTTGTACAAGTGCCGGAATCCTGTTTTACATTCAGAAGCAAAGATAAACTCGATCTCATCTTCATGGGCCTGAGGGAAGATGTGGAAGATGTCGTGGATCTGCAGAAACAAAGCAGTTGGTTTAGTGCTACAGGTCAGACTCTGACATGTGAAATGTTGAGTATGATTAGCTCTCATCACTCAATCCATTATACATGCTGCAAGGGTTTATCCATATCCATTCCAGGAACCACTCCCTAAAGCAGTGACTCTCAACCAGAGGGTAGCAGTGCCCCGGTGTGCCATGAGACCCTTACAAGCAGGGTGCAGCACAATATTAGTACAGCCAGCACACAAACAATTCATAAAATAAACACAGATATTTCAAACAGGAATCCAAAGTGGCTAAAGCATCCTGACCTGTGGTCATTTTTCTGAGTTCTCTGCAAGTAAAACCTGCTCTATCATTTTTCTATAGTCAAAAAATGACTATAGAGTGAAAGCTAAGAGCTGACATTTTCCAAGGGGTGCCTTGAGTCTAGTGAGGCTGAGAAGTGCTGTCCTAAATGAAAGATGCTCCCTGAGACCAACCCCCAACAAAAGGGTTCAAGAGGTCTCTTTTGGCAGACCAGACAGAAGAACACCAATAATCACCTCCAGCCCCTGATGCCATTATTTGAATGATTACTGCTGATTACTGCGTGCATTAGCCACATGGGCAGCATGAGTCCAGCCACAATCATCACTTGCTGTCGGCTGCTCTCCACTATCCTTGCTAGCATCCTCGTCCAGAATCAACCAGTTAAGTTCTTCTACCCCTGCACTTCCTTACTTAGATACAGAAGCAGTCACATGTGCTGCAGAGGAATGAAGAAAGCTAATGAGAGATCAATAGCTGAGGAGAAATCCCACAGTCAATAGTCTCCTATTTCATTCCCCTCTGCCCAAACCCTGAAAGAAAAGAGTTATTTCAGAGAAGACAGAGGAGCTGGCAGCAGCTTGGCCACTGCTGGGGATCCCAGTACAAGGCTGCCATCTAGGGTATGGTAATTTTAGACTGTCCAAGGGAAAAAGGATCCAAGTCAGGGGTGGGCAGTTATTTGGGCTGGAGAGCCACTTAATGAGTTTTGGTGAGCTGTTGAGGGCTGCACACACATGCATGCAAGCACATACACACAGTCCCCAGCCCTGTCTCCCCTCCTCCCCACATGGAGCCAGCACCACCTCCTGGTCATGTCTGCAGCTGGGGGTGGGGGAAGGGGATGGAGCCTGCACCAGATAAAATCACTTGGCAGGCCAGATCTGGCCCATGAGCCATATTTTACCCACCCCTGATCTAGATGGTTTCAACAGGAGTATCTGAGTCCCAGTGAGAAACAATCACAAGCAGCAGCAGTGAAGGGCAAAGGAAATCCAATAGTTCAGTGCATGGCACCTGCAGGAGGTGCACAGAGCCAGCTAGAAACTGTGCCCACTCTACCACCAATGTGCCTCTCCGGTGAGGAGAATGGAGCGAACCAAGGAGAGCTCACAATCACTGCAGATAGATGTTTTCAGGTCCTGCTATCAGCAGGCAGTGCCCAGGAGGTGCCAATTCAGAGACATCAGTCTTAAATCTGCACCCTACAGATGCAGCGCTGGCAAGGGGCTCCCTTTCCTGGAGTGACACTAACACTTAAGGAACGCATGCATATTCCACAACTGTACGCACACAGACAAAGTTTCCTGGGGGGCCAGGCAGTCTGGGGTGGATGTGAGCCACCAACCCTGATAGATAGGGGAGGTTGCTGGCTACATGGGCGATGGCTGGATAATAAGGCTGGTTTTTAAAAACCCTGTTTCTGAAGAAGTGTTTTGCTAGTCAAGGAAAAGACATTTTAAAGAGTTACAATTTTACTTGTTCATTAATGTCTTAGTGCACTTCTGCCCTGCGGAGCTGGAGATGGGTCACTAAGCTGGCAGAGGGATCTAGGGGCTCATGAGCCTTCCCTTACTAGCTATTACTTTAACTGGGCCAGTAAAATAGAATTGAAAGGAGAAATTTTTATCTTAAGAGGAGGGACACCACTCAAATACCTTGGGCTGAATACCA
>NW_017728996.1:6509130-6516051 GCF_001723915.1 Gavialis gangeticus | reverse complement strand
TGCTGCCAGGCACCAACTTCACATGAAGGGGGCCAAATCTACTGCACAGCTATGAGGCTATGTACAATATACAGGGGGTAGGGCCAGTGCTGGGGCTCAGGACACCTGGGTCCCTGCCAGGGGTGTGCTGCATACCTCCAACAAGCCACTCCCCTACTCTGGACCTCTGTTTCTCACCCACTCCACCCTATTTAAAGGTGCCTAAGTCTAATCCTGTTGCGCCCTGCTTGACTGCCTGAAGAAAGCACTGACACAAAAGGCAGGAAGGTCTTCCTCCTCCTTGATGCTGTGTGCAACTCAGTCTTAAGGTTGAAATAAAAGCATCTTACATTGATAGACCCATTCATGCTTTTTCAGGGACTTCAGCAGGGTGGGACCAGCATCACCCACAGGCACCTAATATGGAGAACAGGATCTAACCCTTCAGCACTTCAGGTCAGAGACTCTCTTACTATGAATATGTACAGTGAAGAGCACAATGGGTCTTTATCCCGTTTCTGGGAGTGAAGCAATACAAACAGCATTAATCCCATGTGAGCACTATGGGCAGGTCCACACCCTATGTAGGAGGCTACACCCCAAATTCTTACATTGATCCAGACATCTGTTGTTTCTTCATAAATAATGAGTGGTGTAACAGAGTCGGGCACGGTGTCTATAAGTTTCTGTCTTTCCATAGCATCATCTTCTACTGGGATAAATAATGCAGGGGGAATCAGCACAATCTGAAGCCGTGTTTGGGAGCGGTCCAGCAAGATGGACCAGGCACTATCAAAGGAAAAACAAAGTATTAGGAAAATCCTGCATCATTACTCAGGATCAGACAGCTGAGAGAACCTGACTCAGGAACACTGTGCATTTTGATGGGGACAACAGTGATCAATTTTAGAGCCAGGGAAAAGATAAATTTAACTTTGGGCAGGGAAAAGCAAATATTTCCCTCAAAGTTTCAAGGCGTCAGGCAGGCTCCTCAACAGAGATGGAGGAACCTGTCCTGCTTTAATTTCAACCCCATAAAAATACAGTGGGTTCAAAAGTCTGTTTTGTTCTTATGTTCTTGGATTTGGATTGTGCTTCAGAGACAAAGTGGGAGGAGGATTTCAGAACAGAAAATTTAGAAGGATCAAGGAAGCAAATGCCTTCCAACTGAAATTTAAGAACATATCTGAGGATCTCTGAGTGCTTATCAGTTGCCTAAAGAAATGACGACGAAACCTCAGGGCTTGCCAGTGGTCCAACACCACACTGTGAGGAGTTAGGCATGTGGCCCTATTTACAGGGTTAAAAATAACATGTAGGTGTTACAGTGGGATTTCTGATGAGTTAGTCTGCTGCAGTGGTTAGGGTGCTAGCATAGGACTTGGGAGACCTGGACTCAAGTCCTTTCTCAGCCACAGACTTCCTGTGTGACTCTGGACAAGTCACTTAACTTCTCTGGGTCTCACTTTTACAAATGGGGATAAAAGCGCTGCACTACCTCACAAGGGCACTGTGAGGACAACTGAATCACAGGCTACAAGGTGATGGCAATGGAACCAGACACGCACCAGAGTGAGGATGCTGTGGTTTGGGAAAATGTCCCCTTTGCACAAACACATTTGGAGCACTGTGATAATCACAGCAAGCATGTGCCAGAGTGAAAAGAGGGGCTGGGACTATCTGTTTCCAGTTGCATTGTCCCAAACCCACTAAGCAGAGACAGGATTAACATACGCACTATTTTCCTTCTGGAGTCCATCCCGCTCTAGCAATATACTCTACTCCTTCAAACAGGATCTCGAATGGCTGCACTAGTTCTTTATCCACGACATCAGCAATCTATTGATAACAACAGCAATCAACATCAAGAAATGGTGAAGCACGTGCTGAAGAAACAGGTCTCTGCACGCGAATGGTCAAGGTTGTCCTCCACTGCAGCTCAAAAGGAATTGCATCTTTACCCCTGGCCTTCACAAACGTGAGGGATTCAATCCCATTACAGCCACTGAGGCTGGGCTCCGAGGCAGCTGCCAGGCTGCAAACCCCATCAGCACCCAAGCAAAGATGGACTGGGTGTCAGGAGATGCAAGGCCCATCCCTACCCTGTCATGAGCTTATGAAATGAGCCTGGGTGAGTGGTTGTACCTCCACAGGTCTCATTCCCCCAGTCTGCAGCGGTGTGCACTGAGGCAGTGACCCCTGCCTGAAGTGAGGAAAAGCCCCACTTGTACATTTCATGGGTTGGGGTCAGCTGGCTTGTCTAGATTAGAGGTTGGCCTCAGTGCAGGTACACTGGTATGTCCAGCAATGGGCAAAGTCCCCAGAGAAGACAGGTCCCTAATCAGACACCACATGCTCCTCCTGTACCCTGCTGAGTTAAGGTACCTTCACATTAGTTAGAACAGCTTACACCAGCTGCCAGGACACAGTGGGGGGGCATAACACTCATTTCCCCACATACTGTATTTACACAGCAACTGAGTTATAGCTCAGCAAATTCTCTTCCCAGTTAAAACATCTTCAGGAAGATGTTGAACCAGGCACTAACCAGGGGGTTGGCCAAGGGAATGCTGATCACTTGTGTCGAAAACATACCACCCCTATGTTGAAACCTTTCACCCCCTATATGAGTGGAAAAGGAGAGATGCCAGTGCTATATTTTGCTTGCTGCATTCCTGACATTACACCAGGCTGCGGGTGACTGGTTCTGCCTTAGTCAGAGGGGGCACATGTCCCCCCCCAGCGACCACTCAGCGACAGGAGGGGGGGCAGGGAGACCCTCCTGCAGCCAATCACAAGGTGGTGGATCGCTGCGGCCACTTCTGGGAGCTCCACGGTGCTCCCACTCCCTGGCCGGCGCTTGCAGGGAGGGCACCGGCACTCCCACCTGCCCCCCTTGCCTGTTGCCTAAGCAGCGAGTGTGTGGCCAGTCAGGGAGTGCACTAGAGCTCTTAGGGGGTGCACGTGCACCCCCTACACATCACCACTGCACCAGGCTGTTTGAAACAGTAGTCTACAGATCACCCCCATACCCTTTGTGTGCCCAGCAGGTTTTTTTGCGTCAACTGAAGATCCTAATTTTAGAAAGGAGTCACAAATGTCAAATCGATTTAGAAAATAAATGAAAATTAAAACTTACTCTTCCTTCAGCATCAATTGTTATTTCGGACATCTTGAAGGTGACCTTTGGATTCGCTGTACCTATAAAAAAAAAAGACATCAACAATCACACAGTTTGCTTTCAGGAAGATACACCCATATTCCAAACACCAGCAATGATGTTTACCCCAAATTGAACAGAAAGCAAGCAACAGACTGCTCTGTGATTAATTAACCCCATCCTGCTGGGGGTAAAAGGGGTAGAATTCAGGTCAGGTCATAAGGGGCTAAAATAAACAAAGGCCCTTGAGGCCCAATCCTGTACAAATATACTAACAGAGTAGTGCCTGATGACAAAAGTAGCCTCTGGAGAATTAAGAGACCTATTTACAGGAGTAAGTGCCAGGGTCAGTATTACTACTGACCCTGGTGTTTACTCCTATAAGTAGCCCTCTTCATTCTTAATGGTCCCACCATTTCAAAAGTTCTGATGTTAGTCTTTTTCTCTTTGAGAAGGGGGGATTAAGGGTTACAGATACAGATCAATTCACTCTACAGCAGAAAGCATTACCTCCCAATGCTATATCCTTAAAAACATACCCTGTAGGAACTGGCCAGGTAGGACCTTTTAAAAAAAGCTGAATTGTATTAGGGATGAGCACCAAAAAATGCAATGCATCAGCCTTACAGACGCATGACAGACACCTCTGCAAAGGATGTGAGGGTTCATATCTTCCCACCCGGAACAGCAGGCAGAATTCTGGTAACTGCCCCTGTACTAGATGATATTGTCTGGCTACAATGAAGACAGAGATCTGATCAAACCAGCTGGAGAACGTACCACAAAGCCACCAAACCCTCAGGCACCAACTTCAGGGGCTTATATGGCTCCCAATACCACAGTATCTGAACACCTCCCAAGTTTTCACATGTATATCTTACCATGCCCCCACCATGAGGCAGGGCAGTACTATTTTCCCCCTCTACCCATGGGGAACTGAGGCCCTGAGGCCAAGGTCCTGTTTCTAAAGGTTTTTAGCCTTTGCTCTGCTCAGTGCTACACAGCCCAAGTAAACCAGGCTGCTAAGAACTAACTTCAGGATGAAAGTCAATGGGATTTAGGCTCCTTGTGCCCAAGTCATGGCTGAAAATGGGACTGAGTGGTCTACACTGCTTCAAACCTTGTAAATCCTTCCAGAATTCCCCAACCTCCCACCCCCAATTACAAAGGCACTGCCAGCAGCCCAGCAGAAAGCCGTAAAAAATACATGTTTTTTCACCCTGAAGCCCAGAGCTGTGAAGATAAAGAGAGCATAGGGAGGTGCTTCCTGAATAGTACAGACAGAGTAGCATGCTGCCAGCAACCAAAAACACTGGGTTAGCAGTGAGGATCCTACACCATCAGCATGGGCCACAAGGGAGTCACTTGTGGGGGAGGGCCGAAGGCAGAAGGAAAAGGAAACAGCAAGGCCTCACCTGTTTTGGGATACCTGAAGGAATCTGTCCGCCTGGTCTCCAACAGGGGGGACGTGACATGAATGATTTCCACCTCTGACTCATCATTTTCTTCATAGAGAATCCTAAGGATTTTGCCCCCGTTGAGTGCTGCAAAGGAAGAGACACGTTTCACATCTGGAATTGCTGTAACGATCTGCTCATTGCAGGCGACAGCCCTGTTCCTTTGGCTGCCTAGGGGGAGGCTGCATCATGCACCACACGCTGAAGCTTCAGCTGTTTGGAGCTGGAGGGAAATCCAGCAAGTTTGTGTGCTGGCTATGAAAGCTTGGGCAGTGTCTGCTGCACAAAAATGCAAGATAGTGGCTGGGGCAAGACTGGGTTGTGGTAACAAGCCTGCCACAAAGAATATCAAACTCCGCTAATGGCTTGCAACCCACTAGGCAGAAGAGAGAGAAGAGTTTGCGGTACCCAATACCAGACCCATACCATAAAATAATAAGAGTGGTAGTTAAAATTGTTAGCAGAGACCTGACATAGTCATCATGTGCATCTCCAAGCTAAGGAAGCCAGAGAACAAGGCTGAGCCAATGTAACTAAAGAAGGCAAGGAAACTACATATACATTTCAATTGAACTAGCAACTAATGAAAACAAAAAATTAAATATACATTTCAAGCAAAACCTGCAAAAGGTGCATATTATACAGGGAAAATGTCCTGTACGTGACATCCTCACATTTTTTCAAAACAGGCATCCAATGAATAAGGTGTTAAAAATGTCTCAATCATTCAATATATGTCTGGAATTCTGTAAATAGACCATCAGCGGTATAAGCTATTGCAAACTTGCCCCATTGATAAACAAATACCCAAAGACAGGTCCAGTAACCAATGCCTCTAAACATCCTAGTTGACCACTCAAGGCCCATCACATTTAACTGACCTATCACTTCAGGGAGACAAGAAACACAAGCCTTCACACCTAAACAAATCGAAAAGCAGGAGCCAGGCAATTTAACAACTGTAATATGATGATCAACCTTTTCCTCCCTGTTTTGTTCGGACTTTAATCAGCCAACCATCACGGAAAATGCTTTGAAGCTATACAATTAAATAATATAAGCAGCAAGACAGAACTGCCAGCAAGGCACGCAGTCCAGAAAAGATCAAGAAGCCATACTGCACCCAGACCACAAGTAAACACTGCAAGACCAGACCAGCTTCCCTGCCTGCGTTGGTGAGAAAACACTGGGACTTTCTGTAATATTTTATATTGGGAAAGAGTCTTTTTCTGTCATTTTGTTTCGTAGCTTGTTGGCAGTTATTAAAGCAAGCATTTCTGCTATTAATCAATCGGGTGTTGTATCAATTCTTAAAGCACTAGGTTTAAAATCCTGTTTTTAAGTGCAACATGTGTGCTATGTTCTGAATGATCCTGAATCTCAGGGCTCTACTACGCGTTCAAATTAAAGCCTGTTAGAAACCAGCTCTAGCATTGTTACACATTTTCAGGCACTAACTTTGTAGCTGGTTAGCTCTTTTTATACAGCCGAACAGTCATTTTTATTGCCTGATAATTACTTTCCAAGTGTGGTTGTCTAAATTTATCACGTGATTAACCAGTTAAATGTATGATAATTACTCTACACATGTGGCCAGTCTAAATTTATTGTGCAATTAACCAGTAAATTTGCACAATACATGCAACGTGTAGCAGAAGCCTAACTGCTGTCTCCACTCTGATTAGTCTAGGTTTCTTCCCTCCAAGGTAACACACACCTAGACTGTGAGCTGTAAAGCCCAGATGATGATACCTCACAAAAGCCATGGGGCATGGACACACAACATAATTACTATAGTCATCTAGCCTGAATATTATTCCAGTGTAAATTTATCCATAGTAAGGACCAGATACATGACCTGTTCTCCCAAGCTGGCTGCCCACAGTAGGCACTACTGCAGTTCTTGACCAGTGGGTGGATGGGCTGCCCTAGGATGAAGTTTAATAGGGAACTGAACATGTGTTGTACATGAGTGTACCTTATACTGGCATAACCTCCTCTTCTGAGAGGCAACTCTACCCCACACTAGAGAGATTTACACCAGCGTAAGATGAGAGTCATGTGTCCTCCCTGCATATTCTACAGAAAGTCAATTTACTGCTTAATAAATGTGTCACCTGTCCATATGGAGATGATAATGTCGGCCTCTTATGATATATTTTAAGCACTTCCTTTGGTCTTTTCTCCTATATTCTCACAGGACATTTCACTCCTTAGACCAACAGGGCTACAACCAACACTCCAGCAGCTGTATTGACATTGGTATGGGGCTGGCTGGGGTTGGAGAGCTGTCTTGGAACTCCATGTCCTTGTTTTCCTGTCACT
>NW_017728996.1:6494625-6504130 GCF_001723915.1 Gavialis gangeticus | reverse complement strand
AGTTTAATAGGGAACTGAACATGTGTTGTACATGAGTGTACCTTATACTGGCATAACCTCCTCTTCTGAGAGGCAACTCTACCCCACACTAGAGAGATTTACACCAGCGTAAGATGAGAGTCATGTGTCCTCCCTGCATATTCTACAGAAAGTCAATTTACTGCTTAATAAATGTGTCACCTGTCCATATGGAGATGATAATGTCGGCCTCTTATGATATATTTTAAGCACTTCCTTTGGTCTTTTCTCCTATATTCTCACAGGACATTTCACTCCTTAGAGCTCACCTGCATCCTTTTCTCTGCATGAAACCCTGGTTTTGTTTGACGTATCCTCATCTATCCCAGCACAACCAACATGGGGTGCTACCTAATCAGGATATAGAACAGGAAGAGAAAACCAGCTCTGTCCTACAGTGGTGGTGGCACTGGAGCCATACCAACAGCAACCCAGCCCATCAGCTACATGGCACTGAGCGCACTTACTTGGCTTTGTGTCCGGACACCACCAGTAGCCTGTGTATCGATCAAATTCCTCCTGCAGCACAAAGGTTGCGACTCCAGCAGATTTTGGATCCTCTTCTATGTTGGCCAGTTCTGAGGACACAACGGGAGAAAGCGTTAGGCTCCAAGCCTGGCTGCTGCCAAGGAACACAACCAGCTTCACATTTTCCCAACTGAGGGCCAAATTCACCCTGCAAGGAAGCAATTACCCCAGAGGTGAACCCAGTCGCTAACAAGATTGCAGCTGTCTCCTGCTCCCACTCAGCTCTGATCAAGCTGCCGGCTGATGGGATTTTCAGAGTAACAATTTCCATTGCCTTGACAGCAACCCTTTTCACACCACTGAAATCGTCCTCAGATGTACTCATCTCCCTCGCAGCCACAATCCATCCTCCCCGCTCCTGACCCTCATTCTCACAAGCAGAGGGAATCATAATGGTTTCAAACAGCAGGAGAAGTAGGAAAAAGGCAGCCCCCAAAGAGGAGAGAATAACTATCCCACAGCACATGCTCTTGTCGGGGCTGAAAGAAGGAGGAAGATGAAATGGAAATAATAGGAGATGAGGCCAAAGCCTCATCTGAACTTTAGGGAACCTGCAGCACAAAGAAAAGCATTATAAAAGGGTTCCGCTCATTTCAAGGTCTGGAAAGCAAGGAAGACAGGAGGATGCAGATGAGGTTGCTGATTGTAGCCTAAATAATTTTCCTCACCAATCTGAATTATGATTTCCATCAGCAAGCAAGAAACCATGATTAAAACTGATGACTTCAATGTTGTTTTGCATTTTTACTTTTGAGTTATTTTCCCAGAGTGGCTCATTTTCATTGCTGATTTGCAACCAAATACAGCCTGTATGCTGAATCCAGCCCTTTTTTTGGGGGGTATATCCATCTACACTAATTTAAGCAATTATGTAGCTTGACATACATTTATTCATATTTCTAATTTTCAGATTTTTACATTTGAAAATAGAGAATGACTGATGCCTTACTGAGCAGACGATAACTTTTATCCACAAATTGTCTCATGTCTCATCTGGATGGAAACTGGATTTCAATTAAAAGGGAGCAAAAACAGCATTTTCATTTTTTTTTATTAGTTAATAAAGCTACTTTAAATGTGCCAAGTAAATGCAAAAAAGTCTATTAAAACACATTGTGCATTTAGAACTGTTTTATTAAGCAAAGGGAAGGGTTAATTGAAGTTTGTGAATTGTTTCTGATCACCATGAGTTATATTTTCAAAGAACTAAAACTAAAAGCAGTTGTGGCAGAAGCTTTTCTATCTAATAAAAAATAGAAGTATAGGCATCTGGAAAAAATGCCACAACTTGCAGTAGCTCTACTGTGAAGAGTGAAAGTAATACACTTAACATAGTATAAAGCATTGTGATGCATTATAAAGCTAGTGCTGTCTTCAAAACTTCCTGATGTTCTCCTCTTCATTTATATACTTAAACAAACAGTGCAGTTTGGGCAGGGCTTACTGCTGCAAAGTATTTTTATTTATTAAAATGAGTTTAACAGATTACAGCAAGTTTACGGCTTGCCACAAGTTGTTAACATTTTAAACATGTTTAGAAAGAAACATGTATAATTTCATAGATTTCATAGGCATTAGGGCTGGAAGGGACCTCAGGTGCGAGATCGTCAGGTCCAGCCCGCCGCCCAAGAGGCAGGAAGCCAGCGGGGGTCAGATCACCCCAGCAAGGTTGGCATCCAAGCATTTCTTGAAGGTCTCCAGAGTAGGTGCTTGCACCACTTCTGCGAGGAGTCTATTCCAGACTCTGGAGATTCAGACAGTAAAGAAGTTTTTCCTTCTGTCCAGTCTAAAACAGTCTTCCAGCAGTTTGTGACCATTAGACTGTGTCTTCCCTTGGGGTGCCCTGGTGAACAGCTGTTCTCCCAGATCCTGATGCACACCCCAAACATAAATATAGGCTGCCACCAAGTCCCCCCTGAGCCTCAGCTTCTCCAGGCTGGAGTCCCATGCCTTTCAACCTCTCCTCATAAGGCCTGATCTCTTGGGCTCCAGTCATTCAGCTGCAAATGAGCAAACTAGTTTAATGTTTTTTTTCCTAAATAATTGTTTTATTCTCTTTGGAAGTAGATATTCTTCATTCCCTTTTATCCAAGTCATATATGGTTATATCTGTAAAATGCAATTTGGGAAGAAAGTAAAGGACTCCCGCCCCTGCTAGGACTTAAACCTAGAGGTTCCTGGCAAGAAGGTCTTGCTCTTCTGCTCTGGGTCAGATTTGACTGCCATATTTAGGGTCACAAAGGTATTTTACCCCATTATCAGATTGGAAAGGACCAAGGAGGGTGGGAGGAGTTTGCCTTCCTCTGTAGCAGGGGGTGTGGCCTCTTCCTGGGATCCCTTGAGCATATTTTTAACAACTTTGCAGCAGTAGGATATTAGCCACTGTGATCCCACTGCTTTAGCTGTGGCAGGTTTAGATGTTATGTCTTGTGTTGTGTCAGGGTAGGCTGTGCTAAGAGGTTAGACACTGGATTTGTATGGGATGGTTTGGATAGCGATAATCCTGCCCTAGGCAGGGGGCTGGACTAGATGACCTCTCAAGGGCCCTTCCAGCCGGACTTCTTATGAAGGAAAAGAAACAAGTGATGAATTAAATGTGAGGGAGTAGTAAAAGCCAACAGGCTGTTCAGAAGTAGCTGGTATCACCTCCACAAGGCTTTGCAACCTGCCTATTCACTGCTGGGAATGGTTTTCATACTTCCATGCCCACAGAAGCAGACATAGGAAAAATGCAATGGTTTAGGCCTGAGGTAAAAAAACCTTGCCCAGTGCACTCAACAGGTGATTTGCTTTGCCAGACTCTATGGCACACAGCAGTGAATCGTTTCCACTATTTACACCAAAAGAAAGCTGGGAAGCATCACTGAATTCACCCCTGAAATAAAAAGTGACCTCCAGAGGTTTCACCCGGAGCCCTTATGCCAGGGAAGAATTCAGTCCAGTGGCAGAACACAAGAGCATGCAGGACAGAGGAGATCAAAGGTCTCGCTGGGAACTAAACACATTACCATTGTGCACAAAGGTTAGCCGCCTTTCTTCTCTTGTGTCTAGATTAGATATCCAAATGTCATTGCTATGAATAAACGCAATCCAGTTTGGATCAGCAGGGCACAGCTTGGGATCCATTCGGATGTTTGGACAACTGGTCTCCACCAAATTGGGCCTTAGAGGCTGTTGCTGTACAAAAGAAGAGAAGAAAACTTAGACTGTGATTAACAAAGTTCTTGCCTGTCTATGTGACTGCACCCATCTCTGAAAGGATCACCTGGAAGGCCCATCTTCCTCCAGCAGCCACTGCTGGCTTCAAATGCCTGAATAAAGGAATTGTAAGGAAACCAGGGCAGCTGATGGGCTTGTTCAGTGGTTCCACAGATGCTTGCTGACACCCTTGGATACAGACAACTTTCCCCCGCACTAACAGAGACAGTCAGCAAGCCAGAAGCCACCTCGTTCAGAAAAACTCAGGGCAGCATAAGAAGCTACTCCCGAAGAACGAACCGGCCCCAGCAGGCAGTTGCCTTGCCCTGCAAAGCCACTGGGAACACAGCAGCATCCACCAAATAATGTGAGCAGACGGGCTTCAGGCACTAGGGACAGCAAAAGGAAATGACTTCTGCTCCCAACTCATAGCCTGGCCCTTGCACTGACAGGCTGCTATTTCACAGACCTCTCTTATCCATTACACAGCCAAGCCTCACACCTAGGAACAAGTCATTTCCCTGAAAGCCAGATGTAGGGGCTGCTGCCCACATTCCTTTTTCCCCTTCCCACACCTGCTCTCTGCCGCTGGCAGTCCCACAAATTTTCTGCTTTATGCAACACTCCCATCCCCATCTTGAGAAAGCGTTTTGGTGCCATTATCATGGTATCTGAAACTGGCTCCTTCCCACCTGGACTCCCAACACATTGCTCTTACGCTACCAAACTCCTGGCAGGGGAAAGCACTTAATACATTTAAGCAGGGTAAAGGAAAACCAGTCAGTGTGTGAACTCACAGTGAATCCATGAGGGCCTCCATCTTTGATGTGGTAAATCCCGCTACCCGCCTGAAACAGGAATGTGCCACTTCCCCGGTGGTAGTCATAAGAGGCAATGCCAATGGTGCCAATGCGTTTTCTCTCGCGCAGCAGTTCCTCCTCACGGGAGTACATCCCATAGTCGAGGCTGGCCTGGAAAAGAACCGCAGAACAATATCACCCACTTGCTCTGCGTTTCCCTGCACCTTCAGGAGCAGGCAGGCAGCATCTCCGCAGGCTCCATCTCTGCTGGCCTGTGGTCAGATGGCAACTTGGCCAATCTGGCAAAGAAGAAATGAGCTGTTCCACCGCGAATCCCACTAGCTGCAAGCTGTTCTCTCTCTTCGATATTAGCAATTCTGGGCCCAATTCAGATTTCACGCCTGTCTAACACCAGTTGCAACTCTAAAAGAAAAGGAATTATTCCTGATCTACACTGGTACAAAACCAACAAAAGACCCTGTCTAAGCAGCTGTGCTGCTGATGCTTATAGAAGTAAACGTACTCCACAGTGGGTGCATCTACACATTCAATTAATGCAACACAAACTCTGGAGCCGTTCAAACCAGACTCAGTTGCTCCAGGGTACAGCGTTTACACATTCACCCAGGACAGCAGCAATTTGAGTCAGGCTGGAGCAGGCCCCAAGCTGGCTGGGCTGACCACGCACAACATACACCCGCAGTCAGTATATCTACACATGTGTTTTGGCACAGTAAAGTACTCTGCCGTACAACAATACTGTCCCTGACAATACTACCCTAAGGCAGAATTAATTAGTTTAATGAGTCCTAATACCAGTGCACATGTAGACTGTGATGCTTTACTGCAGAGTTAATTAGTCTACTCCGCAGTAAAGTGCACGTGTAGATGCACCCAGCATCTCACAGAGTGGGAAGGAAAGTGTTATTAGTTTTTGCTTCAATACGGTCTCCTTGCAGTGCATAAGCATTTCATTTAAGCCATACCATGCCCTTGTAGACTCCCTCCAGGGTCAGAAGAGCAGATTCAGGCTATTTGTCTCATGAGTTACACACATTTTCTTCCAAGCTGGAGAACAGGAAAAGGGAGGATGCTCCCTTCTGTTCGCCTTACAGCTGATTTCTCAGAGAAGCCAAAAATGACCTTGGGCTGCTCGACATGTTTCATAGTTTCATAGATTTAGGGTCGGAAGGGACCTAGTAGATCTTCTAGCCCAACCCCCCGCCAGGGCGGGAGAACAACAAAACCCCAAAACAAGAAACGGGACTCAAATGAGTCCAGCCAGGTAGGCATCCAGCCTCTTCTTAAAGACCCCCAGGGTAGGGGCCAGCACCACTTCCCTTGGAAGTTGGTTCCAGCTCCTAGCCGCCCTAACTGTGAAGTAGTTTTTGCGGATGTCCAATCTATACCTCCTCTCCATCAACTTGTGCCCATTACTCCTTGTTATGCCAGCGGGCGCTAGGGGAAACAGCGTCTCCCCCAAACCCTTCTGGTCCCCCCTAGTGAGTTTATAGACGGTCACCAGGTCCCCCCTCAGCCTTCTCTTGTGGAGGCTGAATAGGTTCAGGTCCCGCAGTCTCTCACTGTAGGGTCTGCCCTGTTGTCCCCGGATCATGCGGGTGGCCCTCCTCTGGACCCTCTCCATGTTGTCCACATCCCTCTTGAAATGGGGCGCACAGAACTGGACACAATACTCCAGCTGTGGCCTGACCAGCGTCGCGTAGAGGGGGAGGATCACCTCCTTGGCTCTACTCGAGATGCACCTGTGGATGCACGACAAGGTCCGGTTAGCCCTGCCAACCATGACCTCGCATTGTCGGCCCATGTTCATCTTGGAGTCAATAATGACTCCAAGATCTCTTTCTGCCTCCGTGCTCTCGAGTAGGGAGTTCCCCATTGTGTAAGTGTGCTGCTGGTTCCTACTGCCCAAGTGCAGCACCCTGCACTTGTCCGTATTAAAACGCATCCTGTTCCTGTTAGCCCACCCCTGTAACCTATCCAGATCCCTCTGCAATCTCTCCCTCCCTGCTAGCGTGCTCACCTCCCCCCAAATTTTGGTGTCATCAGCGAATTTAAACAGGTTACTTTCCACCCCATCATCCAGATCGCTGATGAAGAAATTGAACAGCGCAGGCCCCAGGACCGAGCCCTGGGGGACTCCGCTACCCACCTCCCCCCAGGTCGAATATGACCCATCCACCACCACCCTCTGAGTGCGACCCCTCAGCCAATCTGCAATCCATCTGACTGTGTAGGCATCGATGCCACAGTCGCCTAGTTTTTTAACTAGGATGGGGTGAGAGACGGTGTCAAAGGCCTTGCTGAAGTCCAGAAAGACTACATCCACCGCGACACCTGCATCCATGGCCTTTGTGACCTGATCGTAGAAGGCAATCAGGTTGGTCTGACATGATCTCCCCCTAATAAATCCATGCTGATTGCCCCTGAGCATCATTTCTGATGCCGGCCCATCACAAATGTGCTCCTTGATGATCTTCTCAAAGAGTTTCCCCAGGATTGAGGTAAGACTGACGGGCCTATAGTTGCCCGGGTCCTCCCTCTTCCCCTTCTTGAAGATGGGGACCACATTTGCTACCTTCCAATCATCTGGCACCTGGCCCAAGCACCACGATCGCTCATAGAGCCGTGCCAGGGGCCCTGCAATAACCCCAGCTAGCTCCCTCAACACCCTGGGGTGGAGAGCATCCAGACCCACTGACTTGAACGCGTCCAGCCCCTCCAGAAGCTCTCTAACCCGGTCCTCCCCAACCTGAGGTCTGAAGGCGATCCCCTCGAGTCCGGCTTCTATCACAGCAGGGAAGTCCCGGTCCCTGCACATGCTTTGAGCTTCAGAAAAACGCTGCACTGGAATAACCTGAATCAACTTCTAAATACATACAGTTAAAACAGGGGCAAAAAGCGGTGCAGACACACCAACCAACACAGAGATCAGCTAACTTTGGCTTTCTTAAATTGCCCCTAATGGATTTAAGCTAAAACAAAATACGCTGCTCTTGGATAGACACAGGAGTGTCCATGCAGGCTCTTGCCCCAAGTTAACCATGTTTACTTGAATTCAAATTTTAAGCTACACCAGGGCAAATTTCCCAAGAAAATGGAGCTAAATCAGGGGACGTTTCCATGTAAATGCACTCAGGATGTAAATCAGTGATGCTGCTTCAGTGCGCGCCCAGAAAGCTTACAGCTGCAAGGTCAACTGGATTCAAATGGATTTAAATGGATTGAAAATGCAAAAGTGTTCTAAAATGAATACAGTTTAAAAATCACACCTTGGTTAAATCAGGGATACCTGTATGCGACCCAAGCACAACAGAGAGGGAAAGGAAAATGCCTGGGAAAACCCAGGGAGCTGCAAGCTGGCAAAAGAGCCTGGGCAGAAAAGTTGTTGTCAGGCAGCATCATTTGCTCACCTTCCTTTCCAGAGGCTGTTACCTGCTGTGACAGGGCAGACGTGCTGTACTGAGCAGACCATGCTGACCAATGCTGTCCCATTGTTTTCCCAATGATGCATCTGCATCTACTTATTCCCCCTGTCTTATAACATAGGCGGGAATGTTCTCTTTGCACGGCGCCCAACACATGCCTAGGGTTCTAGCATTACAACAGCAACTATTAGAGTAGCAACAGGAAGACAGCAGGTGTTTGCTTTCAGCCTACCACTAAAGGGTGCTGTTAAGCTGGTTGGACATGGCGGGTACACACACAGCTTGTAAGAGAACGATTAGAAGTTGGCTTGGCAGAATTTGATTTTTATTTTTTTATAATTTCGATGGCTAAAAATCAATTCTTATTTTTAAACATTTATGATTTTTATCCATTTAAATTTTCAGGATAGTGCAAAATTAGGGGTGTGGTGGCATGCACACACACACATATGCATACAAACATGTCCACTTCCTCCTCCAGCCCAACACGCATGGGGGAAGTTGCTGTACTGCTGAGCTGTCAGACTGCTGTCCAGCCCATGCTCAGGCACTCCCAAGTCAGCACCGGCTTTTCTTTGTCCTGCAGCAGTTGCTGCCCCCCGGTCCCACATCCCCCTTCCCCAGCAAGGAAACCTCCAGGAAGGCCCTGTTCTTATGTCCCCTTCCTATAAATTTTGATCATTAGCAATGGAAATATTGTTTCACCGGTCTGTAAGTGTAAGGTGAAATCACTGTTTACCAATAAAAATGGAATCCTGCCAAGCCTAATCATAAGACAGACAGCCTGTTCTGAACAAAGAATTACAAAACTGTGCAGAGGCCAAAGAGGAAAAAGACAGACCTTTAGCTCATTCCAGCCAACAGCCATGGTGATCAGTCTAGATGGATAAAAGCACAAGGGGGATTCCAAACAGGACTTAAAGCCTCCTAAGTTGATAGCAGGTTGTTCACCCCAGACCTAGGTCTTAAGGGACAAAGCCTGCCTTTCCATACCTTGCAGCTCTACCTAGGTCTGTTGTGCAGCAAGGACAGCTGATGGGGAGACCATGGCCACTGTAGACACTCTGAGTACTGCTCTAGGGGGTATAAATATGCCTCCATTGATCAGTTAGTCCTTCCAGAGCAAGGTGGTCATGGTGAGCTGCAGCTACAGAGCAGATGGCAAAGGAGGATTTGCAAGGAAAGCAAATGCAGAAATACCTTAAACAGGGCTTGAAGACAGATGTCAAACAAGTTCAAGAGATATCCTTTGCTTATCCGTCTGCAGTGGTATCCAACCTTTTTTTAAGTAGGAGATCACCTTTGGCATTTAAAAGGGGGCCCACCTCCCAGCAGGGAGGTGGGCCCCTACCCTGGGGCCCGAAGAGGGCCCACCTCCCTGCTGGGCCCCCTTCGGGCCCCGGGGGAGGCTCACCTGGGCCTAGGGTGAGTGAGGATTTAGTTAGGGAGCTTCTGGAGGGGCTGGACGTTTTTAAGTCAGCCGGCCTGGATGATCTTCACCCTAGAGTCCTAAAG
>NW_017728996.1:6493177-6494034 GCF_001723915.1 Gavialis gangeticus | reverse complement strand
AAGAGAAGGCTGAGGGGGGATCTTGTGGCCTGTTATAAACTGGTTAGGGGGGATCAGCAGGCGCTGGGGGAGTCCCTGTTCCCCCGAGCGCCGCAAGGAGTGACCAGGAACAACGGTCACAAGCTGGCGGAGGGAAGGTTTAAGTTGGACATCAGGAGGCGCTACTTCACGGTCAGGGCGGCTAGGGTCTGGAACCAGCTTCCAAGTGAGGTGGTGCAGGCTCCCACCCTGGGGGTTTTTAAGAGGAGGTTGAATGACCACCTTACTGGGGTCGTTTGACCCCAGTGCTCTTCCTGCCATGGCAGGGGGTCAGACTAGATGATCTGCTCAGGTCCCTTCCGACCCTAGAAACTATGAAAGCAACCCAAGATCTACTGTGCACCACTGACATCCCCCCCACACAGCAGGTAAGTCTGTGGGGAGGGAAGGGGGAGGCAGATTGAGGCAGAGGGAAAAAAAATTATTTGGGGGCATACCTCACCAGCAGGTAAGTCCCACCCAGCCAGAGCCCCACTCAACTTGCCCCTACTCCTGCCTCTGCAGCACTGTACCCTCACCACAGGGGGGCCTTGATCTAGTCCTTGCCCCTTCCCTCCCCCATGGACTGATCTGCTGGGCTGGGGTGTGCGCATGCATGCATGCACACAGGCACTCAGCCCCCGTACTCCAGCCTCGGATCAACTCCAAGATCTACCTCAAGAGGCTCCAAGATCTACCACTGGTGACTACTGTCCTACTGCAGACACCTAGAAATGGTGGTAGTCTACTACAGACCTCCCACCCAAAGTCAAAAGCTTGACAAAGAGTTCTCCTGGGAACTAGCTGAGGCTGCATGCTCCAGGACCATGGTTGTCATG
>NW_017728996.1:6492135-6493140 GCF_001723915.1 Gavialis gangeticus | reverse complement strand
TTCCAGCCCTAATGTCTATGAAATCTATGAAACTGCATTCACCAATTGCAATAGCTGAAGGCTGGGAAGAAACCACCCAGCACAGAGATTTCACAGCAGGTAATGTTTCCTTGTTTAGCAGGAAAAAAATTGATCTAAACAAGAAGGGCACTCAAAATGTTCAAGACCTTCATGCTGCCACTGCTGAGCCTGTTGATGGTTCATGACTGCAGCGAGCACATACATAGTGAATGTTCAACCAACCTCCGCAAAGTGGTAAGGAAATAAACACTTACTTGAAAGAGATCCAGAAGGGGTTTCCAGGAAAGCATTAGCACCGCAGCCTTGTTTACGGTTTTGGGAATTTCTGAATAGAACAGTGTGTTCTCTCTGTTCTCCCCAGACATTGCTAGAGAGAGGGAAAAAAGATTCACGTCTCCATTACTGAACATTAAGCAATCTCAGCAGATGACAAAGAAACCAAAAGACACAACAGTGTCACCAAAAATCACCTTCCATAAGAGGAACAAGTGGCAATTTCTGCACTGGCACATCACTCAGAGAGGGCAGGGGAGTGTCCTGCTCCACTAGACTGCAAGAAGGGAAGTGACAGAGGGAGCAGCTGTAGATGGAGGTATGCCACTGCTAAAATATTTACATTCTCTGGAAGGCATAAAATCAGGCAAGGCTTCTTGACCATTATTCCAAGTTTCTTGCTTGATTACAACATCATGCTCTCTGTATCAGTGAAGGGAGTCACAAGGAGGATGAAGCCCCTCCTCTCCCACCCCACCCCACCCCACCCCAAAGGCAGTTTGAGAATACAGTACATTTTTCATGTTCCACGTTTAATAAGACTTGGGCCTGAGGTTTGGCCCCTGGTGAAGTTAATGAGTGTGTAGCCACAGACTACCAGACTGGACTACTTAGGGATCCTTTCTAACATCCACCCAGCCACACCTGAACTTTTTACCTCCTACCTAGCCCTTGAAGCTCCTCCACGTGAAGCACAAGGGGATATTTCAA
>NW_017728996.1:6483475-6487135 GCF_001723915.1 Gavialis gangeticus | reverse complement strand
GTCACAAGGAGGATGAAGCCCCTCCTCTCCCACCCCACCCCACCCCACCCCAAAGGCAGTTTGAGAATACAGTACATTTTTCATGTTCCACGTTTAATAAGACTTGGGCCTGAGGTTTGGCCCCTGGTGAAGTTAATGAGTGTGTAGCCACAGACTACCAGACTGGACTACTTAGGGATCCTTTCTAACATCCACCCAGCCACACCTGAACTTTTTACCTCCTACCTAGCCCTTGAAGCTCCTCCACGTGAAGCACAAGGGGATATTTCAATCTTGTAGTTTGTTCAATCTGTGCCTAGTCCTTTTCTACAAGCCTGGAAATTTTCCTACTAGGGGTACAGAGCAACCAAATTGGAATGGAGAAATGGATTTTTCATTCAGCCACAGTAGAGCCAGAGGAAAAAAACTAACTGTATGAAAATGTGGCTCTAAAACCTCAAAAAAGTGGTAGGGCGAAGGGGTAGAAATGGAGCTTATAACCAATTCCAAAGCAGTTTGAGACACGGCTGACATTTCAGGTTGACAGCTTACTAATTTGGAGGGGGCTGCAAAGACTAGCTTCCAGGTCCTTTGCTTCAGATCTCACCTCCTCCCAGAGGCTAGATTTTTTGTGTGTTTGTGTTTAAACAGTACAGCTTTTGGACAGAAGCATTCAGAGCCTTGCTCAGAAAAGCCACCCGAGATCCCCTGTGGTGCGTTTTACACTACAAAAATCACCCAGAAGGGATCAATTATACACAGTATCCATTCAGACATCTACAGCGACAGAGCTTAAGTGAGCAGGGATGAGACAGAAGTGAAGAGGAGCAGCCAAGAAAGACAAAGTAAATCTGTGAATTTGCTACTGAAATCAAGGCATCTGCAGGAAATGTTCATGTGTGCCCCCAAGCACACCCTGCAAATTACCTATAATCGCTGAAGGCGTGGAATATTACATTTCTAATATCCCTGTTCAGGAGGACAACAAAATAAGCCCATCTGTACCAGGTTTGGGGAACACAACTTATTTTCAACAGACTTCAAGTCACAAGGATGAGAAAAGCTAGCCCAAGAAGAGGCCTGCAGGACTTTATCCTCCCACGCAGGGTGAGACTGCTGTTGAAAGAACACTTCCTCATTTTCTGTCCAGCTCTCCAAGCCTGGAGCGTTAATGTTTCCAGCCCTGTCCACCCTCTCCTTGGGGAGATTATGTCACTGGTTTTACAGTCGGAAAGGACTGTTATTACCTAGTTTGACCAGTAATTCTGGCAGCCAGCCAGTCCTGGTTTCACTACTGAATACAAACCTAGGGGCTGGGCACATGAACAAGTTACCACGACGTAAAAGAGGGCCGAGATTTGTCACCGGTCAGCTGCTCTGCATTAACTGCCTACATGCACGCTCTTAACCCCGCAGTAAATGAGTGCTAATCTGAACCAGTTCAGCCTTCTACGAAGGTGACAAAGGAGCTTTCACTGAGACCTAAACTACCCTGAGTTATCTTCAATCTACCATGGGGCAAGAGTGTACACACAGGCAGCAAGTGCTGTCCCCTTTCAAGCACACAGCAACTAGTTTGTAAGTCCCTGGAGAGGACAAGTTAATAGAAGCATGAGTCCCACTAGCTGGCTTACCTAGATAGTAGATCCTGTGCGAATGGGGCCCTTCAGGGTCATTTTTCCTCACAAACATGAAGTCGTGAGGTGCCTTAGCCATCATGTAACCATGGTATTTCCTTGTGTCCGTGAGCAGCTTTTTAAGCTGGCTCCAGGAATACCTCTCAACATAGAAGGGCTCCAGCCTGGGCGACTCCTCCTTCTCCACATGCTCCTCACACCCCGCCACCGTCTCAAAGATTTCAAGGCCCAGCTGTTCAGTTTCCATGGCTGCTGCCATGTTGCATGTTTCTGGAAGAACAAAAGACAAGGGACGTGTCAGGGCTGTCTTTGAGAGGCCTAACATAACGCCTTTAAACACAATAGTACAGTGACAGACAGGAGAGAAATACAACTATTTCTATACTCATTTGGTGGGGGGGTGAGGAGGGGGTTGTATTTGTATGTTGGAAATACCTTGTCATCCTCAGATGGAAATGTTTAAGAGTGGGATGGGACAGTGGAATTAAAATCTTTGCCAGTTCAAGTAGGAGGATCACAGTCCAAGATCTAGTTTTTTAAAATAGCTACTCATCCTCCTCTGACTCTGGACTCGATAGGAAATGGATCACACAGCTTCTCTTTGTTAAGTCCTGCACTACTGCCTTCCTCTGACATTACCCTGCACATACCAATACGTACAGCCTCAATCAATAGTACAACCCATGATGCTGCAGCCTAGACAGCAGTCTGGACTATTTAAAGAGAAAGACATTTACAAAAGATCTGGAAACATCTGATTGTACACAGGTGCCCCATGCAACTGCACAATCAGTTCACAGTTGGCCTTTTTCCAGTTGCTGGCTGTGCTCATGCGTCAAGTATTTCTTTAGATTAGGCTTTCCAAAGAAGGGACTGTAGCACAACCTGCCCCTAATGGAGACCTTTGTGCAGAGCGACAAAAGTACTAAATGATCATTATTATCATACATTTATCATCATGTGAATGATAAGCAAGTGAATCCTCCTGCACAAAGCTAGCCAAACACAGGGCAGAATGGAGCAGGGTTGTTACAGCATCTAAGGTGCCCCAATGGTCGCAGCAGATCTCAAACCTCATTCCCAGCAGACTCTCTCCCCTTGCCTGCACTTAGCTGGCATGACGAGAAGGCAGGCCAAAATTGACAGCTGTCAGCGTGGACACCATCTGCTTTTCAGGTCCTCCCCTGCAGCAGGAGCCACAGGAGAAACTGAACTGGCTTTCAGGCGACTCCACCTGCCCTGCACACTGGGACCAGAAACGTCAGCCCAGCACCAACACAAAACACCCGGATCCTTCCATTTACGCTGCCACTCCTCCAGCCGTGGGCTTGCACCCCGTGGGGATGCGAAGCCAAGACAGATGGTAGCTCCAGTGCTGCCAAATACCAGGGCAGCAGCCAAGTTGGTCACAGGTGAACTGATTCACATCTGCTGGAAAGCAAACAGCTCCAATTCAAGGAGCAGCAGGGCTAGATGAAAGACTGCGTTTCCGTCCCCTTTGCAAGTGCACAACCACCCAAAGAGAGAGCAGCATCTCCTGGGTCCCAGCCCCTCGCATGGCACAAGAGGCAGCGGGACAGGAGTGCACCGCCTGTTGCAACCCAGGTGCGGGGGAAAAAGGTGCGCCCAGGGGAGCACTGGGCTCGCAGCACAATGCCAAAATGCTTGCTAGTGCCAGCAGCCCCGGGCAACGACAGTGAACCCTCCCGGATTAACGTGAGCCCAGGAGCGGGCACCTAGCACCGCAGAGCCTTGGGCCCGTGCCACCTCGCCCTCCGCTGGGGCCTGGCCCCCCAGGGGCACAGACATGGGGCAAGGGAGTGGGGGGCAGGGAAGTGCCTGTGTGCACGTTCCGGTCACGTGCGTATGTGCACAGGCACCGGCACATTAGTGCACACCTGTGCATGCGATGCAGCCTGTGCCCGTACGTGTGCGTCTGTCCGTGAGGGGTGGGACGGGGTGTGGGCACATCTGTGCTCACAAGGGCCGAGCCCATGGCGGGGCGCGGCGGCCGGGCCGAGGCGGGGTACTCACGGGCGCGGCG
>NW_017728996.1:6447274-6483464 GCF_001723915.1 Gavialis gangeticus | reverse complement strand
GCCGCCGCCGCCGCCGCCGCCGCCGCCATGATGCAGAGCGCCGCTGCCAGCCTGACGCCGCACGTGCACTGGGCGCAGCGGCACCACGAGCTCTACCTGCGCGTGGAGCTCAGCGACGTGCAGGTAGCGGCCGGGCCCCGCACAGCCCTGCCCGTGCCCGTGCCCGCAGCTGTCGGGGGAGGGGGGAGAAACTAACCCCCTCACCCCCAGCCTTTGCTCTTTGTTTCCTTGCCCCCCTTCACTTGGGCTCTGGCTTGTCCCCGCTGCAGAGCTGGCTGGGCCCTTGAGGCCCCTCCTGGCCCCCGAGCGGGGTGCAACGCCGGGCTCGCGCCTGGCGCGTGTCCCCCAGGACGTCGTGGCACGCCTGGCCCTGGCACCTGAGCCCGGGGCGCGCGAGTCGTGCCCTTCCCGAGCAGGTGCGGACAGAGCGGAGGGCTGGGAGGCGGTGGGAACCGTTCGGGAAGGTTTGCAGGACAGAGCGAAAACAAAACTAAAAAGGGGAGAGAGAAATGACAGTGGACAGGGGAGTTGGCGGAAGAGGTGGCTGGAGAAAGGGCATGAGCTGGACTGGACCAGGGACTAGTATGACAAGCCTCGGGGGTTACCTTGTCCAACCCCGTGCACAAACATGGGGAGACTATTCCTAAATCCTCCCCGCCCAATTCTTATCCAGCCTCCACTTGCAAAGCTCCAGCGAAGCAGTTTGTAACAGTAAGGAAGCGTCGCCTGACCTCTAACCCAAATCTGCTTTGCTGGAATTGAAAGCCATCGCTTGGTGCACTCCTGGCCAGCTGCAGCTGGGATCCTTTAGCCAAGGTTTAAAACAAGCACGTACCTAAAACGGTTTCTTTTTCCGCAGACCCCTGACATCACCATCACTGACAATGTGCTGCATTTCAAAGGTAGGTGACAGCGGCTGCTTTTCGAGTTTGTAGCGTTTGGGCATCTCTCCGCGGGGCTGGGTGCCCCAAGCCGGGTGCCGGCTTGCCGTCTGTTGGGACAGGGAATAAGTTGTCAGAGGGAGTTATTGCCACAATTTCTAATTGCTTTTTGTGATCTAGATGAGGTAGGCCCCAGTCCCAGACTCCTCTGCTCACGTGGAGCAGGTGAGATGTAGCAGAGCCCTGGCGGAGCGGCTGTGGTGGTCCTAGGATGAGCTGCATCCATTGATACAAGCATCCCTCGAGAGACTACCACGTTTCACCTGTTCAAACCCACTCGCCACATGTAAATGTCAGCAGGATGTCCGTGTCTCTCTGCCAGGCACCTCCCTAGCCTGGGAGCTGGAAGTAACCCAGAGCAATCTGTCTGGCATAGAGACCCCGTGCGCAGCGGCTAGCAGGAACTAACGGTCAGTGGAAAAGGGAAGTGGAGCCCTTCCTGTGTGGACCAAGCAGCTCCCCCGTGCAGCGCTAACTTGGCCGTGGGGTGTCAGACCTGCAGTAGGAACATCCCAGGGCTGCCTTTTCTCTCTGAAGTTGATCTCATTTGAAGCCTCGAGGTCTGTTTCATGCTGCAGGGATGTAAAGGTCTCTTTTAGCTCTGGAGTGCATGCAGAAGAGAGTCAGGTGTCATCTCAAGTTGCAAACAGCTTTAGGCGAACGGGATCCTTTTGCGGCAGCTCCCTAGAAAAGAGCAGATTTTCAAGTTGAGCCTGTCCTGTGCAGGGACCAAGTGGATCATGGTGGATTTGCAGTGTGTCACCAGTGGGCTTGCATGGATTGCACTGCTACCTGTGGGATAGGACACAGACCCTTTGTTGTGGTGTCTCCTGTCAGGCGGAGCTTGCACAAATGGCTTCCTACCTCATGCAGAAAGCCCTTCCTGGGGTGATGCTGGGCTATAGCCGCTCTTGATTCCTGTTTGAGACGCCCACCACCTGTTTTGAACTCCTCTTTGTTTCAGCTGTTTAGCATTTCATTTGCATTTGTTCTGGTTTTGCATTTCCATTATGTTGTACTTTGATCCTGCAGCCCGGAGGGGCAGGAGAAGCTCTTTATGTTACTTGGTGATTAACAATGATGTGTTTCACCAACACTGTGTGTGGTTGGGGGGGGTGTCCCATGGTCTTTACACTGATTGTTGCTTCTTCTGTTCTAGCTGAGGGGCATGGTGCCAAGGGGGACCACATTTATGAATTTCAGCTGGAGTTTCTGGAACCTGTCGAGCCCAAAGTACGTATATTTTCTTTCTTCCTGATGTCCTTTTCAAAGGAGAAGTCTTGCCATTATGTAGTTTAACAAAATGCAAATGAGAAATGACTTGTTTGTAAACCTCAGGGATGCTGCCTGAGGTGGCTGCTTTGTTTCCTGATGCGATAACAGGCAAGTCTGCTAACGGTCATAGTTGTAGATGCTGCACAGGTTCACCATCCCTTCTCTGAGCCTGCTTTCCTTGCACTTGGTCATGCAAATAAGCTCACTGCAGCCAGTCGCTCTCCTAGGTAATAGTGTACAGGACTGGGCTTTAAATTTGCCACAGAAATGAAGAGTAGATAGACTTAAATGGTAATTTAGGTGGATTAGTAAAATAGCAGCAAATCTAGGGATTTTGTGTGTGAAGCAGCCCTGATTGGGGAAAATGCCATCTGCCTTGCTGCGATGTGCTGCCTCTCTGCTACAGGCAAACCTTGTCTCACTTTCCATCTCAGTGCAATGGCAAAGGGCCTGATTGGGAAAAACAACCTCTTCTATCATTCCCCTTTTCATCAATAGGAGCACTGTAGGGCAATCATCTGCTCTGCCAATGGGTGAGGGGAGGCATAGGAGAACTGTAACATCCTGCAGCCCTTGGGAATAGCTTTGGCAAGACTGGGAGCCAGGGATTTGTCACCTGGGAGATCTCTCTTCTGGTTGGGTAAAGAGGAAGGGAAGGAGACCATCCCCTTTGTAAAGCAAAATTCAACAGATCTCACTAGGACTAAATAGCTGAACTGGGTTTGCAAACTATGGATGCAGAAGTGCTGGGAAAGGAACACGAGTTCACTCACACGCGTTGGGCAGTCTGTGACTCATGCTGCAGTCTACTTGGAGAGGGCCTCTCTGCACTGATTCGCTGAGAAATATGTCTTCAGATCCCCCTCTGAACAACACCCTTCAGCTGCATCTCTGCTCCTTGGGTCTCCTTCCATGAGCTCTGTCCAGTGACACTCCACACATACAGAGTCCCACATCCAGGTACCTGCTCGGGTGCTAGGCCTTCCTCCTTGGGTCACTGAGGATGCTGCCTCTGCAGCCGTTGCCCTCCTCCCTTTCTGGTCCCCAGCACTAAAGACAAAATGGGAATCCCCTGAATTCCTTCATTTGCTGTTAGAGACACAAAAAACCTGCTGGCAGGGAGTGACATGGATTGAGGTGAGGATGAAAGAAAAATCCTGCCACTACAGGGAGACTTCAGTTTGCAAACAGTGGAAATTGGAGAGTCCGTGACTAGAGCGCGTGTAGTCGTGCTGGGTGCCCAGATAATTCTGTCTTTTCTTTAACAGGCGCTTGTTGCTTTTGATTGTATCTTGGATACGGATGTAGATAGCTTTAAAAAAGTGCCTAAGAGGGTTCCAGTATCTCTGTGATCTCACCATGGCCATAAAGCCCACAGGGAGAGGTGACGTCTCAGGCAGACGGGCAGGGCCCAGGGTGCTTGTGGTTGTGTGCGTCAGAACTGACCCCTTCCAATCATGTGAAGTCATTGAGGGCTTGGTGTGGATCGTGGTGCATGGTGGTTGAGTATTGAGGTGGCAAAGGCTTGGTGGCATGGCAACAAGGGTTGGCATCCCAAGGAAATGGGCAAAGCCCTGGCTTAACCACAGGGATGGAGCAAGGCTGCCTGATTCCCTAGTTGCTGCACAGACTCGCCACACCTCAGGATTGCAAACCCAGATAACAATGTTGATCTTCCGAGGCAGGCGTTGCTTTCATCATCGTTTCTGGGTGCTTCCAACAGCTTTCCAGCCTGTCTCGCTGCACTGCGTGACAAGCTGAAGAAGATAGTGGGTGGTATTGGCCAGGCTGGAGGGAGGAGCAAGACGGCCCACAGGGGGTCATATATTCTAGCCACCTGCTCAGGAAAGGATCATGCCTGACTAAGCCCTCTATGAAGGATGGGACCCCGGGTGAGGATACCCTCTGAGAGGGTGAATGAATGCCCCTGGAGACTGCCCAGCGGAGTGACAGCACCATCCAGAGGTGATCCCCTGTAAACTTGTGATCTGCTGGCAAGCAAATGCCCCTTAGCACTCAGTGGCTTGGAAGGCACCTGCTGGAGCTAACAGTATTATTGCAGCCGGATGACTGTCAGCCTCTGCAGGAAGTGGTTCTCTAGCAGGGGAGCTCGCATGGTCTCCTTGCCACACCCAGGAGTAGGAAGGCTAGTTCCCTTGTCTTGTTGCAGCCTGTTAAAATGAATGGAGGGTGGGAATGCCTCTTTGCAAGATCATACGGATAAATTATAGGCAGCACAACCGGCCAGGCAGTCTAACTGTCCAGTCCCGGCACAGAATTCTTCATGGGGCTTCCTACACCTGCCAGAGAATAGGTTTTCCACAAGCAGTTTCTAGCTGCCTTCCTGTCACTGGTCCAGCTTCTGTAGCAGGATGAAATCTGGGAGGCATGCAGGACACAATGTTGGGGGGACTGAGACAGCTGCTTGTCACCTTGCAAATAATTTGGCCATTGCACCCAGTGCATCAAAGGAGACCCCCAGAGCTCCTGCCTCTACCAAGCAAGGAGAATCCTTCCATCTCCTTCGCTGTTCTGTGGTGTGTATAGTTATTGCTAAACAAGTCTGGAAGCACCTGATGATGCCTCAGCTTGTTGGGTCAGAAGTGAATGTGAGATCTCAAAGAAATTAAATTCAAAACCACGCCTTGGTCTCAGCCCAGAGCATTCCAAAGCCACCAGCAACGCAATTCCCAAAGAAAGCTTCCTTTTCCCCCACCTTTTTAATGAAAAAATCTGAGGTTATGGGTGCTGCTGCATTACTTCCACCTGGTTTTTAACCTGAATTCCCTACTGCATGCTCCCAGGTGCACGGTCCCTCATTATCAAAGAGCTGGTTTCCTTAGCCCCTGAGTCATTTCAGTGCTGTGTGCTGAGAAACTCAGTGGGAAAAAGCCTGGATAGTTACAAGAAGTCCAGAAAGAACAGGATACCTCATTGCTAGAGGAGGATGCAGAAAACTAGGGGGTTAAGCACCTGAAATGCAGATGGGGCTTAGGGGAATTTCAGAATGGAGGTCATGGCTGGGGCAGCTGGGATAACCCTGCACTGCTGGTATGTGTGGCTGATCCAGGATGTCACCTTCCAGAACCACCAACCTGCCCCCAGCTCAATCCAGCCTGCTCTCTAAGGGGCCCTACTGACGTGTTCATGTGGCTGCCCTCGCCCTTTCTGTTCCAGCCAGCGTACAAAGTGACGCAGCGGCAGCTGAACATCACTGTGAAGAAAAAAGAAAGCAACTGGTGGGAGAGACTCACCAAGCAAGAGAAACGCCCACTCTTTCTGGCCCCGGATTTCGATCGCTGGCTGGATGAGTCGGATGCTGAAATGGAGCTCAAAGAAAAGGTGGGTATGGCCTGCACACGCAGGTTACACCAGCAGCTGAGGTGTGGTGGGCTGAGAGATAAAAACAGCCATTCTGTTTTGAAGAGGCTCTGTCTGGCTGCTGAGTTTAAACATTTCCATTTGCTTGGAGTTCAGTGAGCGTGCTGCTCGCAAGATGCAAGCAGAATTGTCACAAGCAGTTTATGTATAATCTTGCCCGGTTTTTGAAGGGGAAGTCACAAATGAGCTGGTTTGGGTTTAAATCAAGCCTCACTTGTAACTACTTATGCCTCAAAGTCTTAGGCTGGTTGAGAGTCTCACGGGGTTAGGCACTACACAAACTCCCTTGTTACTTCTCAGGATTTAACACCTGTTAGATCTGCCATTAATGACTAGAGGAGAAACAGAGGATGACTTTTTAACATGAAAAAGAAATAGCTTCAAGCAATAATAACAACCTACAGTTGTCCTAGAAAGCAGCTTTTTCTAAAAAACAAGGAAAAGCAAAAGCATCTGCATGTTAGAGATTCTCTCTCATACAGTGAAAGTAACTTTGCTGGTTAAACAAGCATTTGCTCTTGCGGTAACTCTCCTGATGCAAAAGAATATGCCCCCCCTTGTCTGCACGAAAAATTAAATGCTTGTATGAAATGGATATGCAACTGAGTTGTAAACCCCACTAGCTCTGCCACAGGATAGTTAATTAACAGGTCAGTGGCTTATTACACTAACACTTATTATAACTTTCTCCATCATCTTTAGGAGGAAGAAAGAATCAACAAAATGAGAATAGAATCCAGAGTCCCGAAAGACCGTAAGTGACTGCGCCTTTAAGTGCATAAGGCTAATTGGATTTAAAAGATAGTGATAGTTGTCTGTTAATACACACCACAGGCAAAATAGTGCTTTGTAACACACATCTCCTTCCAGCACTGTTGAAAGAAGCTTGATATGTCTTTCTGGAAAATTAGTGCCCTAGACTTCATATAAATCACTTCCAATCGCAGTGTCACTGCATTGCTGTTTGATAGGGGACTGGCTTTTGATATATTCCTGAAAGCAGGTGACAGGAAAGCCAGCACTCCCATTGTTCTAGTCCAGGTTTTCCTCTGACTCCACTAGGCAGATCATACTATTAATAAGGAAGAGATCGATCCCTACCTCCAGGTTTGAAATGCTTAATCGGTGACCCCTTGCCATCCCCATCTCATCCTCTACCCACTGCAGGAAATGGGAATGGCACTGCGTTTTGCTAACCTGATGTTTAACACTTGATTACAGCTTTCAGACACCTGAAGAGAGGATACTTGTTCATGTATAATCTTGTCCAGTTTCTGGGCTTCTCCTGGATTTTTGTGAACATGACGGTTCGACTGTTTATCTTGGGAAAAGGCAAGTAGTAGGCACTCTATAGCTGTGCTATTTCTTTGACCTTTACAAAAACTTCCAAATAATGAAATCTTAGCAAAGCTGCATTCAGGAAACTGTCAGCACCTCACTGAAACACACAACAGGACACTTCCCAAAGTTGCCATAGTGTTGAGGAGAGGAATTACTGTGGATCTGTAAATGGCAACTGCAGACCCATGATTTAGGGGCAATGTTTGCTTTGTTCTCAAATACTAAGCTCTCTATTGAAAAATTGCACTGTGGGGAAAATGCCCTATTTGAGATGTCGACTTCGCTGACATTTGGTATTAGTGAAAGCAGAACAGCCAAGCCACTGCTGTTCTTAAATATACAGCTGTGTACTGTGTTGATGTACAGTGCTACTGTTTCTTTTGTGTACCTTAAGTACTGAAATAATTCAGTGTATTGCATTTCTTCTAGCATAAGACCCTTTGCTTGAGCAAGGTAAGGCACTAAGTGTGTCTTTGATAGCCTGCCCAAAAGCCATCTATACAAGGTGGGCAAGCCAACTTTTCAAACCCAAACCTGATTCTGAAATGTATGCACAAATTGATTGCAGTCAAGGGATGTATTGTTGAGTAGGTTTTGCCATGGCAGGCATTCAAAAGCCTTTAAATGCTCTCTTGTTACTTACAGATTCCTTCTATGATACTTTCCACACCATTTCTGACATGATGTATTTCTGCCAGACACTCGCACTTATGGAGAGTGTGAATTCATTAATAGGACTCGTCAGATCACCACTGATACCTTCTCTAATACAGGTAATGTGGTAAGATGCCTCTTTTTCCCCCATGCCATCTTGGTCACTGTAGTTCTATGTTTTATATAGTAGTATTTAGGCCTTAGTGCTAAAATAAGTTAATGCAACAGCATTGGTGTCACCCTTGGGATCCACTTGACCTAATTAGAAGGAAACCATGCTCCCCAGCCTGGGCAGTAAGCCCTCTTCTTGGTTTGCCTGCCTAGGCCAGACCCCCTGGGACAAAAAGACATAGAGAAGCTGGCGGAGAAAGGTTTCTGTGCCAGGGTCAGTTGCTGCTATACGTAAGGTATGGCCAGGTTTCTGAAACATGGCTTCTTTCCCTGCTTCTGGCTAGGATCCAAACACAACCAGTGCAGAAAAGCTATAGGGTTAGGAAACAGCTTAGCTGCAGTGATAGATCCTGGCCTTACAGTATCACCCAGGCCTACCCCTGCCCTTAGTATCACATGCTAAAGGCACACATGGTGCTGCGGCTGAGAGCTTTTAAGGGGAAGGGCTAGCTTGCCCCCTGACTGTGCTCTGTTTGTATCTCTTGTTATACTTATAGGCATGAATGTTTCTTCTAACAGGTATTTGGAAGGAATTTGATTTTGTTCATCATCCTTGGCAGCGTGGAAGAAATGCAAAGCAGAGCAGTGGTGTTCTTCATATTCTATGCCTGGAGTATGATAGAAATATTCAGGTTTGTTTTGCCCTAGCACTTGTGCATGAATCTCATTTTTAAAGGAGCCTTTACTTTAAAATGGTTTTGAGTTTTGCCTGTGAAAGATGCCCTTTGGCATCAGTATCGCCATTGTGGCTCTGGAGAGCCATGTTTGTTTGGACTCAGGCTAGTCACAGCATAATACTCTGGTTAGTGCCTTGTTTCTGCCAGAGTCTGAATTGGTTCTAGTGATAGGGATAGGATAGAGCTGCATGCCTGCACATCTCCAAGGACAATCATAGGACTCATAATTTTCCATGGCAAATGCTCTTTGGTTATAGAAGGGGGTGGGGGCAAAATATGGCCCACAGAGTGATTTTGCCCAGCCTGCAGTGGGTCTCTTGGCATCACTGGGCAGCACTGGGGCACCCCCATCCTGTGCTAGCTTGCGGCTTGCCCCAGGACATGTGTGTAGCAGCAGCCACTGACGGATTTTATGGGTTTTGGCACTTTTGTTCTGCCCAATCTCTGCTCTGGGTTTTTAGTGCGTCTGTTTTTAACTGAGACAGTTGTCGAACAAGCCAGGCAGTTCATTCTCTCTGGGCTGTCTGACAAACAGCTGTGGTTTGGCAGCCTGCTAGAGGAAGAGCATGGCTACGACAGCCACAGGGACCAGCCCCTTTGTGAACATTAAGGCAGGAACTGAACACACAGTCACATCTTAGATAGTCAGCAGGGTTGCCAGATGACACCTTATGGCCACTGTGCACAATGCTGGAACAGCATGTTAAGTAAGGAGCTAACCTCATAAGTGACATCTGTTTTTCTCAAACTGCCTTTGCTCCAGGTATCCCTTCTACATGCTCTCCTCCATTGACATGGAATGGAAGGTCCTCACCTGGATCCGATACACCATCTGGATCCCTCTCTATCCTGTCGGAGCCTTGGCAGAAGGTATGTTTGGGAAAGATCACCACGCTGTCGTGCTGATAAGTCTTTTGCGAGACTTCCTTTCTTTTCCAGAACCAGTTTAAGATCCATTATGTTAGAGGGACAGTAGCGACCTAATTCTTTTGCGAGACTTCCTTTCATATGGAGGGGAACAACAGAGTGTCTGCATCATAGAACCCACGTCGTAGAAAAAAGATTTGATCAGAACCAAATTGGCTTCAGATTTTTCTTGACAAAACAGTTTTGTTCAGCCCCCTTTTTTGGTACTAGTAAGAATCACAAGGGAAATGAGGGGCTTGACTTGTACAATATGGTGGCAGGGGTGGTCTTAAAGTCTTCCCGCCAAGGATGTGGGAGCCTCCTGCTCTTCTGGAGGGCGCCTGAGTCCAGGTGTCAAAGACTGAGAGCACTCACCCAGGAAGAGACCACAGCCTGGTGGTGAGACATTGGATTCACATCCCCTCCGGCTGAAGAAAAGAATTGCTTTGGGTCTCTTCTGTTGTGGTCTACAGCTTGAACTACTGAATAAATGGGCAACCCCAGCATCTCCAGCTCCTCAAATGCAGCCCCAACTATTTTTTTCCGATCCAAACTACTTAAACAGATTGCACCGGATAGAAGATGCATTTGAATTCAACCTTCGTGTTAATTCAAGATGCATCCACATTTTCTCTCAGTTGAGGGAAAAAATGTCAGTTAAGACATGTCTGTAGAGCCCTTAAGAACTTTATACTTTTTGGTTTTTTACTTGAACTTATGATGCAGGCTGTTTTTAGAAGAAATTTAAAATTTGTTTTTAAAAGTGTGTCTTACATTCAGAGGGATACAGTAGCACTGAAATGACCAAAACTCACATTTTTCTGCAAGTTTACCAGCTGCCCAGCTCCACAGGCAACCCAGTAAGGATGACAGCTAAAGCCAGAGAAGACCCCACCTCCCATCCAGGGAGGGTCTAAGTAACCCACGCTACCAGTTTAGTTAGCAATAGAGGTGCATATTGGTCTGTATTGGATTAGCACCGACAAAAGGAAAATTAACTTTATTGGCTTTTTTTTGGTTGGTGTAGCCAATAATATTCACCGATAAATATAATACAGGCAGTCCTCAGGCTTAATTGGTTCTTGAAAACCACATCTTAAGTCAGAACCAATTTTCCCATAGGAACAAATGTTATAAATGGGGGATTGGTTGCTGAACCAAGGCCCGATACCCTATTTTCACCAAAAATAACCTAGAATTTTGTACCTGATCAATTATAGATGAGTAATATAGCTACATTAATGTATTTATATCGTAAATAGCAATCATTGATTTGGAAGGATTTCTTTGAGGAGACTTTGCTGGATGTTTTGAAGGGCTCTTGGTTGGATTTTTTGAAGGGTTCTTGGCTGGAGTCTCAGGAGTCTTGGCTGCTTTCTTAAAGAAAGTGTCCAAGGAAGTTTGGACAGATGTTCTCCAGGGAGATGGGTGACGCAGCGAACTTGTTCACTGGCATGGTTTGGTGTCAGATCAAGTGTTGTAAAGTTGGAACTGACTTTAGACATTTGAAACTGTGTCAATTTATAAACATTGTAAGTGCAAAATGTTGTAACTCAAAATGTTGTAAGTTGAGGACTGCCTGTATGCCTTCTGGCCAGGGCCCCCACACTCCATGGGCATGCAGCTGCAGCATGCTTGTCGCCAGGAGTGCAGCTGGGCAGCGTGGAGAGCAGTGTCCCACAGGTAAGTCTGTGGAAGGGAAGGAAAGGGGTGTGGAGGGGGCAGATCGAGACCCCTGTGTTGAGGGAGGGAGTAGAGTAGGGGCAGGGCTAGGGGCAGGCCCTGTCCAGCCAGGGGGGTGAATGGGCCCCCAGAGCTGGGAGCGGGATGGAGCCACAGGTGGCTCATCCAGGAACACCGAGGAGGGGGAAGGATAGCTCCTGGGTGCCGTGTGCACCCCTGGGGAAGGTATGGGGGGCACATGCCCCCCCAGATTGTGCATAGGATGGCGGCGGGCTGCCCGCTTCATGGCCAGGGGCAACGCCAGCCTCTTCCTGGTGGAGGGGCTGGGCCAGGCCTGCACTCAGAGTGGGAAGGAGCAGGGTGGGCTCAGCTGCATGGGGTGGTAGGAGGGGTGGCTATGCTGGGGGGCTAAAGTGAATTTTGGGGTGACTATTGCCCCCCCCACAAATCCCTCTCTAGTGCCATCCCTGCTCAGCACACTCCACTCTGGTGCCTTTCCGCCAGGAGCCCCACACTGTGGGGCAGGCAGGGGACGTGTGACCAACACAGGGCTCCTGAGGGTAAGGCAGCAGAGTGGAGTGCCCCAAGCAGGGGTGGCACTAAGCAGGGTTTGGGGGGGGCTATAGCCACCCCAAAATTCACCGTAGGCCCCCCATGGCCACTTCTCCCAGCACTGCCACCTGCCCCACTCCCACCCACTCTGAACCCAGCCCTGGCCTAGCCCCCCACCACCAGGAAGAGGCTGGCCCTGGCCACAAGCCCACAGCAGGCAGCCCACCTCTTCCCCATGCACAAATCCAGGGGGCACACGGCCACCATACCTCCCTCGGAGGTGCACTCAGTGGCAGGGAGTTGCCCCCTTTTTCAACCTCCCCCTACGCCCTCTGAGCGAGCCACCTATGGCTTCATCCTGCTTACGGCCCCAGGGTCACATACATCACTCTGGCTGGGCAGCACCTACCCTGTCCCATTCCCTCCCTCACTGTGGGGGCCTCAATCTCTCCCCCTCCACAGACTTATCTGTAGGGCACTACTCTCTACACTGCCCAGCTACATTCCTGTAAGTTAGTTAATGGATCAGTATTGGTCAATATGGCTGGTTAATAATCGGCTATCGGTATCAACTACGAAATCAGTGCACCCCTCATTAGCAACCCTGCTGGTAGTCTGGGAGAGGTCTGAGATTGCACTGGTGGGGGAAGCGACCTTACCTTTGATCTGTGGAAGTAAGGAGGACACTAGCGCTGCTGATGACTGCTGTGCTTGCCCTGTGGATAGACGGAGAACATCAGTTTCCAGCAGTCAGGTTGGCACTTCTTATCCCCCCTCTAACCTGGCCCACCACACTTCAGAGGAATTTTTTAAAGACATCTTTACATAGCCAGCATTGCACTCCTCCCCACCCTGACCTGGGTTTTGAAGTTACACTCGTGTGAGCTGTACCTTCTGCCAGCCAATCCAGGTGAAGACATCACTAGCAGCTTTGGGGAGGAAATTGCATATTTGGCTTTGGCTGGAGAAGTAGAACAGCTCCATGTAGTTGGCCGGGAGCAAGAGAGAGTTTATGCTAGCTATTTTCCTCCCCACAACAGAGGTTCCCCAAAGACAGAAACTACTACGGCCCCTTCATAAGTGGGAAGAACAGGGGAACAAAATGGAGGCATGTGAGGTTTTGGCTGTGGGCTATCACATGGCCTGGTGTAAAACAGAATGCCCAGTTTTCTACCTCCTATGGCTGGTTCATGGCATTTCATTCTTCCATTCTTCTGGGTTGATTTTCATCGGAAAGTGCCATGGGGAAGCACTTCTGCAGATGCCTTTCATTTCTCACGTGGGAAGCCACAGCCATCATCCTCTTCCCTCTCCAGCAGAGGATGAGCTAGTATCCAAGTGCCAGCGTGACAAGCAAGGATGCAGGAACAGTCTTGGCTCCAAGAACATGAATGTCCCATGGTCCAGGGAATGCCAGTCTTCTGGGGAAAACTCCATCCACGCAGCAGTGGTCGTGACAGAACTGCAGCCCCCAACCCCTCCACTCCGAAGGGGGCCAAAGCCATGGAGCTGGAAGTGCTTTCTCCAGGCTGCAGCTACTACTCCAGTAGAGCTGTATGAGCACAGCGTTCCTGTGAGAGGAGCCCAGCCAGAGGATGCTTGGAGAAGCAGGACCCGTGGGCTCTGCTCTTTTCCAGGACCAGTTTGAGATCCATTATGCTAGAGAGACAGTAGTGACCTAATTCTTTTGTGAGACTTCTTTCATATGGAGGTGAACAATGTGTTTACATTAACTTTTCTGCTGAAACAGCTTGGAGTTCTACAAAAGTGTGCACCGCTGGTTTGCAATCATAAGAGAAACCAGCTGCTGTAGCCATAAGAGAAACGGGCTGAGTAGTCCCCTTGCTGCAGGGAATGGGCTCATAGCACTGCTCATCAACCCCAAGGACTAAAGTCTGGCAAAGACCAGGACTTTGAGGCAACTTTGTATAAAATAACAACTTTAAGTTGATTTATGCTGAAGTCACTATTTACCAGTTAAGGAACACATTTGAGAAAGTTCCTGTTTGACCAGCTGTATAGTTTACCTTGTACTTGACCTCTCACCTGCTTCACTTTCTGCTTTCAGCTGTCTCTGTGATACAGGCCATCCCCATCTTCAGTGAAACAGGAAAATTCAGTTTGAGATTGCCAGATCCACTGAACGTCACAATCAACTTTTCATTCTTTCTTCAAATCTACCTTATATTATTATTTTTAGGTAGGCCATTCTGGTTTTTTTATTGTGTTTTCCCAGCTGTTGAAAAATCCAAAATCAGTGGTTGGGGTGGGGGGGAATGGGGGAAGGAAGATGACAGCTTCATTTTTTTAAATTAAATTATTAGTATGTGTTTGGGAAGTCGTCATAACACCAGTTTGTATAAGCTTAAATTCTTCTCGTCCATGTGGTATGTCTAAATATGTTAACTGAACAAATTCGGAGGAAAACAAGTGAATAATAACAGTTGCTTAAAAAGAAGACCTAGAACATAGATTACTTTAAGGTACATACAAATATAGATGCTAAAAAATACAGTTATAGTTCAACAGGATAGAGATGTTTAACTAGACTATCATTGCACCAGCGCAATATGAAGTAGTCCTCTGGAAAGCAATATAGGAGATTTCTTAACAACAGTCTATTATATAAAAGTGATGTTTACCTGTGATCAGCTACACCCGATTGTTCTCTATTAGTGGATCTTTGATGAAAGTGCGGTGTCCTGGCTGATGCTACTGATGTCAGAGGAACGCATGTTCTCAACTCAGGATTTACAAACAAAAACTTAGCACCCTAACTAGACTTCCATTCTATTGGAGAAAATAAATCACAGCGACACTTTCCCCCGTCTCGCTGGGGATCCAGTCTGATACAGTCTCTGCAAGGTTTACAACACTTCTTTCCTTGCAAGTTCCCTAGAATTATTTTACCTTTTTTCTGCTACCTTTCAAAGGTGACAATCTGAACTCCTGAGCAGCCTTACAGTACCAAAGCAGTGTTTATCTTTAGCTCTCATAGTTAGACACCTAAGGAAAAAATCATTTAACTACTATTTGCAAGTGCTAGTTTGAGAAATGTGCCAGTTCTTGAATTTTTGCAGAAAAAATTGTCCGGCGTAAGTTATCTGCAGGGATCTTTGGCATCAAGTAAACATTCTCTCTCTCTCTTTCAGGAGGGTTTATAAACTTCCGTTACCTTTACAAGCAAAGGAGGCAGAAACTTGGACCAAAAAAGAGAAAGATGAAGTGAAGTTAGCGAAGCTGTGATTTTCTTACCTAATTTATCTTAAAGACAAGATGAGCCTGTGATTCTTACAGTTTTACCCATTATGCTATAAATACTTTTGTACAGTTCAATGATCACGTTAGATTTCTTAGCATCTTCGGAAAACATTCCTCTATACTCTATTTGGTTACTCTTCAGTCATATATGCATGGTATTTAATGTTGAACAATGACCTAATACTTAAATTTATATCCCATTGACCACCATGTTACCAAGAAATCCTGTTATCTGCATATAATATACTTACGAGAAAAGAAATGGAGCAGCGCTAAATAGAAAAAGACTAGTTATTTTGAATTGGGTATTTGCTCTTTCAATATTGCATGCAGATAAGGCTTCTGATGTTGGGATATAATATCAGACCATTCACTCCCAAAAAGGTTTGGGACATTTATTAATGATCAGTGGGAACTCTGCTTTTTTTTAGCAGCTTTCTGCTGATTTATAAATAACCTGGAAGTACAACTGGTTGGCTTGGACATGACTAACTTGTTCTTGGCTTGTGTGCAATAGTTTCTGTACCAGTGCAGCGGGAGTACCTTGTGTTCCTGAACAGCACCTAAGTCCTATCCAGTCATTAGTAGTGGAAACAGCCTAGTCCTTCTGACTTCCCTTGGTGGCTTACCAGGTAAAACACTAAGGCAGCAGCTGCTTTGTGCTGTTGTGTGGCTTCTAACTCCCCCCTTCCTGAGAATTTAGATGCTCAAACACTGGAAAACCAGGCAGTTCCCTTTGTTCTCTGTATCCTGAAAAAGACATGAGCGCTGCATTAGGAGGCACACAGGTAACACTGAGGTATTAGGGCAGCAGAGGCAGCTAGTTCTTGCTCTGTCGTGTTGGGAACTGAGGGGGACGTGACTGATCAAATCGTGCTGACGTGGAAAGTTTGCCAAGCGTACTTGCTTACCCACTCTCAGTATGGAGTGCTGGGGGTCTGTGTTGATCCAGGAAGCTGCAGGCTGTTTTGGTGCCACAGACCAGATGGGGGAGAGTCAAGCGATGCTTTCAGATACTTCACTGTTTGCATTAGAGATTTTTTTTTTTTAATACCATCATAGAAAAATTGCCCCCACCCTGGCATCAGGTATTTTCAGTGGTGGACCCTCTCCCTGCACCTCCAACTTGACCTCCTAGACTTCAGCCCTGTCTTGCTTCTGTGGTTAAATTTAAAAGCCTGTAGCAGCTTGCAGCATTAATGCAGGCTAACAGCCATAATCCAGAAGCATCCCTGATGTTCACTACACCCCACTGTTTGCATGGCCGTGTGTTAAAAGTGTTGTAGGAAAAAGGTATCTGTCCTTTTTATTCCCAGGTCCCAACTGATCAAACTGTTGGTTGTTTTTTCACTGTTAAACACTCCCAGTGCTACTTCCTATCAGGCCAGGGTAAGGACATACAGGCTCATCAGAGGGCATTTTGCAACAAACAGTTTTATCAACAAAAGACATTAGGTCTTGAAGAACTTCTGTCGCTTTTGAAATGTCTGATGAATGAACCTTTGGCTCATGATGGCAAAGCCAGGGCATAAACTGCTTCCTCAGGAGAGGCAGGGCATAATTTATAAACTTACTGCTTCACTACTGCACACACATTTGCATACACAAACCTGCTTGATAACAGTTGAGGGATCATATAGGTTAGAGTTAGCACTGAAATCTCATTAGCATGGCAGGGATGTTGCCTTCCATTATTTTGTTTGAGCTCCTCAACAGGGCATTTATTCTTTATTATACATTTTCATAACAACATGACATTTCTCAGTTAAGTTGTAATATCTGGTGGAAGTTGTTACAGACCATAATCTCCTGAGTTTCCTAGTTCTAAAAGCAACAGAATGTGTATTTCTATCAATAAAGATTTACAAGCGAAGTCCTCTTTTGTGTTGTTCTTCGTACAAATGACTGGAAACAATTTGGTACCTGACCTTCATGGTGAACAGCATGGACATACTTTCCCTGGCTCAATATTAAGCCTGTGTAATACTAAGCATGAATACACCAGAGATCTTATGAAGCTGGAACCAAAAGCAGTTTCCACAAAACATTAATCTTTATTCATGTCATAGCTTACAATTTATTTTAAAAAAAACCCACTTTTTTCATTGCAGAATGTAAACTATTCTTCATGGGTGTCAGCACCACTGGACAGGTGATGTTAAAATGTTAGCAACTGCATTTTGAACATCAGGCCATAAATTGTCAGGCAATTGCTTGTGGAAAGGGTGAGCTGTGCATCCAACCTGAAGCCATGTACATGTGTGCAGCTGCACAACTGGCACTTGGAAAGTCAGGCCCCAAATGATAACCCCAGCTGTTGGGGTAGAGGCTTCACCAATGCTTGTTGCCACTAATCTAACGCTGTTAGCCCCCAATCACCAGTGGGTACAGGCATAGTGCTGGCACCATCCACTGCCTGAGAGCATTGTCTTTGTTTCTTCACACATCCTTTAACAACATACCAAGTTCCCTCTGCTCACACTTCAATGCAGTATTCGAGGCCTTCGCAAGACATTTAAAAATACACTTTCCAGGTCAACCTCTAAATCCACAAAAACGAAACCAGTCCCACATTTAGAAATAAGAGATTGTATTTAGAGACTCTCCAATTTGTATCAAAGTTCTTTGGACAATATTTGAACAGGTCCCAGAACGCAAGTAAGACAGGAAACTTTGGACCACTTGAGACTTGGAAATCCTTCCCAAAAAGTTCTAAAAACCAGTTCTCACATTCTCTCGGCACTGCTCCCTGAGAAGTCAGTCTGCAGCGGGGTGATATTGTGGTCATAGGCAGTATATTCTGAGGTCCCAGTACTTGCCACTTTGAGTTGCTGGGCAGCATGTGTAAGCTGGAATGCTGCATCAGGATGAGCTGTATCAGGAAGAAGTGTGCACTCCCTTTCCAGCATATCGGCCACGCCTTTCAGAAGATCCAAAAAGCCAAAAGCCAAGGCTGCCTTGCGCAAACGGTTCAGTTCCTGGGAGGAAGAAAAATGCCATTGAAAGCCATCCCTATTCTAACATTCTGCTCCTTGCAGACTTGCTCCAAACAGTAAAACAGGTGGACTCTGGTCTGGGAAGCTTCCCAACCAGAAACAAAATGAAGTAAGGGTGACCTCCAGTGCTACTAAGAACGCTGAGTTTCCCCATCACCTGCTTTTTTCTGCTTCCATGGTCACATTGCCCTTCTCCCAAGCTAGCAGTCCTGAAGCTAAGTGCTCTGTCATTTGCTCCGTCCTAGCATCTCGATCATCAGGGCCAGCAGATTTATAATACCGATTTTCTTAGGTTGTAAACTTATGACAGGGACTGTAGCTCTGCATGTTTTTCTACAGGGCACACCAGCACCCCAGCTGGAGGCAAACATCATAAATTGCTTTTGCTTTATTGTGGGAGGAGTGGCAATCGACCCTGGTCATAGTCTGGTTTTAAGAGTGCTGCATTGGAGCCATCTGTCCTTGGAGTATTAGATTTCACTCTGCCTTGCTAGCAGCAGCCTTCAGCATGTTGCAGGCAGCAGCTCCTCAGAGGAGAAATTGTGTGGGTTACTGCCCGCTCACGCTCTCACTTCCTTCTGTGACCCCTCTGGACCAGTCCTGTGCCCTGTGTAGCAGCCTGTGAAAGCAGGATGAGACAGTCTCCCTGTTCCATTTAGGACCTCACTTGGCAGCAGTGACTAGTGCATACCATTCCTCCTCTCTCTCTGAGAGAACATCCACCACCCCCAAAATGTACAGGAACTCTGTCCACGTGAGCAGCAGATAGGAAAGGGACTCAGCATCTCAGCTTTACTAATCAGTGAACTGAATCAAATGCCTACCTCCCTCCCCGCAGCTGCTGAGAATTAATGCTGACCACGTGTTAACACCCCCTACATGGCACTCAGGCTCTCTATTGATGGACCATCACCACTGGGCTTCCAGCTTGTACAGAATATGGTTATAAGCAATCCTACAATGTTACTCACTTTATAAAATGTTTGAGTTTTTTCAGGAAGTTTTCTTGCATTTCTCAAGATTTTCTGCACATCCGTCTAGAGAAAGGAAAAGAAAAGATCATGTCATTTTTCAGAGAGGCTGCAGGAAAGAATCCCCAACAATGGCTTAGGAAACAATCCTTCAATCTTTCCTGGAGCACCTGTGATTACTGGCTTCTGATGCTACTCACCCAGGGTAACACACACACGGCAATTATACTAAACCAGTGGTGCTCAATCTTTTTGCCTGGTGGGCCAGACTGGCAGTGCCCAGTTTGTCCACAGACCAGGTACAGCCAGCATGCCCTATCCCGCACCTGGGCAGGCATCATCTGGCTGTGTAGAGGGGGATGGAGGCAGGCCAGTTCCTGGCACAGAAAAGGAGCTTGACTCAGCCCCATGGAAAGGGAAGGGAATGTGGCCTGGCCCTGCAGAGGTGGGGGACTGTGAAGGGGATGTGGCCAGGCCCCTACCTGGCCCCTCAGGGAGGGAAGGGGGCATAGCCTGAACCTGGGAAGGGGGCATGGCCAAGCCCCGACCCAGCCCTGTGGGGAGGGGAGGGGGTTGGCCCAGCCCTGCGAGGGAAGGGGTTGCAGCTTGATCTGGCCACAACTGGGCACACACTGGTTGGTGTTTCGGAATTTGGCAGGGGAGAATGTTTCCATATAAATAGCCACTGCACCCCCACTGCCAATTTTCCTGACCCATAGCGTAGAAGTGCACTGATATATTGGTTGCCTATTGAATCAGCACCAATAGAAGGGAAACTACATTATCGGCTATCTACTTTTTTGGCTGTTGTAGCTGATAATGTTTACTAATAATTATGCCTGCTGGCCAGGGCCCTGGACACCTTGGTTCCCTCTCCTCCACAGGGCTGATGCCCCCAGATGCCTGGGTTCCCTCAGGAAATGGCTGGTTTCCCCTTGCAGGCGGGCAGCATTTTAGCCTGCAACGGGTTCTGCTTGGGGCTGCTGGGAGCAGGACACAGGGGGCCTATGTGCATGTGCATGGCCGCATGAATGCACGTGGCCAGGAATACAGCCAGGCAGTGTGGAGAGCAACTCCCTGCAGGTAAGTCTAAGGAGAAGAAGGGGCATGGGTTGGGGGGGACAGATCAAGGCCCCCATGGTGAGGGAGGAAGTTGGGGCAGAGGTAGAGGCTGGGGGCGCTGCCCAGCCAGGGTGGTGCACGGGACCTGGGGCTGAGTCAGGGTGTATGATGGAGCCACTGGCAGCTTGTCCAGAGAATGCACGGGGGTGGGGGTGGCTCCTTACCACTACACGCAAACTCTGGGGGAGGCATGGGGGGCATATACCCCCATAGATTTGTACATGGGGTGGATGTGGGCTGCTCGTTGCAGGCTTGGGGTTCTCTGCTCTGCTACCTTTCCCTCAGGACCCCTGAGCCAGCCATGTACCCCCTGCCTACTCTGCAGCAGTGGGGGCAGCAAGTAGTGCTCCCTGCTGCAGAGCTGGCAGCGGGGTGCATAGTTGGCATGGGGCTCCCCAAGACAAAGGCAGCAGGGCAGAGAGTCCCAAGCCCACAGCGGCCACACTGCGTCCACCCTCACCCTGCTCTGTGTAAAAGTGTTGCTGTGGTTAAAAATGGTGGTGGTGGGTCTTGAACTAAAGCTCATTTCACAAGCTTTAGTTCAAGTGCCCCTGCCACCATTTTTAAGTGCTGGGACACTGATACATGTGACACAGGACTGCTGGAGTGTGCAAAAAATAAAGGTTTATGTCAGTACTTTAAAATGCCTTGCATTGTTACTAATATTGGTTATTGGACTGGCATCAGTCGATATAGTCGGTTAATAATAGACTGTCAGTATCGGCCATCAGTATAGGCCAAGAAAATCTTTATTGGTGCACCCCTACCATGGGGAGCCCTGTAGGCCAGATGAGATGGGTGCGTGAGCTGCATTTGGCCTGTGGGCTGGAGGTTGAGCACCCCTACTCTAAACCAACTGAACTAAGCATGATGCCAAGTGGCCAGGGATGGCTTTCAGTGAACCATTTTCATTTGCTTGTGTGTTTTAATCATGTAATTTTAAAGAGAAAGCTTTTAGAGAAACCACAATAAAGTAACAGTACAAGATGGAAGCAACAGAGACTATGCTGCTGCTAGCAGGGAGGGTATCAACAAAGTCCAGCCAGTAAAAGAAGACGGTAGCTTGTTACATGTCAGCTGCCCCACAATAACTGCCAGTCTGCCCTAATTAAAGAGCCAAACAGAATCAGTTCAGCCCTATTTCCAAGGGCTACGTTGCCCTAGTTCAGTACTCACTTCCTGCAGGATAGACATGGGGACGTAGACAGTTCCCCAGAGCAGATGACGCACAGTCGAGCCCCACTTACCTGCACCCTGTGCTGGATACTTCCAAAGGATCACCGCTAAGCTACATCAAAGCACCAAGGCTAAATACAGAGCACGTACCTGCAGGCCGCTTGGTTTGATCCACACAGTGACATTCTGTGCATAACTCCGCTTATTCTTGGGCTGCAAAGGGAAAGGGCTCTTATTGTCATCTTCCCCATAAGGGTTTTCTTTTGCATCTGAAAGAAGAAAAGACTTTTAAGAACAAGACTTGGCTGGGACATTAACACAACAAACATCACGTGTACAAGGGACTTTAAAACTGGGTTAGTTACTACCTGAAATAGGCCCAAGCTGTGCCATTTTCCCTAGCCAAGGGAGGGGCTCAGGCCCAGGTTCAAAGAGAGACATCATGAGGTTTGATTTCTTCTTGCTGTCAGCCTGGGAGTACAGCATCCCATACCACTCTGGCCTAGAGAAAAGAGTAGACCATACAGGCTGAAAACTTCATGTTTCTTTCACTTCCTACTGTAACTTGAAAGCTTCTGCAAACTACAAAATCCAGAATCACATTAAAAAAAATCCAACTTTTGTATCCAGTACTGTGAGGTTTGCATAAATGACTGCTCCTATATCCCCAAGGGCAGAGAAAGACTGCAAGAAGAACTCCACATCCATACCCTAACTGGACAATGGCCACCATGCCTTCCACCTTCAGGCTCCCATGCAGCAGTACACAGAAGTTGGGTATTTTGCCAGCAATCTGATTAGCTGAATTCTCATCTTCTGTGTCATCAGTGATCCCTGGACCCAACTCATCCCCTTCTGTGAAAAAAAAAATAAAAGAGAAAAAGCAAGAGCATAAATTTAAACTCACAAGCACTGGTTCTACTATGCAGGGCATCTAGCACCCATCACTTGGAAAGTCCCCTAGAACAGATGCCTGTCATTAATGGAGAGCAAATCACCCTATAAGAGCAACATTCACCCCCCACACACATTCAAAAGAGCAACGCTGGCCCCCTGCACACATTCTCCTTTCTATAGGAAAGCTCCAGTTCTTGCACAATCTCAGCCTCCCCTCTGATATGCTGAACCCCATGGGCTAGAACTGCAGCACAAGACTGTCTTAAACAGCTGCCAAGTGAAATGCCTGGGCAAAGTAGACTGTGCAACTAAGATGGCATAGGATGATGCATTTTTCTCCTGTATCTTCCTCACAAAACTGTTTCTGAAGAGCTGCCCCAGACCCAAGGGTAACTTATCTTTGGAGAAAAAACACTAAAATACCCATATTCTTGCAGCCAGTACACACAGAGTCTTCTGATCAGAGATCCCTGAACCATCCTCTCTCATGATGTTTCCCATTTCTAGATCACCAGGAGCAATTTGCTGTATGTTAGCAGCTGGAATACAGCTGTGCTTCAGCAATCAACAGCTGGTTTTTACAAGGGAGACACCTTTGGCAGAACCAGAGTGCTGATATATAGAGACCAACCCAGTAATTGCTAAGTTTTCCTTTCAATCTTTTTTTCCAAGAAAAACCTCACAAAATTTCTTCTTTGCACTGCCAGCTGGTTACACATACTATACAAATAACATTAGCTAGCAGTGGATGACTTTTCTGAGTAACATAAATAATCACAGTGCTAATTCAAAGCCATGTTGAAGGCCAGATTTAAAAACATCCCAAGCCCCAAATCAGTACAAGCAGATAAAAGCTCGCATTAAGCATTCATCTCGTGTCACCTGCTTCCTGACCAGAGTTACTTTTAGCTCAAAATTCAGAAAGTTTTATTTATGGTGTTACAAAAGGGCCACTGACCCTTGTTGCAGCTTTGCCTTTTCATATACAGATACACTTTTAAGAGGATTTTTTTTAAAGAAAGAAGGTAGAGGTAGGGTTTAAGATTTTAATTTTAATGTGGCCATCAAAAATGCCCTTTTTTTTAAGGACATAGCACTTGCCCTTTATGCGATCTGCAGGATGCTGGGCTTTCTGTATTACCACCATGCCAACAGAAGATAAAAACAGTGAATTCCAAACAGCACAACAACAACCATTAGAAACAAAATCTGCTCACCTTTGTTGAGTGCTATGGGCAGCACCAGGTGTCTAGATAAGACAGGAGGGCTAGAAATATCAGCTATGTCTATAAAACCAACTATTTCTAGATCTGTAAAGAAACAATAGATTTAGGTCAGATTTGGAAACAGCCAATACATTTTTTACAATCAGTTTAACATCACTAGTTCTTGGACGTCTGGAAGCTTTTTGTGTCTACAGCACCTATCACACTGGGACCTGAACATGAGCAGGAACTGTCTGTGCTACAAACACAGCAATAATGGAACTTCAAAGTGGGCCATTAAAAACCAACTATCGCAGGTAGCCCTTCTGCAAGAGGCACCAGGCTATCCAGGAAAAATGTTGTTATAACTATCAGCTTTTTCAAGGTGTTTGTTATAAATCGTAAAGGACAGGAAGGGTCACTCATCTCTGAAATTGCAGGTGTGGATTGTCTGAGATTTTAATGAGCCTCAGCCTGAGCCACTCCCTTCTCACCACTTGCACAGCACACAGGGAACAGAAGTCTCTCTTCATCCCCTTGCCAGAGTTAGCCCCAGCAAAGAGAATCACTAGCAAATATAAAGTCAGCATAGCCCCCTTCTGCTGCTCCAGCTTCTGTGTCCAAGATGCACAGAATAATGAAGCAGCGGAGCCAGAGCATGGTGAATCCCTTGGGCAGCATACTTATCCAGCACAAGTCAGAGGAGCTCTTGGGTTCATCTAATAAATGCTGAGTACAAGAACCAGGAAGCTGTAATCTTTATATTAAAGGTCTCAGCTCTGTGGCAACGAATTTGGCCCAAAGGCTATAAAAATTGATGCTTTCCATAGCTAATACACCACTTAATTAAACCTACAAATGGTCAATTGAACTGCAATTAAGGTGCAGTTCAATGGACATAGAGCAACACCTCATTTATACCAAATTTCCTGTCTCAAGTGACAAGAAGATCACCCGCTTAGCTGAAATACGATAAGGAGTCCTCTTATCCAGACTAACACCACACCCCCATTTTTTTCAGCTGTGCTAGCTTTCAGTACTCATATCAATTTCTATTTAAAAGTAATACCAGTCTGAATTCAATGTAGATCCCACAAAAACATGTAATTACACTGTGCTCCCCACCCAAATATTTGTCCTTTGTATCTGTAAAAATCAATGAAGCCTAGATGCCCCAGTTGCAGTAAACCTACTGCACTTAGTGCAATTTAACGTAATTGTTTGATCACTGTATTTTTTGCAAGAAGTACCTGTTTTTGGCTGAACAATGCAATCGAGCCAAATCTCGTTTACAAAACTGCACAGGGGAGGCTGGGGAAGGGAAATGACCGCCTGGAACAATCTGACACTACTGCCAAACACTAAGGAATAAAGTCAAAAGCACCAGGGCAAGTGTACAATATGGATGAGCTGGAGGTTACTTTGCTGAGGCAACCTTATATTCTCTATCTACACCATAGCTGCAAACACTGCAGTATATGCTCTCTTTGTCATGCACTTGCTGATTTGTGGGTTGTGCACATTTATCAGTGTCCTCTGTGGGTGGGTGTCATTCACCATCTGGGAACAATGACTCTGCCCTTCCTCATTGTTTTTAGAGAGAATTTAGGAGGGGCAAGCAGTGCCAGATTGACATGGCTAGAGAAGGAAGATCTAGGCAATGGCAGTGGAAGCTTTCTCCAGGCTGCCCTGACAATCTTCTCAATTCCAGCCTCTCAAGAACAGCTCAGTCTCTGCTGACTTCTCTAGAGAGCCTGCTCCTTTATTCCAAGGGACAATAAGGTTTTGATGCAAGCTCTCTAATAATATGACCTGCATTGCCACCACCAGCTCATTTGCCTCTGAGCAACCTTCAGGGGATAATGGTTTCTAGTCACCACCAGGCTGCCCTGAATTCAAATTGCCCAGCTGTGAAAGTCTCCATATCTGCTTGTCAGACTCCTAAAACCAGACAGTCTCCATTTAAGAGGTTCAGATTAGAACTTGCAACCTAGGGACAAAGGAGACTTTAAGAATCCTTTGCCCCCTCCCACTGGATACAGACAGTTAGACTCTCCACACTGTTGTATGCTCTAGCCCAGTGGTCCTCAACCTTTTTTGTATCAGGACCCATTTGTAAACATCAATGGCCAGTCTCAACCTGGTGCCCCTCACTCCTGACCCACTGCCCCCTACCCTCCAGTGTGTGGGGCAGGGAGTAGGTGTGTGTGGGGTATGGCAGGCCCCAAGCAGCCCCTTAGAGGCTGGGACTCTGACAGCTTGCAAGAGAAAGCCCATGGTTTCCCCACGTTTTTCTCCTTTAAAGAAGAATCCATTTTTAGTTTGTTGATCCATTTTTAAAGTTTGTTCACCACCCTTTCATGTATTCTTGCAACCCACTTTTGGGTGGTGACCTACAGGTTGAGAAATGCTGCTCTAGCCCAACATGCCCTTTCTATCCTCTACATCATACTTTCAGAGAAATCCTTGGAGGTCAGTCTACAACTGTCCACCTGTCCCTGCACCAAGGAAATTTTCACCTTGGGTGAAACAAAGCTTTTAGAAACCCTCTATATCACTCCAGCCCTGTACAGGAGTCTGAAAAGGGTGAACACAACTGCAGTGTTACTGATGACTACATGCCACTCCTTGCGGGGCAGAGAGTGAGGAGAGAACACGCACTAAGCAAGGTGGGGGACGCTAGAAGAGAAATAAAAATTAAAACTAAAGTAAGTTTAAAACAAAAACAAAACAAACATTTGTTACCTGTATTTATTGCTTTGGGGATGGGATCTATTTCCTCATCTATAATGAAAGGTTCTGGTCTGGGAAATACTTGCACATCAGATGTTAAGTGGCCACATTTGAGAACAGCGTGGAATGGTGTATAAGCCAGGTCTATTAGTTTTCTAGAACATGATCATTTATTATTAGGGAAAAAGTAACACAAATCAGTTGAAAATAAATTATTTAAGTTTGTTTAAAGTGCACTAGCTGAGCTCCCAAATCTTTTATAAAATCTGAAGTTAACTTGATAGTTATAGCATTGCCCAGTGATGAATGCTACAGTACGTTATGAATTTTATGGCATGTTAATGCCAGTTCTTGAAAAGGTTCCAGGTAAATGTGCATCCCAAGTTGTCAAATTAAAGGAAAATATCTGTAAATATGGATGCTGCTGTTTTTAATTACTGAGTACACAAAAGAAATACCAGCCATAACCCAAGAAGGACAAGGTAGATCAATAATATAGTCAAAACGATGTTGGAAAGAAAAAGCCTCCGAGTTCAAATATCACAAATTATCAGTTATCTTGCATTATGTTTTTCTTTACAGGTGTAAATTAAGAACCATATGAGTTACAAGCCTACTAACCCAAACATGGACTGTACATTCTTCAAGCAAAGAGGTCCATCAATGGTAAAAATCTGTCCCTCCCCATTGTTCAAATCTATGAGTCGTTCCAGACAGTCGAGAGAATCTGAGCTCTGGAGCTGCAAAGCAAAAGAAAAGATATCCATATAGCACAAGAACAGAACAAATGTGTTATTACACAGATTTTAAGATTACCTCTGCCAATAAGAGTAAAGTCTGTGTGAACGGAAAATTATCTAATTAATTTTTAAAGAAGCCAAAAAGTTTGTTCCTGCAAGAAATTTACTCCTAATGTAACTTTTATTATTAGCCAGAATATGGCCCTTATACTGCAGCTGGTAAATCATAGTTTCCAAAGCCTTTTCAAAAGCTCCAGTACTCACAAGAACACTTAGTTTTCAAGAGTACTGAAGTACCTTTAATAATATAAACGGTGTATTTCTATAGTGCCTTTCCTCAAAGGATTACTTCGAGGGTAAGGTCCTTGGAGTAGAGGCTATTTTTCTGCTATGTGCTTGTATAGTGCTTGGCGCAGCATAGCCATTATCTCTGGCTGGATCTCCAAGGCACCGCTGCAATAGAAATAATCTCACAGCACTTTACCAATAATGGCAAGGCATTGCAAATAGCACTCTCTCCATTGGGAGCTGTGTGTCTGAGAAATCAAGGGTGAAATCCCAGTTTCAGAGATGCCAATGACAAAACTCCTATTAGCCAAGTAATTACCTACAATGCAACAGTGATCAAGTCCAGGCCAGAGCCCAGTTTTCCTGACTAGGCCCTATCCCAGGGGTGAGCAAAATGTGGCCCGGGGGCCGGATGCGGCCTGCAGGGTGCCTAAAAAATTTAGAACATCAATATTAATCTTCCCTGGGCTGGCTGTCATGCGGCCCTTGATGGCTTGCTGAAACTCAGTAAGCAGCCCCCTGCCCAAAATAAATGCCTGCCGCTGCCCTATCCACTAACCACAAACTGTATCCTGCCTTCCTCGATGTGCAGTTTTAGACCACCTTAATTGCAGTCAGGCAGAGTTTACATTTCTTAATTAGGAATGGGCTGGATGCAGATATTTTACCACTGAAAAAGAACAGAGCCTCACAATAGTATGTTTGTACGTTAATTCTTCCTAATGGTCCTGGCCAGTGAGAGGTAGACAGTTGAGGAGAAGCCTAAATCCAAATGGCTGGACCTTAGGTCACTCAATTTTTTTTTAATAAGAAGGTTTTCATTTGAAGATGAAAACTACTGGAAAAACCTGTTGGGCTTTTCTAAATTCTTCATTCTCAATTCAGAAAATGAAAATTTAACACATGAACATTTTTCACAGCCACTATGTTAGTGATTTTGATGCATTCAATGACAAATTTATTTCAAACTTTTAAAATTAAAAATGGGTCCATTTCCAACTCTGTTTAAAGGACACCAGCAAAATTTCTCATCAAGATTCTCCTTTCTGTATCTTTTGACCAGCTCTAGCTAAGATTAAGTTAACTGGACTTCAGCACAAACTATGCATGTTTTATGTTTAGTGCAACACTGGATTGGATGCAACCTAGAAATATATTCATAGCTGTATTTTATTAGTGGTTATAATAGTTTCCCGATTTTTTAGAGTAACATAATTTTAAGAGAGGGCTAGCAAAACATTATTCTCTTCCCATGGGAGGTTCTCAGAGATTGCTTGTGAGAGTGACTGCACATCCTATTAATAAAAGATCACCTTAAAAAGATTTTTTAATTTATTCTAAAATGTTAATAACACTTTATCAGTTTGATCAAGAAAATCATCCTTGACAAAGATCTCCAACCTGCAATATAAACAGCACACCTGCGTAAGTGGAAAATCCTTCTATTCGTGGCATTTCTGGTGTGCCCATTATGGAAAAATATAGACGACAAAAAAAAAACAAAACATTTCTCTTATTAAATAACCCTAAGATTTTCAAAAGTGGAGCTCAGATTTTTGGAGGTGCCCAAGAGTGATATGGTCAAACTCTCATGAAAACCAACACAGATTAGGAATCTTTTTTTCAAAATGCCAACCCAGGAGCTGAAAGTCTACATTTACATTTGCAAATAAACAACTCATTTTTCAGAAATGCTGGGCATCCAGTAGTCCACTTGAAAAGTGAGCCATTTACTGAAGACAGGATATGGATTTCAGAGACTAATTTTAGGACCTTATTTTTCAACACCTCAGCCTCACCTAGCACAGAAAGATGTACCCACAGAAACCCTGAAATAAAGATGATACAATTCCCTAGAACAAAACTGTCAGGAATCATCAGAGTCTGGAACCTCATGTTTTTTAATCTAAAGATAGTCATAAAATGAAGTAGCAAGCACTGCAGTTAAATGTGACCAAATTATCACCCAAACCAAGCACTATAGAACTAGGATGTTAGAAAGTGACTGAGAACATGCAAGAACTATTATCCCCAAGACTGAAAAATAATTTGTGAAAAGAGTCACCTCTTCCAGATTAGCCATGCACATGACGTACAACTTGGAGGGGAAGGGGAAAGGCAGAGGAAATCGGTTGCTTTCACTTCGTTGGTTATGAGTAGCTAAGGAGTGCCGCAGAGAGCCTCTGCCAATCCCTAAGCAGCCATCAGTTACTAGGACAACCTAGAGTGAAAGAAAAGGATATATTAGCAATTCCAACTCAACATGCCTTCATCTGTAGACAGGCACCAACATGGCAAATATTTATACCTGTACTTAACTTCACTCAAGCCAGTTGTCCTATTGGGACCAGCTCAACCCAGAAAATCCTTACTCACATAACCAGTCCCTATTTACATGGACTAGGTAGATAAGGATTACTGTTATAAAGTCTGCAGAGTTAGGCACTTGTATTACAAGTACATTACATAATGAATGCATTTAACCACTACAAATTAAATGCTCTACATAATAAATAGTTGTATGTACCATCTAAAGTTTTAATTAAGCAAATAGGATAGAATGTATTTTTATAAGTACCAATCATATGCTGCTACCAATAAACATAGACTGATAAGTAAAATTACACTGAGTCTTACAAAGCTCTACATCCTTTCAGCATAGAGACTACCTTGTCATAAGGCTATGCAACTGCTGGGGGCTCAAAACCTTTAGACAAAAGATGCTTGGGATGTGCAATCTGTTATCACTGTATAAAGAAAAGGGCCAACCTAATTTCCACAGATATCAATTGGGGCCACACCAAGGAAAGAGCTGTAAGGTACATTAGACCCTCCATACATTGCTAACAATTATAAGCTCACATACTAGTCTGTTCAGATCTTTCAGCAGCAGTGATAAGTACTAATGATAAGATTTTCCACTGAAACAAAGCCCAAAGTTGGCTGTAAAAATTCCCTACAAGTTACCTAAAATAACTGGATTACATGTACCCCAGTGAAATGTAGCCATTTCTATACTAGAATATGGCTGCTGTCTGACCTCTGTACACCAACTCTGCACAACAGGTTAGATCAAGAAGTAAAGAACACCAAACCCAGGTGAAATTAAATATTTATTCTTTATATCCAGATCTATAATCCAGAATTTTAGCAGATGGAAGAGCACACCGTTCGCAATGCTCTTCTTTTCAACAGCCCATTCTGCCACTTGCATTATCTCTGTGGTGCTTTTGTTTGCTGCAGAGCTTGCCAAGAAGATGCTTTACTATGAAAAGATTTTGCACAGTGCATTTTTCATTGCTTTGCAATCCGTCACCTGATAGGCCAGCACAGTGATGCCTCATATAAGAGATCAAGTTGCTAAGAATCTGATCTGTGTTTGATTGTTTTACACCCTTCTAATTCTTGGCTTTAGACATCTGCTTTTTCAAGGTGCCTTTATAATGGTGAGATTATGAGAGGTTCTATCTAGACAATGAACCTCCTCAGATTTTTCATTCTTTCTTTGAAGAATGCATAAGAGATGTTCCTCAGTCCACTGAGCTGCAAAATTAGTTAATTTAAACCATAACTCAAACAGCCACAGACTATTAGTGTCTTGGAAAAAATGAGGGCTAAATTCAGGCTTTTCCCTTCAAAGGAACACAGCTGAAAGCTTTAATGACCGAGTGGATGTTCTTTGAATTCTTCAACCTGATCAGGGCAGATGTAAGCTGCCCATTTGGTTTGGGGTTCGAGGACAAATCATTCTCAACTGCAACCCTTACCCTTGCTTGGCCCTGATCCTCACAGTGAATACTGGGAGAGGACAGTTGTATATGACCATGTCTCCTGCCTAGCTCACTATGGCTCCTTGGGGATAGTAGCCAGGAACATAAAACAAGCTTCCCCAAAGTGTTCAAGGATCACCATTTTCATAGATTTCATAGACATTTGGGCTGGAAGGGATCTCGGAAGATCATCGAGTCCAGCCCCCAAAATACATGCATTTGTACCAAGCAAATCTGTACTGAAGCGGGTTTCCCAATACTGTTCTTTCAACCACTATCTGGGTAGAAGTCAGTCCCAAATATGCTGCTAGGCACTCTACTGAAGGGCTGAAGTCTTCCATTGCAATAATGGCCATATACACTCATTTTTCAACATGCAGTTTATAGCACTCCAGAACTACTTGGATTGTTCTTAGAATCCAATGAACTCAGCCACCAACCATTACCTGGCAGGGAATTGCTGCACCCCATTCCTGCTGCACAATGTTGCACACCCCAAGCAGTGCTGCTTCTAGGCATGTTTTGTCATAATCGTCCATGTTGCTTAAGGCTTCCTGCAACAACAAGTGAACATCAGCACCTCTGGGTGGAGTATCATCATCACAAAGTATATACAGTTTATTTAGAGACAGGGAATAACTCATACTTATTTTCTGTGCCCACTGCATTACTATCAAAGGGTGAAACAATTATTAAAAATGACCTGCAAAATTTAAAAATTAGGCTTTTGCCTTTTTATGATGTAGAAGGAAAGAACTAAGGTTTGATTGGTTTCATTGAGTATTTTCTGCTCTCTCCTATTAAAGATTCAGGTCTGGCAGGGCACATATTGACCGGGGAACAACTGAAACTGTGAGCAAAGAACAAAAGCTGAGAGGAAACAAATCTAAGTACATGTAAGGCACAACCCATTTTTTAAAGATCCTTTACAGGTCTCTGAAAATAATAAAGGTAAATGCTGAAAGCTGTGCTGTTACCCCATGTAAAGCACAGTATTTGCTCCCATTGCCCTGATGTTTCAAACACCTGCGTACACACAAAATAACAATCTTCTGCTGTCTAACAGCACTTCCCATTCAAAGATCTCAGAATGCTTTCTGAGGGTCCATTTATTCACCCAGTAAAGTGATTGGAAAACCATGCTCAGCTTTAGAAGGCTCTATTTATCCATATCATAAATATGACCCTAAGGAATGCGGCCTCACAACACCACTATGAGGCAAGGCAGCTATTATAGCTCCAGTTTACAGAGGTGGTAGAAACTGAGCCATAGGTTGCTTGCCCCACAGCCTGAAATCTTGCCACACATGAAATCTATGCCAGAGAGAGATTTGTGTCCATTTTTAGCTTCAACTATACAACTTTCCCTCCTCTTTAAAATGGAAATGTATACTAGATCAGCAAAGCATCACAACACACTGCACAATACATACAGCAGTACAACCTACAGGGATTTGGTTGAACACTTTGGGCCTGACAGATTTCCCAAGGCCAACTGTCCAGAAATATGCTACAGAAACGAGAACGTGGCAGAATTCAGATGATAAAGGGCAAGCAGTATGGGGCACTGGTTTTAAGCAACAAGTCTGTCAAAGGACTTACACTTCTATAAAACAGTGTGTATGACATGGTGCCTGCAGTAGCTGAGGAGTGGACTTGAAGACCCAGGTCTCTTCTATTACTATGTTTCATAACCAGGCAACTTGAAACTCACAGTGCTGTGTCCTAACATTTCTCAAACACATTTACAACCTTCCTGTGTTCTCCGCATCTCCCTTTCTTTAGCCAGTCATGCCAGCTTACTGAAAACCTCTTACTCACTTTTTCCCATTCTCCTCCTACCTTGCATCTATCCTAAACCTTCCAAAAGCTTCCTTCGGCTGCATCACCTATGGAACAAGTCAGTGCTCACATCCAAAAATATGACTGTCACAGAACCATCAGTATGCAGACATGGCTCACCAAATAACCACCTCATTTTGTTATTCAGCCCCCTTTTCTCACATTTTCTTCCTCCCCGTAATTAACCCCACTTCAGCTGCTACCTGATAATTTAGGTGAGAGATCTGGAGGGAGGAATGGTCTCTTGGCTACTCTGGGTAAACTGGCCATGAGATCCTTAGATGTAATTCTGAAACATGCTGAATCTTACAAACACCAGCAACTCATTGATTCTCAAGTACATTTTTTAAATGCGGTACCTGAAGTGTGTTGTAATCTCTGGTAAAGGGAACCATCAGCTCCCAAAGCGATGAAAAAACCACCAAGGCTGTAAATTCAAGTTTGTAGTTGGTGGCCATGTGTTCAAACAACATGGTCAGTCCATGGATAGCCAGGTGTTTACGCTGATACTCTTCAGATCCCTCGACCGAGACAGGCCGGGTCATGGAGAGCGATACGTCCATCACCACCACTGTCGGCATGATGATCCTTTCTTTCCGTTACCACACAAAACAGTGCTTCGTGGAAAAGCTCTGTGGAGTGATTATCAAAGCAGCAAAGTTAGGGCTCTGCTACACATTCATATTAAAATTAGATATAAACCAGCTATAGAGCTGTTACACATTTTCAGGCCCTAACTTTACAGCTCGTTGGGTCTTTTTATAGCTGGACAGTCATTTTTATTGTGCAAGAATAACTTTGCATGTGTAGTGGGTCTGCCTTTATTGCGTGATTCACCAATGAACTGTGCAATAAGTCCTCTGCATTTGTGCCCAGCCTTACTTTGCACGTGTGGCCGGGCCACCTTTACTGCACGATTCACCAGTGAACTGTGGGATAAGTACTTTGCTCTTGCAGCCAGCCTTACTTTGCATGTATGGTGGGTCTATCCTTATTGCACGATTCACAGAATCAGAAAAAATGGAAGGACCCTCAGGTCACATCTAGTCCAACCCCTGCTCCAAGCAGTCCTTTATGCTTGTGGCCCGCCTTACTTTGCATGTGTACCTGGGCTGCATTTATTCTGTGATCCAACAATGAACTGGGCAATAAGTCCTTTGCACTTGCAGCCAGCCTTACTTTGCACATGTGGCTGGGCTGCGTTTATTGCGTGATCCACCACGGAGATAAGTCCTTTGCACCTGTGGCACATTTATTGCATAATCCACAGCGAATCGTGCAGTAAGTCCTTTGCACTTGCAGCTGGTCTTACTTTGCACGTGTACCTGGGCCGCATTTATTGCGCAATTCACCAGTGAACTGTGCGATAAGTCATTTGTACTTGCAGCCAGCCTTACATTGCACGTGTGGCCAGGCAGCATTTACTGCACGCTCCCCCAGTGAATTGTGCGATAAGTGCTTTGCACTCGTGGCCGGCCTTACTTTGCATGCGTGGCTGGGCTGCATTTATTGCGTGATCCGCCAGTGAGCCGTGCAATACATCCTTAGCACTTGTCCCCGGCCTTACCTTGCACTGCTGGGTCACATTTATTGCGCAATCTGCCAGTGAACCGTGCAAGAAGCCCTTTGCGCTTGTGGCACATTTACTGCGCGATCCACCAGCGAACCGTGCAATAAATCCTTAGCACTTGCGGCGGCCTTCCTTTGCTAGCGTGCCCAGGCCGCATTTACTGCACCACCCAGCAGCGAACTGTGCGATAAGTCCTTCGCACTTGCGGCACATTTACCGCGCCAGCCACCAGCCCTCAGCACCGGCCCTCGGCCTGACCTGGCCCGCTCTCGCACCGGTCATCACGGAGTCGCGCCGCGCAGCCCCCGGCCTCACCCCACAGGCCCCGCGAGACGCCGGGAGCGATGCAGTGGGAGGCAGGGAGGGCAGCCGGACACGGGGGCCGAGCGCGGCCTGAGGCGGGGGGTGCCGGACAGGAGCGCGCAGTCATGAGGGCCCCGCCGCTGCCGCCGCCGCGCTGGGTCCGTCGCGGAAACCTTCCCCCGGCGCCGCGGCCCCGGCACGTTGGGGCCGGGCTGGGGCCTGCTCCTCAGCGCGGCGAGCTGCCTCGTCTTCCCGCGCACGGCAGAGGGGATGGATGTGGGATGTGAAAGAAAGCTGCGGTTTCCACACCCCGGCAGCGCCAACAGTCACTTCGCGCCCAGCCCCCTGCGTGGAAGGACTCCTCAGAGCGACATCCACCGTCCTCTCTTCAAACGCTCCTCTTCCCCAAAAAACAAGCGCCGGTTCACGGTTCGGCCGCCAGACCGCTCTTTTCTCGTCGTCCTTTCAAGAGCTGCCCCTCGTCTTGTATTGAGACGGTTCGGTTTAGGTGCGGGCTCACCCAAGCCGCTGTCTGTACAGTGCCTAGCACGTTAGGGGCCCGATTCGGGAGCAGGACGCCCAGGAAACGCGTTCAAAGTCATAATAAAGGGAGTTGCTTTGTCGCCCTCATAAATGGACTGCATTAAGTCCAACGCGTGCCGCGCTTCCCTTATCATCTTCTGTGGAAGACGAGTCTGGCCCTTTGCTTGGTGCGGTGATACCAGGTTGCGCTTCTCTCTCATCCTTTGTGGAAGTTTTTTTAATACGTTAGAGAAGTTTGTGAAGACTCAAAAAAAAAAGTGGGATGGGGTTTTGGAATATCTTCCACATTGATTGAATCTGCTCTCCCGCATCTATTGCCCCTTTACTTAACGTGTACGGTTGCCTGCACTCACACTTTCATCGTACGTCTTACAGTATTTTGTAGATGCTCTTAGAGCCCCAGCGCCTGGAGTCTCGCCTCTCATTTAAAAAAGAAAAAAAACAAGTTTCAAGTTCCCATGGTGGCAGACAGAAGCTTAACAAAGTGAACCAAGTGCACCCTAAAATTGCAGAAACCGGAAGACAAATAGGAAGAACTCAAATGCATGATTTTTTTTTTATTTAAAAAAAAAAATCACAATTTTTACAGTTTGAGTTTTTTTAAATGTTCAATACACAAGGTTGGCAATGCTGCATATATACAGAATATTACTGACCCGATCGTACTCCCATTAAAACCAAAGGCAAAACTGTGAAGTTTTACAGGAGTGGAACAGAAGATGGGTGCTATGCACATGCTTCATTGTCAGGTATGGCTTGTCCTGGTCGTATGGATGACTGAACATCCTTAATGCCACACACAGATTCCAACAGAGTGATCGTTACATGCTAAATGTGCTTCTTGCTCAATAGTTACAATGCCATTTACAATTACAATGTTTGTATTGAATATCTTTAGTGCAAGCACTGAAGTAGTCCAAAAGTTCAGCTACCTAGTTTCTGGAGTGACCACCAACCTCTCACTGGAGAGAGAACTTAACGTTCGCATCAGAAAGGCTGCCCCCACCTGTGGCAGGCTACCTAAAACAACATGGAACAACTCAAAGTTTACTGTCGGGACCAAAATGCTAGTGTACGAAGATTGCGTACTCAGCATTCTCATGTGGTGGGGAAACTTCTGCACATTAACAGAAAAGGTTAAACAGCTCCCACCTCATAGATTCATGGATTCATAGATTAAGGGTCGGAAGGG
>NW_017728996.1:6443858-6447263 GCF_001723915.1 Gavialis gangeticus | reverse complement strand
GGGACCTTCCAGCCCTCGCAGGAGGGAGTCCCCGATGACACCTGCACTGTTCATGCCTCATACTCAACCTCAAATGGAAAATAAAATTGCCAACGCAGAGGTTCTTCAAAGGACAAATTTACCAAGTGTGATGGCCCTACTCAGACAGAGACAACTGCGCTGGCTAGGCCATCTGAGTAGATTAGAAGATGGACATATACCCAAGAGCATGCGTTATGGGGAATTATTGGAGGGAACAAGAAGAACAGGACACCCCAAGCTTTGCAATAAAGACATGTGCAAGCGAGATATGAAAGCATTTGGAATTGATCCTGGCCAATGGGAAACCTTGGCAAGCGATCCAAACAAGTGGCATCATTGTCTCCATTAAAGTCCATGACAGGAATTGGCTCCAACAGCTTGAAGAGAAAAAAGTCTGTAAGAAGCAAGCAGCTCCCAAACCACCCAACCATGATGCATACGTTTGCAACCAGTGCCACAAATCATGCAAATCTCAGATGGGACTATTCAGTCACATGAGACATTGTAAACTCTGTCATAGGATACAATTTCCACCTTCTCTCACAGACGAAAGGATGCCATAAAAAAAACCCTGAATATCATTGCGTGTCGTGGAAACATGGCTTTAGTTTCAAAGTGCAGAACACAAATAAATGTCACCAAAATCAGTGAGATATGCTGGTATTCAGGATTTTGCTAATTAGACCCGTGGGATACTGGGGGATGGTGCATACTTATACAATTCCTGATTTTCCAAGATGCCTAATGATATAAGCCCATAACAGAGGGAAAGGATCAAACCCTTGTGGCTTCTTGCATGCAAAAGAGCCTCTACCCCTGACTCATGTGGGAGCCACAAATCTTGGAAACTACCTTCCTTTGATGTCAGGCCAGGCCTCTCTCGGTCTGCTATCTGGTACCATATAAACCAATACAGACTGTTTCATGGTCGGGTTGTCAGCAACTAAATGCACTGCCACCTGGGCTAGCCTGGGTGAGAAGGGTGTGTGAACACCCAGCAAGACTAAAAACAAGACCCTTCAAAGGATGCGTGAGCTGCCCGTGAGCCAACAGCCATCCGTAGCTGGAGAGGAGATGGGCGCCACCAGGTCACTCTGCTCAAAGAATCACCAGTGATGCAAAGCAGCTCAGCTAGGGTGGTCACAGCCTCTAAGATGCCCCAATGGTTGAGCAGCCTCGGGATTCACTTGACTTGCCTTGTACCTTCCTTTGAAGGATGAATACAGCCCGCTGTCCAGTGTGGTTTAAAAGACGCTCCTTCTCTACCCTTTTAATCTATTTTCCAAGGAGGTGACTTTCAGCCTCATTTATAAAACTGAAGTCGTTAGTTCAAGCTGAAGAGACTCATGCTTTTAGCTGCCATTTCAGTCTCCAGTGCCAACTAAGAGACTGGCCATCTCACACAGATTAAAGGCACAGAATACAGTCTGATGTGTCCTTCAGCCTCCTCATATTTCAGTCCTGTTCTTGCAATGAATATTCAGAGGATTACTGCGGCCCCTGAGGTTCTGACATGGAGAAAATTTCTCCTTTGCACAATAAAGCTCAGGCAGTTGGGGAAATCTAAAATGAGCTTTGAACTAAGGAGTTCAGGCTCCAGCAGAGGGCAAGAGTGGGTACATACTCTAAAGACAACCCTACCAAAGACAGGGAAGAGAGAAAGGTATCTGGGGCATATCTGTGCCACATCATTCTGTGCTATGCTCACTTCGTGTGCGCTGTTTTTCCTGACAGAAATCATATTGCCACCTGAAAGTGCAAGAACTGGATTGGCACCCAGCAGCTCTGCTACTTTCATTTTATAACATAGCACAGAGAAAGAGGACACAGCAGACCTCATGCCTTTCCTCCCTCCCACCCCAACCAGAAGTCTCCTACAAGAGATTAGCACATGAGAGGCTGTACATTACTCCAGAAGAGTCACGTAGTTCTCAGCTATGATATGGAATCAACTTTTGACCACAGCAAGCATGAGCTAGATTAAAAGGGATGTCTGGTTCTACAACCCACTCCGTCTCACCTCCCTGGTCTCTCCCAGTTTCCACAACTGGGTTTTGTTGGGGGTTTTTTTGTTTTCATAATTTCAGACAACAGCACTCACCTGTTTGGCATTTCTCAGCAGAGCTGCCTGGCAGGCTGCACATCATCAGGCAAACACCCATTAAGATACTACCTGCCATTGTTATGGCAAGGGTGTACAAAAGTCCAGATTCCAGAATGAAGTAAGAACTCCCAACGCTAGACAGACCAAACAATAACGACCCAGGGCAATTTATCATGGCAAGGTATATGTCATTATGTTCTTGGATGTGAAGAGTACAACTGCCAACCTTCATTAACAATCTTCATTAACAAATGAAGCCATTAAACTCCTTTATGTGACCCCAAAGACAGACACATGTTACTGCCCCAAAGGCACATACTAGGCACATAAAGAGAGAGGAATTCTGCCTGTCAATTGCTTTGAGCATCTGGAAGAGAAACAGAACAGTCCCAAAAACCTGAGACAGTAGCCCAAAAGCAACAAAACCAACAAGCATTGGTAGTGCAATCCTGGGGGGTGGAAATGAGAGTTAGTATGTTTTGGGGCTGGCTGAGGTGTGGAGCTTTGGGGAAAAAAAATCTTCTGTTTGATTATTTCAGGGAAAAGGATAAACAGGGTCACATTGAAGATATCTCACTCTACCACTTATTTCTCCATCAAAAGAGTCCATGTGGTTCTCTACCATTCAGGTCTGAACAGGATATCTCTGGTGCCTGAGGAAGCTGATCACTGTGAGCCCTGTAAGTACAGCTCTGTGTCCAATGTGTGTGATGGAGAAGTGAGATTCTAATTTGGCTACTGATATATTGGCTCTGTTAGGCAAATGATAAACTCAAGCTTGTAAAAAAAACGGGAAATGAGTAATAATGGCAAAAAATTAAAGGAAGCAGCTTCAGCAAAATACTGGCGCTGTGAAAAAAATGACCACAATAAGGTGGACTGATATAAGGGGGGCCTGGGTGAGAGAGGCCTGGGTGAGGGAGATTCCTTGCCCTCCATCAATGCTGACCTCATGAAGGAACATCTTGAGAGGCTGGACACCTTCAAGTCAGCTGGCCCTGACAATCTGCACCCCAGGGTACTCAAGGAGCTGGTGAGCATCATAGCCCAGCCTCTTCGAGAGCTCCTGGTGCTCTGGTGAAGTGCCCGAAGACTGGAAGAAGGCCAATGTGGTGCCTATGTTCAAGAAAGGGAGGAAAGTGGATCCGGCAAACCATAAGGCCCATCAGCCTGACTTCTATTCCGGGGAAGATCTTAGAAAATATTATTAAAGAGACCATCCTTAATAGACTGGCTGACGGCAACTTCCTGAGGGATAGCCAGCACGGGTTTGTTGCGGG
>NW_017728996.1:6438582-6438858 GCF_001723915.1 Gavialis gangeticus | reverse complement strand
AACTACAAGGCCCATCAGCCTGACTTCTATTCCGGGGAAGATCTTAGAAAATATTATTAAAGAGACCATCCTTAATAGACTGGCTGACGGCAACTTCCTGAGGGATAGCCAGCACGGGTTTGTTGCGGGTAGCTCTTGCTTGACCAATCTTATCTCCCTGTATGACCAGGTGACCTATCACCTGGACAAGGGAGAAGAGATTGACGTCATATATCTTGACTTCAAAAAAGCCTTTGATCTGGTATCCCATGATCACCTCCTGGCAAAACTGGCCAA
>NW_017728996.1:6420179-6437932 GCF_001723915.1 Gavialis gangeticus | reverse complement strand
ATCTGGTGGCCACCTGTAAGTTTATCAGGGGTGTTCACCAGGATCTGGGGGACGATTGTTCACCAGAGCGCCCCAAGGATGACAAGGTCGAATTGTTATAAACTTCAGCAAGACCGTTTCAGGCTGGATGTAAGGAAGAATTTCTTCACTGTCGGAGCCCCAAAGGTCTGGAACAGCCTGCCACCAGAGGTGGTTCATGAACCTACATTGAACGCCTTCAAGAGAAATTTGGATGCTTATCTTGCTGGGATCCTATGACCCCAGCTGACTTCCTGCCCCTTGGGCAGGGGCCTGGACTCAATGATCTTCCGAGGTCCCTTCCAGCCCTAATGTCTATGAAATCTATGAAGTACAAACCTGGGAAAAAAAGAATCACAAATTATCTAGTGAAAATCCTTCTTCCAGATGAGGAAATAGTGGAGAGGGGCTCCAAGGCACTGAAAAGGGGAAAAGTTTGGAGATGCAAGGATAGGCCATGCTGTTTTTGAAGTCTGGCTGTTGGATAGGTGATAGCTTCCATAAATGCATGGGAAGAGGGGCTGGTAACTCCACACAACACCTATCGGACCAGATGTACCAAAAAGTCAGGTGATAGGAGATCTGCAATGAAACCAAACTCATCAGTTTTAAACTGAGACTGTGGGTAGGTAACATGTACCCAGACCAAAACTGGGAAAAAATTGTATGAAATTGGGCCTCTGGAATTCAAGCAAGAGGTCTGGATAGCCAAGACAGTGGGTGGACTAGTAACTACCTGGATTTCAGCAGGGCTAATACAGTAGTAATAAGGGTGGAATAAATGCTAGGAAAGATGTTTTCCGAATCAGTCTGTGGAAGATCCCTTTAAATATCTGACCAGGTGAAAAGTGAAGAATTTATGATCGGTTTGAGTGGCAGTGGTGCTGCCTCCAGGGGCAGAAGCCATTATAACAACTGCATGCGTGTTAGCTGATTTGGATTAGAGTTGCAGTGAGGACAAGGTGATGTGGATTTAACTCACGTTAGCAGCTGGAGTTCAACCCAGGTGATCTGGCATTAGCTATCTGTATTGTTTTATCTTCACTCCTGTTTTAAAAGGAGTCAAGAAAATACTTTTTTACCATGAAACATGCCCTTAGTTCTCCAGAGAGAAATTAGGGCAGCACCCAAAAGGCATCTCCTGACACTGGTTAATTCTATAGAATATTTTCACCACTTTTTGCAAAGGAGGAAGCTGCCGGTCAAGATGAACTCTGCATCCCAGAGGTAGCTTTTTTGGAGTCTGAAATCCTTAGAAGCCTTGACACTAGGAGCATCCACAACAGGGAGCCAAATGACAGCTCTTGTGGAGCAATAGCTTCCCTGTGTAGACAAGCCCTGAAGTAGCCAAAACAGTGCCAGGTGCTGTCCAAGCAGAGGCTGGGTCCAGGCTCTGGCTGTGCAAGCTGATCTGTCTGTGCAGAACCTCATTGGACGCTGTCAATGTAGATAAGGGGATGCAGGCAAGAGGTTCATCACAAGACAATGCCTTTGTTTAATACCTGCGAACCACCTCTGTCTTATTTCCATTTGGTAAAACTGCCAATGGCCTTGCATGCATTGAGCACTGACAAAGATCTGATTGCTCTGGGCTAGTACCACCCTCAGATCAGGCATACAGTACCAGCTCTCACAGTCTTTACAGGCTGTTCTGACAGCCAGAGAGCATAAGGAACTCCAGCCATGCCTCCTTCAGTCTGACCCTAGAGCTAGCAGGGTAGTGGTGCAGGAGCTAGCACAGCAGATGGACTCTTCACCTAGACATTTAAGGTGCAAAGCAGGCTTAGGGCACAGCAAAGCCAGCAACACCAGACTTAGTGAGGCTGAGGACCTGGCTATGTAAGTCAGCTTCAGTTTCTGCTGGTGTTTTCCTACCAGACGTTCACATTTGGGAAACAATTGCTAGTAACTTGGAATGCTTAATTAAAAGTAGCTGTATCTGAGGGAGTCTGTTAATGCTGAGTGTCCCAAGTAGGCTGATCCTCAGCTGGTGAAACATATCCAAGACCCATTGACTTACTGGGGCTATGACAAGTTATCTCAGCTAGGGATCTGCCTCCCCCAAAAATCTATCATTTAAAAAATATATAGCGTCTCACTATCTCAGAGCTGTTGCTCTTATCTTGCGGTTCGTAACAGAGATTATCTCCTGCTCTGACACTAAGAACATCCCAGAGTAACACACAAAGATATTTGCTTCAGAGATAGTCCAGAACCTATAAAATACTATTTAATCTGCTTAGGGGCTGCCGGTATTAAACTGGATTGGCTATTCCTCTAGCAATATGTCCTTCACACCTGACCCTGTCTCTTATTAGAATTTACCTGGGAGAGATCCAATGAAGATGGGGTCATTTTCTGCTGCCTCTACCCATAACTGCATCTTTATTCTGGGTGCTAAGAGTCAAAGAAACGTCTATTGCTAAACACGACCAGCGGTACCCCAGTTTGTCTTGAACATCACCTTTTGAAGGTAAGCTTGGGGGAGGGGGAAGCCATATGATTGCCTGAGAGGTATGTCTTAGACAAGACAGCCAAATGCAGGGGAAAGGAATTGAACAACAGGAGAGAAAAATGCATGTTGAATATAAATAATGATAAACTAACTAGGTTGGAAAAAGAACAAGGTAGATTTTCAGAAGTCATCAAGGTCAAGGGAGCTATGACATTTTACACCAGCTGAGAACTTAGCCTTTTAGTTTTAAGGAGCTCATTTTGGAGAGAAAATATGAATTGTTATGATTAAATAGTGAGGGATAAATTTATGCACATTTTCCCCCCTATTTGTCTCTCTTGTAGTAAGGGGGGATTTATTTACTTTAGTTCATTACTGTTAAATGCTTTATGTTGGAATACAGCTGACTATGCTGTAACATGCTTATTGTTACCATTTATACTGTACATACTATATGGGCACATGTACTTTGCAGACAAAAGGAGCAGATTTTATCTGATTTGTAACTCCATCATTTCAAAGGAGACTACAGAGTTCAAAAGGAAACTCCTCCTATTCCAAAAGGAGACTACAGAGCCCATTTCTTCCTTTTCTGGCCTGTAGGAAGTCTAGAGCGACTATTTTAAGGGGACTGCATAGATGAAAGTACGCGTGCAAATGTTATTGAACAGCTCATTATGGAGTGGCTTGCAGAACTGTGATTTATATTCTCTTCTAATTTAATAAAATAATCCTGTTCTGGGAAAAATGCATTAGAAAGGGCATACTCTAAACTATAGCATGCAAATGGTGAATGCTTCTCAGCCCTGAATCATTGTCATATAACAAATCTCTGTTGCTTTGGCATTTATAATTGGACATGCTCCTTAAGTACTTTTCAAATAATTATGCAAGATATGCTAATCATCTAATAAACCATATTACAACTATTCTGCTTTGCCAGTCCTTATTTGTACAATAGGTTTAAAGAGATGTAGCTAAAGAAACAAAAATTGCCCAGGACCCTTGACATTACTATACCAAATCTTTCCTCATGCCCTTCTCAAATTGAAAAAAAGTCACCTTTTGCTTGGTCTGTATCTTGTATGAGTCCAAATATTGGAGAGTTGCAGAGTGAAATTAATAGGGACATATTAGAGCCATTTACCAAGCTCATTTTGATACGTAACTGGCCTGTTTAGAGGCTGGTTTTAAAATGATGGGGCTGTCACTAGTACTTAATTTTATATAGGCATTCAGCTTATTTAAAAGTCAGTATTCAGGGCAGGGACCATATCCTTTTATATGTTTGTAGGCTGCTGAACACTCTGTCAGTGTTACAAAATAAAAGATGGGCCCAAATCAAAACCCAGCTTGAACGAACCCTGAGCTGTGAGGCATGGAATAACTGACTCCGACTCCTGAACTGATGGTCAGGGCCTTGCTCATCTTCATAACAAGGCCAACTGAAAGAACAGATCTGTACAGTCCCAAACAGTGCAAACTCACAAACTTGAAATCTGTGTGCAGATATGACCTTGCCAACCTGAACACATCTCATATAATCAGAATATAATGGCAATCAATGATGCATTAAGTTGCAAAGCAGCAGGCTTTACCTCTATGGTGGAAGGAGGCTGTAGATCCTTGCATTACGCCTTTCATACTAAAATGCCTTCTTTTTCAGGATTCTGCCCTTTATGGCGTGTCATGCTGGTCCTAATGATATCCTGGCACTTAGGAGCATCGAAAACCCCCCAACGGTGGATGTAAACACAACGTGTTGACCAGGAGAAACCTCCATTGGCTTCAGGAGCTTAGATCAGATTTGTGAACATTTAGAAAATGCATTTACCACCAAGGAAAAAGCTTCGATGGAACCGTGTCTTTTTCCTGCTGGCCATGATATTGACTTTCTCCATCTATCAGTTTATTTATAAACCCCAAATCCTTTCAGCCTCCTGGGGAGGATCTCAACCTGAGGAGCAAGTGAAAGTAGCCATCAGAGACCTTTCCAGCAACACGACTGCTGCAGCACACAATGACACCACAACGCCCAAGATAAGGCAATGTGTGTATGTGGATCCTGAGCCAACTGTGCCCATCTCTGTGGCAGTGAGTCCAAGCCCCCTGCCAGGAGATGTCACATCCAGCCACCCAGATGAAGAGAGGCACTCTCCCACACATGCCCCAAAAGGAGAGTACCCCGAAGACCTGTTCAGTGTGGAGGACCGCAGGAAAGGGTGGGTTAGCCTTCACATCTTTGGTATGATGTATGTGTTTGTGGCTTTGGCCATAGTGTGCGATGAATTTTTTGTCCCTGCTTTGGGCGTGATCACAGAAAAGTTGCAGATCTCTGATGATGTGGCGGGAGCCACCTTCATGGCAGCAGGTGGATCAGCACCAGAACTCTTCACATCTCTCATAGGTGTCTTCATCTCACACAGCAATGTGGGCATCGGCACCATTGTGGGCTCAGCCGTGTTTAATATCCTTTTTGTCATTGGTACCTGTGCCCTGTTCTCCAGGGAGATACTCCATCTGACCTGGTGGCCGCTGTTTAGAGACATCTCATTCTACATTTTAGATCTATTGATGCTCATCGCATTTTTCCTAGACAGTTTAATTGACTGGTGGGAAAGCCTCATGTTACTGAGTGCCTACAGCATGTATGTGATCACCATGAAGTGGAATGTATACTTTGAACAATGGGTGAAGGATCTGTTGAGCAAGAGGAGAAATTTCGTCCAGGCAGCAGCTTTAGAAGTAAAAAAGAAGGTTGGTGCCTTCGTTATTTTGATATCTAGTTGGGAATGTCGGACTCAAACCACAAGGAAACACAGAGCCCCTTTGGAAGAGGACACATTAAAACAACCCAACCAAGGCCTTCAAACTACAACAGTGGGTCAAGGCAATTGACTTGCTTGATAATTATTTAAAAATGAGGAGGCATCATGTAAATATTGGGTAGCAACAGAAAATAAGGAAATCAAGGGAAACTTTGATCAGGGCCACACACTAAGGGCATGTATCTTTTTTCAGACAGCTGCATGGGATTTGATTATTCAGCTGGTATTGATGAATTAACCCCATTTGGCTCTGGAAATTCAGGGAATCAGCATTTGGTACAGCAGAGAATCTCACTTTGCTGCATTGGTTCAGATCGTGTCTGTGGACCAGATCTCATCCATGCAGCTAGTGGATTGGTGGGTGGGAATACAGGGTTTTATATTCACAGTGAATAAGCATGAGCATCCGGGGCTGCATCCACTACCTCCAGTTTGGGAAGTGGAGGCCTTGGGCTCACTGATGAGGGTGTCATTACCTTCCCTCTGTACACAATATCAAAGGATTGGAGATTGACAGCTCGTGTAGGAAGGGAGGAGCAGGAAGTAGATGCAGGACGTAGGGTTCCTTGAGTAAACTCAGTGGCATAATCATCAGAGGCCAGATTTTTGGAGATTTTTCCAGCAGGTCCCTCCAATTTCTGTGACTTTGGGGGTCCCCACATGTAAACTGAGGCAGTGGAGCAGGAATTGTTGAAAGTGCAGAAGAGGGAAGCCCTGTCCCCATCTGGATTTCTGGTTCAGAGCTGAAAGGGTGTGGAACCGAAGTCCACTTTGTATGGTTCCCGCTGAACGTGGCAGATTTCCAACAGGAAACCCATGCATAACATATTACTGCAACATGCACACGTAGACTCAGACACTACAGTGAACAGCAGGAATCACATCTGGGGCCTTCAACCCCCTGGGAACAAGCCCCTCCACTTCCAGCGACAGGAGAACTAGCTGCAGGAGATCATAAGGTTGCTGGAGCCAGCCAGGCTGGAGAAACTGATTCCACATTACATGGGTAGAGGGCAATGCCACTCAGTGTGGGATTAGCCCCCCTCTGCAACTTTGAGAGGATGGGGAAGGTACACTTTGGGGACTGAGCTAGTGGTTGCTTGGTGCCTCAGGAAGTATTGCAAAATGGGGACGCTATGGCTCTGGCCCTGCATCCCATTGACCACTCCCTGCTTTGCTCTCTATCAGGGTTTGCAAACCTCACCCCCTCCCCTTTATGGTCATAAGCTCCTCCCCTCTGAAGGAAGTGTGTGGCCCCAGGTCAGCGAGCTGCCCTCACAGATACTTGCATACAGCGCTTCTCTGTCTCAGACTCGTGCGTGGACGGTGCCAGATCTGGGGTGAGTAGAGGCAGCCCATGTGCACCCCCATGTGACTTGTTGCTCTTGTTTGCATGCAGAAAAGTACGGGGTCCATCCTCGAAGATGGAGCAAAACCACCAGGAGAGAGCAAGAGGCTGCAGGTAGGTGGGCAGCAGTGTTCTGTGGCTCTATTTAGTGTGGGGTGTCTTGGGCAAGAGTGGAGTGGGCCCATGCTCCTATCGGAGGTGTCCTCTTCTGTATTTCAAGATCCTTAGCCCCAGTCCTGCACTCATGACCTGAGCAAATGGGAACACAACCCAGCTCACTGTGCTCTCAGGCACACTAAGAACTTGATTGAAGGCCTGGACTACAGCCTGACCATCCCAGGTCTGCTCTTTGCATTGGTACCAGTGGAACCAATGTTGGTCCCTGGCACCAGCCCTGAAACCATGAATCGTGATCATAGTGAATCACACAACTGGGAAACCAGTGAAGGGCCCTGGTACTAATGGCTGTACTGTCCATGTGCCCTGTTCCGCAGCTCATGCCATCCTTGCAGCGAGGAGGCAGCTCAGCCTCTCTCCACAACAGTCAAATGCGTAGCACCATCTTCCAGCTCATGATCCACACCCTGGACCCCCTGGCAGAAGGTGAGCAGATGCCGCTCAACTATACGATCCCGTGCCCTACCCCTATTGCAGGTACAAATCACTGTGATGTATACAAAGCCATACAAGTCAGGGTTGGTGTAAAGCAACATGGTTTTGTCAAGGTCAGCCATATCAGTTTCCACCACCTGAGGACTTGGCCAATCATGGTAGATATGCTTATTGCAGAAAAGAAGTTCCTTGTGAAACTTCACTCCTTCCTCTGTTGGGGAGCCTTGTGCACTGGCATGCCATTTCTGATGCACTGTGGGAGCTGTTATCCCAATAACAAGAAACTCCAAGCTTGTTACAAACACCTAATACAAGGCAGGAAAAGATCTGCTTTTGCTCTTGCATCAGACAGGTTCCTCAGCAGATGAAAGATGATGGGGCATTAACAAGATTGTAAAACTGCTCTCCTTTTCTGAGTTGGTGGCTAGTGGCTCTGTGAACCTGGAAGCAGATATTTTCTTTTTGCCAAGTCATAAATAAGTGATTTAGAGATGGTTGAGTGTCATAGCAAGGCAACTATAAGGTAAATGCTTATTGCTTTGCTAATGCAAAACTGTCTTACCATTGCAAACATATTGAAATCAATGTACTTGTAACCAGATAGCAATCTCTGGTCTTTTTTATGGGAGCATGTCAGCAACCTCTCCTTATGCCATGGAGGTGGAATGGATACCCAGCAGTGGTAGGCATAATGAAAATATATTAGTTAAAGGATTTGCTTCTGATATCTAATTCCAGCTCTCTTGCAGGTATAACAAGGGATCATTTCTGACAACGGTGTTTCAGATTTGTGTTAGGCTCTATGTGTTAGGGATTCAATGACACATTCTTTAGATTCGAAGATCTCATTGCTTTGATACACACAAATAACAAGCATAGCAGAGGCTGGCTTTTAACATGCATTGTTAAGCATTTGTATTTTGTTTACGCCTGTTGAAATGCTTGACTTTTAATAGTACATTAGAGATATTAACACAGGAAGACCCAGAGATCTTCTTTAGCTATATACATCTTTATAGCTTCACACACCGGTGTCAGGCTAAGAAATGAACAAGATAACCCTCCAGAGCCAATCTAAAACTTTCCAGAAAATATCCTTCCAGCAGTTGTTGAAATCCAGACACAGGTCCCTGTCAGGATAATGAAATTAAAACCTTGGGTGAATCAAAGTCAGGAGCTGGAGCTGAGCAAGCTGTTCTCACTCTTCTATGTGCTGGGTGGGATTTGAAAAAGAGTCCAGTGTTCACTTAATTTTGTTGCCACTGAACTTGGCAGGAATTTTACCACTCGTGTCAATAGGAGCAGAGTTTGGCCAATGCTGAGCACTTCTGAGCCCTTGCCCTGCATTGCTATTCTCTTTTTAGTACTGCATGACCATTATTACTCATAGTGTCCGCAGCACTTAACAGACAACATGCCAGTTTCTTGGGGTCTAGATGCTGCTCCAGACTGTGCTCACTCAGTGCCTCACAACCCTGAAATCAAGGAATAGCAAAAGTGACATAGTGGTGTTTCTGAGCCTACCTCTCCCAAAATGGATTGGATGTAGAGATGCCAGGCTCCAGAATACAGCGCAGTGCCCATGCCTAGGAACCTTGAACTTGCCGCTTTCTACCAGCCATGCATCTACACATAGATCCAAGGTTGAGTTTCCAAGAAACCACAAAGCTCATACATTTTTTTAATTGACAGCTTTCCTTTTTAGCTCCCAGCATGCAATCCCACTGCCCTACTTGTTCTAAAAGGATTATCTGTTATGCCATTCAAAAAGAGATTGAAGCTAAGCAGATAAACTCCTCTTGTGTATATCATTAAGGTTATGAAAAGGACTGTCCAACCCAAACTCCTAACACAAACTGGGCAGGTAGAGGCAACATTGGTAAGTACAGTGGGGCAAGAGGCTCTTTTTTTGGCAGGGGTTTAGCAAAGAATATCAGCCGTCTTTGCAGTGGAAGAGCAACCAGGCATGTGGAGGGGTGGAAGGGTGTACCCTGTGTGAGCTATAGCCACCAGATGGCAATGTGATCACACGCACTCCAGCATATCTACTGAACCCAGGAGATGGCAGCAGTGACATATTGTGTGAAGACATGCATTGTGAAACAAGATATTATTGCACAAATGCTCTGCGGAAAAGGTGCTGCTAATATCTGCTTGCCCTCTGTGCCTACCCAGACACACACAAGTGGCCACCTCTGGCACATTAAAATATGTCAAAAAGGGAGCTGTCTTTGGAAAGCTGTTGGAATAAATAAAGACTAGTAATAATAGTAGCAGCATGTAGAGGATGGTCACACTTGAAATGAGGGCCTCAGAGTGTCAGGTGATGTACAGACATGTAGCTGGAGAAAGTCCTTGCCATTAAAAGTTTGTAGCCTGAAGAGGGAGGGTCTGGGAGAAGGGAAGCATAACTGGTTTTGATGGGACACCCCATGCTGACCCTACTGTGCCTGGAAGCACTGCTCCAGGCAGGCTGTCTCCTCAACTAGAAGCTGGATAGCTGTGTCCACGTGATGCCTTGAGCAGGCCATTTAGCATTGCTGCAACAGTCCAACCAACCCACCCCCAAACCAATTAGCCCACTGGCAGCACTAGGCAGACACAACCATGCCATATTTACTTTCAGAGCCAGCCGATATGGAGCAGGAGCCGAGTTTGAAGGCCCAGGTGCTGACCTTGGGAAATGTATTGCGTAGAGTGTAGACAGACCCAGAGAGGTTCGGTGACTCACCCAAGAAGCCTCTGGCAGAGACCAGGTCCTAGCTCAGCACCATCACTGCCAGTCCAGCCTTTATCTTAATGATGCTCCACTGCAGCTTGCCAGAATGTCATTCTCCTCTATAAGATACAGCAGCCAGCACATTTGGAGTTGGAGTTTCTGTGGGCAGCAATGCGCTGTTCCCAGTTTCCTCTTATCCAGTCCTGTATCATCAGCACTTAACCCTGTGGCAAAAGGCATGATCAAAAAAATGTAGATAGATTAAATGGGAAATTACACATCCCCAGGGCTGCCCCTTCCTCACCTCACTGCTGTGCTTAGGGAAGTGTTTTGATCTGAGTTCAGTATCCCCTGTTACCTTTCCAGCACTGCCTGTGAAGCCCATGTCAAAAAAGGAATAGCTCATACTTAAACTGGGGGGGCGCTGAGGGGGCTTCTGAAGCAAATGGGCTGGCATTGTTATACCAACACCAACGGCAGTCGAAAGGGATATACCAACATGTCAAGAGCAAGGGGAAGACCGAAGAAACCATGGGTCCCTTACAGACTGTGGAAGGCAGTCTAGTTACAGATAACGCAGAGAAGGCTGGAGTATTTAATGCCTTTTCATTTCAGTCTTCACAAACAGGAGTAGCTACCAAATGATGAGTGCAATTGGCAGCAGAGATAGACAAAGAGTCAAACAGCTTAAAGTAATGGCAGACAAGGTTAGGGATTACTCAGAGAAGCTAGATGCTTTCAAGCCAGCAGGACCAGATGGGATAAACCCTAGGGTACTGAAGCAATTGGGTGAGGTCATTTCAGAGCCATTAGCTATTCTCTTTGAAAACTTGTGGAGGTTGGGTGAGGTCCCAAATGACTGGAAAAAGGCAAATATAGTACCCATGTTTAAGAAAGGGAAGAAGGAGGATCCAGGAAATTACAGGCCAGTCAGTCTGGTCCCAATACCTGGAAAGATATTGCAGATATTCAAGGAATACTGTGAAACACCTAGAGGAGAACAAAGTGATCAGGAACAGGCAGCATGGCTTCACAAAGAGCAAGTCATGCCTGCCCAACCTGATTTCCTTCTATGATAGGGTGATAGGCTCTGTGGATGGGGAGAGAGCAGTGGAGAGAGTGTGGACTTCAGCAAGGTTTTCACACCGTCTCCCACAACATTGTCATTAACAAGCAAGGGAAAGGCAGATGAAATGAAAGTACTGTAAGGTGGATACATAACTGGTTGGGCCATCTTACTCAACTAGTAGTCCTCAATGGCTCAGTGTCTGGTTGAGAGGAGATATCAAGTGGGGTTTCCCTGTCATTGTTTACTATCTTCACTAAAGATATGGGCAATGGGATTGAATGTATACTTAACAAATTTGCAGATGACCAGTGGGGACGCGTAGGGCGTGGGTGTACGTACACCCCCTGAGAGCGCTGGTGCACCCCCTGAATCGCCATGCTCACCACTTAGGCAATGGGCAGTGGGGGCAGGTGGGAGTGCAGGTGCTCCCCCTGTAAGTACCAGCCAGGGAGTAGAGCACTGCAGCACTCCCAGAAGCAGTCGCAACCACTTCTGGAAGCAGCCGTAGTGATTGGCTGCCTTGCAATGGGCTGCAGGGGGACCCCCCCAGTCAGTGAGATCGGCTGCAGGGGACACCCCCCTCCCCAGTTGCTGACCGGTCACTGTGGGGGCATCTGCCCCCCCGACTAAGGCGGCACAAGTCGCCCATGCCGATGACATGAAGTTAAGTGAAGTTGCAGACATTCTGGAGGGCAGAGCTAGGATTCAAGATGACTGGGATAGACTGGAGAAATGCTTCACAATCAGTGAGATGAGATTCAACAAAGACAAATACAGAGTCCTTCACTTGGGATGTAACAATTGCATGCACAAATACAGACTGGGGAATGACTGGCTAGACTGCAGCATTGCAGAGAAGGACCTGCGGGTTACAGTGGACCATTAGCTGAATATGAGTCACTGGTGTGCTCTTTTTGCACAACAAAAAGTCAACAGCATCCTGGGTTGTATTAATAGGAGTGTTCCTTACACATCAAAGGAAGTGATTTTCCACTTTGTTTAGCACTGGTGAGGCCCCACCTGGAGTCCTGTATCCAGTTTTGGGCTTCACAATTCAAAAAGGGTGTGGACAGACTGGACAGAATCTGGCAGAGAGTAATAGAGATGATTAGAGGCCTGGGAAGGAAAACTTACAAGGAAAGGCTGAAAACCAGAGTTATTCAGTCTGGGGAAGAGAGGAGTGAAGGGGGACTTGATAACAGGCTTCAAATACCTGAAGAGCACTTACAGAGAAGATGGAAGTGGGCTTTTTTCTTCAGCTGTAGGGGAAAGGACTAAGGAGCAATGGCCTCAAGCTGCAGCAGGGAAAATTTGGGTTGGTGATTAAGAGGAACTTTCTGACTATGAAGGTGGTCAAGCACTGGAACAGGCTGCCTGGGGAAGTTGCAGCAGCTCCATCCCTGGACGAGCAGGTTGGAGAGACACTTGGCTGGGATGGCTTAGTCAGGGATGATCCTGCCTTGAGCAGGGGGCTGGACTGGATGACCTTGTGAGGTTCCTCCAGCCAGACTTTCCTATGATCCTGTGACATAAGTGTTAGTCAGCTTCTTGTTCAACAGCTTCTAATACAAGTTCCTGCCCTCTTCCCTCCAGAGCTCAAAGAAGAACTTTTGTTGTTATTCTCTGTGGGAGGCTTAGCTGTGGGAGGAGAGAATTCATCTTCTATGGAGGGGCCATAGGGAGTGACCCCTGGCATGGACAGGGACTTAACTTTACAAATACCCGTCCTGCCTGCCTGACTTTCAGGGCTCGGTCAATCCGAGCCCCGCTCCTTGGAAGGTGTCATGGGAATTAGCGCCCCGCTCTTAGCCCACATGCAGGCAGATCTCAGGAAAACTGGACAGTGACCTGAACCTAAGCTGTTTATCTTGATGGAAAGATACCCGCAACCTCCGCTCCCAGCGCAGTTTGCTCAGCTTGTAGGGCTCAGGCCAGGGCAGGGAGCCAAGAGCCAGTATTTATGTAATCCCGATCAGTGCTGGGGCATGCCTGGCCTGACCCTGCTGATGCAGCTGGCCCAGCCCCAACTGCTGTGTCTTTGTGGGAGGAGAGAGAGCAGCAGGCAGGCCCAGGGGTCCTGCGGGCTGAGGGGCAGCTTGCAGCAGAAGACCTGGTTCTCCACTAACTTTCACCCTGAGCTGCTGGATGTAGCATCAGTAAGGAGAGAGAGCTCTGTCCTGGAGCTCTTCAACCTCCCGCTACACAGGTTTCAAAGGCAACAGTGCACCGGGCAGGATTGGGGCCCGGGCTCTGACTGACCCTTTCCCCATTGGTACTGGGGGGAAAATTGCGAGGATGGGCACTCCAGAACAACAAAGGCATGGTTCGATTGCCCCCTCCTGGCACCGTGGCAGTATTCTGCTGCCTTCTTCCAGTGCCCAAGATGAATGACCCTCTTGCTAGCATTGGGGGACAATACGGCTCAGCCTGGCTGCGCTCCTCCCTCCTGCATGAAAACAGGAGTCTGTGCAGAGCCCCGGTAACTCCTTGGGGACTCAGGGTGCAGGCTCCAAGCCCCGGATTGGTTGCTGGTGTAAACTCAGTGCCACGGAGCAAAACCCAGTTGCAGAGCCCTGCCTGGGGGCACACGAGAATCGCACGTGGTTGTTACACAACCAGCCGAAATGCTGCCCTAGAGGAAATTCGTTTCCAGACCAGGCCACAGCACAGAGAAGAGGATTAATTTGGCCTCCCACATCTGCAAAGTGCTGTTTGCTGAAAGCATATGAAACTCCTGTGAATGGGCCCCCTCAGAGCATGGCCTTCATGGCACTTGGGTGTTGTCCCAGCCCGGTCTGTCACACACACAGACCCTCTGGTTGGAGTTTGTGGTGTTTTCAACCTAGCCCAGCTGCTGATCTTCCCAAAAGCTGAAGGAGGGGTGTAACTGGCTCATTTTTTGCAGCAAGGAGACAGGCCAGGCCACTGGCGTGCCAATAGTCCTCCACAATATCCAGAAGAACAGACAAGTTCCTTCACAACAGACTGGGAAAGACTCCTAGAGCAGCTCAGCTGATGGCAGACGGTGCCCTCGTTTGTCACACACGGGGTTGCAAGAGCAGCACGGTGACTCAGGGAGAGGTTTGCAATGTGGTGCTCTTACCTGGGTTAGATTAAACCTGGGTCCTCGGGTCTGGGTATCAGTCACCTGAGCTACCTCTGCAGGAAAGCCCTGCTCTCAAGGGCTTGGAGAAGACTGTCATTCCTGTGATAAACAGAATCAAAAAGGCATCTCTTCCCCTGCTCTAGCCATTTGCCAGACTGCAGGCAGAGCAGCTAAGCCTCTTCAACCCGTGAAGGGAAGGAGGGGCTGCTCCTAGTTTCTCATGTAATCAAAGATCAGCAAAATCAGTGGTCCCCAGGTAACAAAATTGTTTCGCCTCCAAATGCCTGCCTTCCCTGCTCATTCCTCTGGGGCATTAAGTAGTTGCTGTGCTGGAACAGAGGCTCTTTTCCCATTATATTGAGAGTCCCTTTTAAAGCTGATTATTTTAGATTTCATGGGAAATCATCTGTGAGAGCTCAGGGATATTTACTGCAGTGATGTCGAATATAACAAGCCTGGTAAATTAGCAACACTCAAGGCTTAAAAGACACCAGCCAAGAAAACAACCTGGGTATCGGAGCTGACTGTAGACACGAAGAGGGGGCTTACGGCTGATGACAGTCCTTTTTCTTCTCTCATTCACAGCCAAGTTTAAAGACAAGGTTGACATCTTGAGAAACATGGCCAAGGCCAAGATTGACTCTCAGCTCAAGCTAGTCACAAAGTCAGGTGAGTTAAAGGAAAAGCCGTATTCACTCACCCTGCCAGCCCCACTCATCCAAGGCTGCCCATGCCCAAAGTCCCTCTTCATTAGCACTGACTGCACACAGCTGTCAATGAAAGCACAGCAGCAATCAATCAGTCTGGCTACCAGTCTGCATCACCACGTGGCAATCCAGTTCAAACTCACATAGGCCCAGAAGTGGGTTAGTCAAATAAGCCTTGAAATGGAAATTGCTGTGATGAGATGGTGCATATTTCAATCAGGAGGGGAGAGTGTGCCACGGAGTTCAGCGGCTGGTGCCAATGTGCCAGCCTGTTGATCACCGTCATTGCAGATGGGATGCATCTTTGAAGCAAACAAAAGACTGGCCTTGGAAGGGGGCAAGTTCACAGCTGCAGCCTGGCAGAGTCCTCTGCAGGGATGTGATGATGGGTGACAAACAGTGGAAAATGTCCTAAGGGGTTTTGCCCCAAATAGTCGCTGTTTTTTCTGCTTTCACTAGCAACCCGTGGGCTGCTTGAGCTAGATGTAGATACCCAGTCTGCAACATGGGGCCATGGGGCCAACATGGGGTGTCAGTGAGGATGGAGAAGCTGGAAAAAAACTCACACTGCAGTGTTCCCCTCCATAGACTCACTGCAGCTGCCTTTTGCCTAAGGGTAGCAGACAGGGTCCTGCCCTTATTCTGCTGGCAAGGCTCCATAACAGGAAGGGAGAGTCTGTTCCCAGCTTGTCCTCTATGATAAGCAGCTGAGAAAAAATAACAGATGGGAGCCCTGAGCAGCCAGAGAGAGCATGCTCGAGCCATCACAGCTCAGGCATGAGGGAAGGCAAACCTCTCCCATGCCTAGACTCCCCATGGGCAGAGGGGAAGGTTCCTCCCAAGGCCAGCAGCACTGCAGCCATCCTCCTCCTCCTCTTTTCAAGGGGAGGAAGCCCAGGTACCCAGTGCCGTGAAAGTGACCCCTGCCAGTGATGAGGAGCCCAGCAAAGAGCAGGATGAACAGAACGCTGATGCCAATGTGGATCCTGATGCAAAAGCAGATGCGGATCCAGATGCAAAGGGAGATGCAAATGCAGCTCCAGATGCAAAGGCAGATGCAGATGCCCCTCAGGACGAGCAGGTACCGTGAGCTGGAACCATGCATCTATTTGTTCCCTGTCTGGACAGAACCCCTCCCCACCCTCACCCCACACTCTGGAATAGGGCACAGCCTGCTGCTTGCAATTAGCCCTTAGGAAGAAGCTGCATTTACTGTAGAGGTACAGGTCAGGGCAGCTTAAAGAGCTAGTGGATGTGACTAGTCTGGCCCTCCAGGCTAAGGACCTGGTTCCAGAGTACCACCTCTGCGCCAATCCAGGCTTAGTGGTACGGAGCCCAGGTTGGAGTGGCCATGTGGTCTGGCATGTCCCCTTCTGGCTCCCCCCTGGATTTCAGCGTAAGGAGGAAGCTACCATTGGATATAAGTGAACTGTCCCAACCTGTGGAAACTGGTCAGGGCAGAGACTCGGGCTTCCTCTCTGCTCAGTTTTCTGTTTTAATAACACCTTCTAACCCAGGAAAGGGATATTGTCCCTTCAAAAAGACAGCCTGATTTAATGCCAACAGCTGTGCAAGTGAGATTGTTTTTTTTAAGCCAGCTGAGGTGTGTATTGCGGTACCACCATGTGACCAGAGGTCCCAGTCAGTACAACTCCTTAAGATACTCAAAGGCCCCGAGTAACCTTCCCAGGCATCTGCCCTGAGCTGGGATCTATCCCCATGAGCCACAGAATGGGGGGCCATAGGACTTGCTGCCCTGCCAAGAGTTTACAAATTGGGTAACCCAAACCTCAACATCTGCAGGCACGTGCAGAGATGTCAGGCTCCATGTGTGTGGCTTGGTGTGTGCACTCACCCACATCCTGAGCAGCTGACACAGCCTGTGCTCGGTGTTAAAACGGCTGCATTTCCTTGGTTTGCAGCCCTCTTCAGAGGGTGAGGGCTCAGAAGAGAGCAGCTCAGAGGAGGACAGCGATGATGACAGCGGGGATGAGGATGATGACGACGACAATGACGAAAACGATGAGCCGCTCTCCCTTGAATGGCCAGAAACCAGGAGAAAACAAGCAGTGTACCTCTTCCTCCTGCCCATTGTGTTCCCCCTCTGGACTACCGTGCCCGATGTTAGGAACCCGGTAAGATTTGATCTGGTCTCTGGGATGAGTAATCAAATGGTAAACTTGTTAGCAGTGGGAGCAGTGCTTAGCTTGGTATCTAGGGTCCTTCCCACCTGATTACCAATGATATCAGTGGGAGTGGGGCTTGCAACCCAGCTGTGGTGGTTGCATGGCTTTCCCCTATTCTCCAGCCCTCCTCCTGACAAAACCAGCAGGAGACTCGGGTCAGAAAAGCAGGCGACCAGGCCAGCACTGGACTAGATTTCTTTTTTAAGAACTAAGAAAACCAGCTCTGCTAGAAACATTAGGGAGCAAACGCTTGGTGCTAGGAGAGATGTCACCATGGGAACACTGTCACCATGCATCCCTGTACACAACATAGGTATATGGATGCTCAAGCCCATCTCTAGGCACGCTGTATCCAGGCACTCACTGACTGCTGACAGACAGGCGACCTGTCTGTCTCAGACCGTCCCTCCTTGGCTCTTCCCAGAGCCACCTCCATAGTGGAAACCCTCCATAGCTCTGAAGGGGCCAAGACCCAGATCCAAAAAGTGACCACTGAGCATTGCAACATGCAGCTTCCTGGCCCCCAGCCCCCACGGTGGGACCCAGAGCCCGGGAGCTGCCTCCCTTCTCTGAGGCTTAGGAGCCTTATTCATTGCTACGTGAGGCATCTACTTCTACTCTGGAGTATGAGCCTCCCCTCAGAAATGGAGCAGGGGGTTCTTGTATTCTTTAAAAAAAAAAAAAAAAAAAAAAGGCCCGGGGAAA
>NW_017728996.1:6413847-6420082 GCF_001723915.1 Gavialis gangeticus | reverse complement strand
AAAAAAAAAAAAAAAAAAAAAGGGCCAGGGAAAAGGGGCTGCTGCTCCTGCCCTTTTATATGGCTTCTCTGTGGTTATGGCTCTCAGCCTACATATGGGAGACCTGCAGGAATTGGCCTTCTCTGACCAGGAGATTCATCCCACCACATCTATGGATCTTTTCAAGCCAGCTGCAGTTCGCTTGTCATTGAGATGACCGGGGTGGCAGCCTCTGCTCCAGTGACTGGCACACACACGGTCCTTGTCCTCTCACCCAGGTGAGCACTAGAGGTTCCCAAACTGCTGCTTAATGACACGCAAGGAAATAGCACAAGCAGGTGGACAGAACAAATCAGTCTCTTTCTACTGGGCTCCCTGTTGGGCACCACATTATTCAATTCCTACCGCAGCAACATCCCACCCACTCACAAAAGTTCGCCTACAGAAGATGTCTGTCTTCAGCATCCAGAGCCCAGCATCGCAGGTGGTGGAGAATGAGCCCATCAGTGCCGTCCTGGCCCAGCTGGCTGAACGTTGTGGGAGAGGGTGTCCACCCACCTGCTCTCCTGTGCTCTCAAAGCAGTGACTGGGCTGTGGGAGCAGCAGCTGGGGACTTTTTTTTTAAGTCGCCCAATTGGGTAAGAATCACCCCCTTCCCTGGCTCTTGGCACCCTCTCCCCTCCCCTCAGCAGCACCTCCACCCTGTCTTCCCCCCTCTCCCCTCCCATTCACTGCACCCCTGCCTGCCAGCGCCATCATCCCCAGCTGCCCAGAAGTGTGGGGAGCTCCAGAGCTGCTCCTGCACTACTGCAGCCAGGCTGTGCAGGGAGCCAGGGACAGTAATGGTGGCTGGGTACCCCACCTGAGCTACTCATGGGCTGGTGGGGAACCTTGGGGGGAACTGGGCAGGAAAGAGGAGCCTACCTGCCCCCACTGCCGAGTCCAGCTGCATTGGAGCGGGAGTGGTTCTAAAGCTCCCCCTGCCCCCAGGTCAGCCAGGGACAGTCAGCAAGGGAAGGTGGAAAAAGTTGCGGGGGATCATGCTGCCAAGCACGGAGGGGAAGAGAAGGATTTGGGGACCTAAAAATCCCTGGCTACTTCTCCTGAGACATGGTCTGAACAGGGGGTGTGACTGCACCACAACAACCCCTCTATATCCGCTCCTGGACTCACCATCTGCTGCCCAGCTGGAGAATGCAATGCATGTACCTGATGCCATTCATTATGCATGAAGCTCGTTACCTTCAGATGCGAGTCAGAAAGTTGCATCCTATCCCATTCCCACAGTGGCTGGTGATGGACATGCAACCCCAGCACCATCAGGAGAAGGCTCATGCCAATGTTGACAGCCTGCCATATATACATGGATGTCTTCAACACAGCTGCAGTTCACTGGTCATTGAGATGACCCCTGTGGTACAGCAGGCCACTGAAAACAGAAGACTAAGAGGGAATTTGATAGTCTTCAAATCCCTGAAGTGCTGTTATACACAAAGGATGGGGACAGGCTAGTCCCAACTTGAACAACTCCCTTGCAAGGGAGTCCTAGACTGTGGCATGAGCCTAGAACCAACACAACCTCTCCACCTTCCACCCCAGCTGAGGTGCTTCCCTCATGGCAGGACATGGTAACGTGTGCCTTCAGAAGGCAACCTCCCTGGAGCAAAAGACAAGCACCCAGTAGAACAAGGTGTGGTGCCCCATGGCCTGCTTCCCCTGCGGGGAGGATGAGAGGACAGGTGACGACACAATCCTCTTGCTTAATGAGCTGCTGGAAGGCTCTGGGGAAGACCAGGCAGAGTGGAAATGCTGTGAAGGGGCCCCATTACCTGTCAGATGAATTGTGCCCCCAATCAGTTAAAGGCATGGAGGGGAATGTGGGTGTGAGAACACAGATGTGCCGGAGAGTCACGGGAGTAGGGCAGCGAATGCGGTAGAGCTGTGCTCCCAGCAGGGCAGAGTAACCTGGGTAATCCAGGCTGAGGGTAGCTTGGTCTTCTCTGTCCTTTTCCTGTGGATAAGGGACTCAGAGACTGAACAGCTGGATAGATCATACTGAGTTAAAAGTACCTGTGTGTGCTGGGGGAGGGGGGTGCCTGTGGGAGACTGTCATGTCTCAGGTGCTGTATGGTAACAGCATCATGTGCCCACTCCTGTCCAGGGGTAGATGGGAACCAAGTTGGGCAGCTTACCTCTGAATGCCCCCGGGCTCTGTAACTGTGGCTTAAACTCCATTTACCATGAGGTAGGTGGTCACCATGGCTGGTTGGACCCCTCTCTCCCATCTTGCCTAATTTGCTCATCTGTCCATGCCCCTCGTTGCCAAAGTTATCCCTATTGAGACCCACTAAGAAGTCCCTCCTACCACGCGTAGTTGCTGTACGGTATGCATCAGGGTACCTGGCAAGGCACAGGCATTCATGCCACCACTGCCTTCAGTGACCTGTTCCATGGTTGGAAGGTCGAACCCCCGTGTACACAGCTTGGATTACCAGCATGGCAGCAGGGGGATGGAGCAGTGTGAATGCAAGGCTGGAAGGGTAGATCTCATTTCAGTAGAGCTACTTGAGGGACCAGTGAGGTCTGGTCGTTGAATTGAGCAGACATACTGGTGGCAGCGGGGGGAGGCATTGGAGAGGAAGGGGTGCAAGTTGCTGTACCTGAGCTGCTTCTATGGCCCCACCTAGCTGCCCACTCACCCCAGACTGTTTTCTTTCCAAACCTATCCTCAACAGAACTCCAGGAAATTCTTTGTCTTCACGTTTCTCGGCTCCATCCTCTGGATCGCCATATTCTCCTACCTCATGGTGTGGTGGGCTCACCAGGTAAGGGTGTCTCTTTCTGTGTAAGCCAGGGGCCAATTCAAAACCAAGCAGATGGAAAGATGGGGAGCACTGCACTCCTGGGGCAGAAGGAGCTGGTCCTCAGGGAATACCAGCTCCCCTCACTTGCTTTCTCCATATTGCAGAAGTGCAGTCAAGCTGAGATATAGCTTAATCCTAACATTATCTCTTCATGGACGCACATGTCCAGGCAGGACAGATTATCCCTCATCTCGCTAAAATTCTACAGAATATAGACCCCGATCTTGCTAGATAGTAAGTAAGTGACCTCAACTCCCATCGCCTTGGTCTTTGATATCCAGAGGGAGATGGGGGTGTTCAGCACTGTGCAGAACTGGGCCTATCATCTGTGTGGTGGTATACGGCACACCCTGTTTATAGCCAATCAAGCTATAAATTCATCTGAACTGTTGGCTTCTGCCTGGAGCCTGCAGATACCTATCGCCAAATGGACTGGCTCCCAACTCCAGTACTGTCGTGCGGATAAGGACCACTCTCAGCCAGTACATAGGTGACACTTAGGCCAGTTTTAAATTTGTTGCGAGTCAAGAGAATGCCCATTCTGGAGGCCTTTGAAGAGGCATGATGGGCAGACACTTACCCATGCCTGAGGCCTAACTTTGCAGGTAGAAGGGGTTAAGGCAAGACAACACACACCAAAAGAAGGGACTTGAAGTCAGCCCCGCGCCATCGCATTCACACTGTTGCATTCTGAAAATGAGAAATAGGCTTTAGCACTTCGGAGAACTGACCCAAACATGGCCACTCGCCTGTAGGCCTGGAAGAGGGAATTAAGGACCTTTTGTTCTTGCTGTTGATTAGGTTGGTGAAACAATTGGGATTTCAGAGGAGATTATGGGCTTGACGATCCTGGCCGCAGGGACTTCCATCCCTGACCTCATCACAAGCGTCATTGTTGCTCGCAAAGGTTTGGGTGACATGGCTGTCTCCAGCTCTGTGGGTAGCAACATCTTTGATATCACTGTGGGGTGAGTATTAGCCCTGCATTAATGTGTGTTTATGTGAAAGTTCAAAACACTGCATCTCTTTTCCAAAGAAAGTCTTGTTTGTTAGTTCTATTGTAGCATAAAACCAGCAGAAGGGCAGCTGGGCCATCCATTACCCATGGTCCTTTGAAAAGTGTTTTTTTAGTTAACCAAGGGAGAAAAAAAGATTCTACATGCCAGTGAGGGAAGACGGTTCAACACCTGAATGCCAGTAAATCGTTCCGAGTCTCCAGCATGGAAGGCACTACAGAAGTGTAGAAGGTCATCCTCCCAAACTACCTTCCAAGGGTGGAAAGCAAGAGAAACCCTCATGAATCTAGATCAAGGAAGGCTATGCGCGTAGTTGCTCTGCGCACTGTATCAGTGTAGATTTGCACTTAGCATGATCATCTTTAACACATCTTTTCAATGTTTTCCCCCTTGCTGCAGTCTGCCAGTTCCTTGGTTCCTTTATTCCCTCTTCAACGGATTCAAATCGGTTCCCGTCAGCAGCAATGGCCTGTTTTGTGCAATCGTTCTGCTCTTCCTCATGCTCCTGTTTGTGATCATCTCAATCGCCACATCCAAGTGGAAGATGAACAAGTTCCTGGGGTTCACCATGTTTGCTCTGTACTTTGTGTTTCTTATTGTCAGCGTGATGCTTGAAGATAGGATCATATCCTGCCCAGTATCTGTATGAAGGCTGGACAAGCCAGGACACACACATTCTTGTAAAGGAGATCTCAGTGTACACATAAATGAATGCAAGCAGGGGTTTACGGTAGCTCTGTATTTTACTGATTCGAAACAAACTGCCTGCAAACCCGAGCTTTACTGACCTTTTGACAAATTCATGCAAGTTTTGTTACCAAGATGTTTGAAAACTAAACACTTAAAGCTTTGTCTCTAAACAACCCAACTGTGTTTCTAAGTGTCAAAGCAGCAAGCCTGATGCACTGAGCCCTGCCAGGATTTACACACGTGCTATGTGCTGAGAGTGGCAGCTGACTTCAGGGTAACATTAATCACAAGTGTACACTTTTGCAGGATCAGATCCCAAATTGATCATCAGACTGCTCCATCTTAAACCTGTGAAAGTCAATAGAGCTTCATCCTAGCTTTCAATGTGCATGGGTCAGACCCCCAGGGAAGCTTTATACAGTGAGAAGAAGTGCAGGAGAGCTAGTCAGGAACAGCAATTCTGCACAAACGCGACATTTTGGAAGTGGATTAGCCTAGTGTCCATGCAAGGAGTTACTACTGTGCTCTAAATCTGCATCATAGCTATTTCACAAGGACTTCCCCATAGACATTTGCCCTGATAGTGAAGTTCATCTCTGTGGATAGGGCCAGTACAAGCACCTACCTGCTAGTGACCTTCTATATCTCCCCCATCAAAATAGGGCTTAAATGGGATCTACCTCTGATACAGGAGCCTTATGCTGGCCCCTCTGAACAGGGGAGGGGATTTCACCCTGAAGATTTTAGAGAAAGAGCATGAAAAGCCATGTCTGTACTTAGGAAAAGATTGCATTTGCCAGGTGTGGAGCAGGTCTGAAAAGCCAATCTGCTCCTTTCTGAACACTGCAGGGTCTAATCCTGCAGTGCATTGGTGGAGTCCAGCAGAAACCACTGGGGCCCTGCATGGACAGAAGAGGTTGCGAACGCAGCTTTGCAGATCCAGGGACTGGAACAGCATGTGGCACAGCAGTGCAAGGCCAAGAAAGCAGGAAGTGACACTGTTCCACAAGAGGAAGCTGAAATGCTCCCATTTGCTTTTCACTCCCGGACACCAACTTCTGACACTTACAGCATTTGCATCCAGCGCCCGCCCCTGCTGTTAACACGAATGTCTTTTGCAGAACCATGCTATGCGATTACTGTTCATGTAACTGGCATCCACCATAAATCAATTAACCTGTATGGTTTAAAGTTACCAAATGCCTCAGTTAAACAGTAGCATAGTGAAACATTACAGGCACTTCTGTCATTCTTAAGCCATTTAATAAAATTTAAATGAAAATAACCATATTGAGATATTTTAGTTTTTTATTGGATTTATTGTAAAACTCTGAATAGATCCATTTTATCTTTTTGGATGAGACAGAAAAAGTTTTTTTCCCCCCATCATTGTGAACATTGACCTATGTACTTTAAATGAACTACAATCCAAAATAAACCTCCAACATACTGATGTTTTTGGTAAATACAGTGTAAACGTTACATATTTACAAATCTACAGGCATTCATTTAAAAAGTGCTGTTTGCAGATTAACTGAGTACCATTTTGAAATCCCAGTGAGATTATAATACTCAGAAATATCCCTCTCTCTGAAACCAGCAATTGCATCTTCCATTTCTTATACAAAGATTTTACAGGCAAAATTCTTTTTTTTTTTTTTTTTTTTTTTTTTTTGGGGAAAAAAA
>NW_017728996.1:6398033-6413735 GCF_001723915.1 Gavialis gangeticus | reverse complement strand
TTTTCTATTCCCTTTTTTTTTTTTTAATTTTGGGGTAAAAAGAAAAGATTTAATGAATTTCAGTGGAAACATAAGAATCCATCTTATTTATAAAGGCCAGAATTGTATCGAGAGCAAACTTCATGGCAATGGGCACTATTTAGCAGTCATGGAGAAATAATTTGGTCTCAATAGTATTTTGCTAGTTTTCCCTCTAATACCGGTTTTCCCTCTGCTGCTACAGTGCAATCCAGGAAAAATGCAAGTATATTGCACTGCAAATGTAAAAACCCGTTTAAAGTTATTGGAAAGAAACACTGTTCATTATACAGAAGAAAAGGGTTTGACAGTGTACAAAATTTTAAATAGAAAATACATGTTTCAAATATTCTCATTTATTCATCCTTGGAGTACTGGAAAATAGAATCAAACTGATTTCTTTTCAATAAAAAACTGAGGTTTGAAAATTATTTCAATATTGGATTGTATGATGCTTAAAAACCTTCTGCCTTCCAGGACCTACCCCAAGGTGTAACAGCTTCCCATTTATCTACAAGTAGGTTAGTATTGCCAATGGACTCGTATGTGTTTCTGCAGCGGGATGCCTTGCAGCGGGCTGTGAAAGGATTATTCCAAAGGTAAGCGTAATGATTTCACTTGATAAAGGAAAGTCCAACAAGGCATTTGCTTAGAGCCTGCACAAAATGAGCATCAGCCAGGTGTCTGAGATGCAAGCAGAAGGGGCCGGCACACTTTGAGTTGCTCACCCAAAATAAAATTTCACAGACCGTTCCTCATGCTATGGTGTGTGCTCTTAGCAATCCTGATAGCACCCCTCAGATCTGCACAAGCTGGCAGACTTGTCTGGGCTTCTAAAACGAAGGTGGTAGATAGTACTCATGTGCTGGGCCAAAAGGGGAAGACCAAACATGAATGGGAAATGCCGATGTATTCCCGTGTCAGCACAAGTGCCCAGCTGCTGCAGAAGGAACCAGCAAGACAGACTTGGCTCTGGGACTAGACTTGAGCCAGTCTAAAATGTGAAGGGGTGGAGCCCGCCTTGCAGCTGTCTACACATCCCTGCAACACCAATCAGTGGTGGCTCTGGAGGAAACAACCTATCCTCCTTCATAGCTATCAGGTATAAAGGATCAGGTATTATAGTTATAAAACACTGGCTCAAGTAGTAGTAAGTGCAGAACAAAATGGGATCAAGAAGGGCTGTGGACACTTCCGCACAGCACAACGAGAGGGCAATCATGCACCAACAAGACAACTATTGTATGCACCTTTTACTTGGCAAGTACGATGTAGCCACTGCAAGCTGCAGCACAGGCATGCACGTTACTGGGTACTTACAGCCAGTAGGTGTGAAAGCAGTTACTGTGGATTCAGCACATGGGTTGAGAAGAATGAAGTGAGCGTGTATTTACCGCATACCGAGGGAGTTATTGTGGAGCTGGGTGATTACACAGTAGCTACGCCACATGAGGGAAGAACATTTTAAAGAAGTGGGAACTGCAAAATAAAGCATCCTCAGATAAACAGATGACAATGTGATATTATTAGCTGTACCTCAAACAAAGAACAATCTGAGCTCAGCTAGCTTCCTATTTAGCAGCATGTCAAAGAAGAGGTATTACTCCAGGAAAGGTGTAGCCAACAGGACTGTACTTGAGTCGAGATGAATCCTGCTTGTAGCATCAAACTGCTGTGCTACAAATTCTAAAACCTTCCTGTGCGATGCCACTGTCTGCTACACTCACCGAGACAAGCTCATCTCCATCCTCTCTGTAATCGCCCTTCAGGAATTTGAAGGCTTACCAAATCCTGCCTAGGTCTTCTCTTCCCCAGACTAAATAACCCTACCTCTTTCAGCTTTTCCTTGTAAGTCCTCCTTCCCAGGCCCTTAGTCCTTCTTGAGCTGGGGGCCCAAAATGGGACACAGGACTAAGGCCTCACCAGCACTGAATAGTAGAATCACTTCCTTGATTTGCAAGTGTTGTAGTTTTTAATACAACCCAGGATGCTGTTGGCTTTTTTTGGTGCGCAACAGCAGCAACACTTCGCGTCAACGCCTCAAGGCCTGATCTTACTTCCACTTAATAATAATGAAGTCAATGAACATTTTACAATTTGCTTCAGTGGGAATACGATGGACCCTCAAGTGTTCCAGTCTAATCAGTGAGAGTGTTTGGAGCTGCACAAAGGGAAGCAAGCACATGGAGGTAGAGCCTTTCCAGTTCAATACTGCTGTACGACAGCTCGCGTAAACTAGAGAAGCTTAGAAGTAACTGTAGGCAAGCAAACCCAGCCTAAAAACTAATGGGAATAAATTAAGATACTATAAACAGAAGTGGGTATTAATTTTGTTAAGTGTAAACAACCAGGATTACCATAACACAAGTACACACAAACCCCAAACTGAAAGCAAAGCAATAGGATCAAAGCAGATAAGTACTGTATTTTCTTGCATACAACGTGCCTCAAATAAAAGACGCATCCTGTTTATAGAAGGCGGAATGCAAGAAAAAATTTCCAGACCCACGGTCGGTTGTGTGACACAGAGTGCATCTACACGTCACAGGCCGTTACTGCACTGTGCACGCGGCACATGGTTAGATTTTGCCACTATGTCACCATAGTGGCGTGCTATATGGGGGGAGTGCCAGCTATAGCGATGCAGCTGATGATCACGTGTAGACCTGCATGACATACATAGTGTCTCCAGACTTGCTTCCTTCCAGCAGCTTCCCCACTTAATACGCACACCCCAATTTAAGGGACTGATCATGAGGGGGAACAGTACATGTGGCATGCAAGAAAATACAGGATGTTCTCATCTAATTCAGTAGCATCCATCTCTCAGACTTAAGGTTCCACTTCCACCATGGGAAGAGGTGAGGAAAGGTACTAACATATAGGACCTATGAGACCTTATTTATGTATCCCACTTTTGAATGTGTAGAACTGCACTATGCATGAGAGAGAGAGAGAGGGAATGTAACATGTTCTGAAATTCTAGACCTTTAAAGCATGTGTCAGAAGCTATGACTCCAGGGTGGGGAGTTATGCAGCATCATTCTTCTTTACACGAGTTACTGTGTTGTACTATGTGGCCTGTGAAATAAAACAATCAGACATTCCAAATACATCTAATTATATACAATATACCCTAGTAGATTACATTCCCTATGGATCTTATGCGGCATACTTATCATATCTAGTTTCTGATTAAAAAAAGAAAAGGAACTTTGGACAAGCATGAACCAAGTGCTGTACTTAGGGCATTTCAAACACACCTACACAGGTGGTACTGTACATATTATATGGAGATAGTTTTGTAAGTTATGTACCATACACCTTGTCATATATATCTGTATATACATATATATATATATATCTTAGCTGACAGCTAAGTAGTGTTGGATGCCCACAAAATACATCATGGGATCCTTCCATGTGTGGATGGGATCTCTGCAGAATTCGGCGTGGGATCTCTACAGAAAAACCTTCTTTTACAAAGCCAGCAGTGTGCTAGTTACCATCACTTCACACACATTTGCCACACTTCATCTGACTGCAGTGGTAGTACATCCTTTTGTATGTGCACAAGAGAAATATTGACCCCAGAGTGCTCTCTAGGGTGGTGTTGAAATTTTAGACTACTTTGAAAACAAATGACTTCAAAAACTAACAGGATGAGTTACTATGAACAGCAGCGTACTGAGAGGAAACAAAAGAGCACTGTATTGCTTATGCAATAAGTTCCTTTAAAATTCACTATAGTAATTAAAAAAAATTAAAAAAATATCAGTTTGCTATACACAATGACCAGTCTATATAATACAGCTCTGTCTGCTTTTCACCACATTGCCAATATGCTATGTAAACAAGAGATTTTGCAGGATTTACTTTGCTCATGCTTGTTTCAGTGCATTATTTTTGCCTGTCTTTCCCAAAAGTTCTCAAAGGACTGTTAAGGGTTGTTCCTCATTAAGAATTTAATTTAGGTCGGGGTCCCCCACTTCACTAAGTGATCAGCAGAGCAGAGAAGGAACAGGGAAACGGTTTTTGGCACGTTCCTCACCCCACAGCCATTTCTGTAACTGTCTACAGGCTTAATTTCTCCAGGGCCTTCTGCCATGGTAACATTGGAAACATTTTTGAACACCAATGACCGAGAGATGATCTTTGTGACCCAAGTGGCATTTTACATAACTGCATCACATTGCAACTTCTTATTTAAAGGTATGGTTCTCCAAAAATCTTCCGGCACTCCATCACTCCAGTGCTTGGTGGTCTGTCACAGTTATGAGTATTTTTGACCTGATTTGCTGTGAGACGATCATAGGCCATTTTATATTCTCTATCAAAAGCATCTGCAGAAATAATAATAATAAAAAAAGATAGTCTGTGTACTGCTCATATATACTGAGTGCAGCTGCAATTAATGCCAGAGGCCATGAAATGTCACTTGTTTTCAACACAAGATATACTGAAAATGTGCATGCCGGGACGCAGATCTTAGCAGGATTCACAGAATGATGCATACTAATAATTAGAATTATTCTAATTCTGTTCAATTATTTGTGATTTATTCTAATAAATCAAGATAAACATTTGCTTCTCAAAAGCGGAAGGGTTTGTGTACATGCAAAATCCATGTTTATTGCTTACCTATATCGATGTTATCTCTTCCTAGAGCAACAAGGGAAAGAAATAATATCTCTCTATACAGGCTCCTAAAATGTAAAAGAAACGTCAATGTAAAACCAGAAAAATCATCTCATACAACAGTCTGGGAGGGGTGGACAATTCTGACCATTCCAAACATCAGGTTAAAACTTAAGGAAATGTGCAGTAGTTATACAAGTACAATAGTTACAAAATCCCACCTTGGCAAGTCCTACCTACTGAACCACATGAGCAAAGTGATGTGCTGCCCCCCAGTAGGAGTTCATCATCTAAAGGCCTGATCAACCCCCCAGGGAAATCAGCAGAGGCCAGATGAGGGTCTGCACACGAGCACAGACGCAGACTGTACAAGTGCTGGCTCACGCACACACTGAACAGAGAAAACTGTCAAGTCTCTCCCTCCCTCACTTGGCTTTAAGAAAAAACACTTTGACAGAAAAGGATTTTCCACAAAAAACTTTTACGCTGGGGACTAACAATTTATTCATTTTAATAAGCGTACATGTCTCCTACTTTTTACTCCATTCACCCAGTAGGGAAAAATAATTTAAAAAGTCCAAACAAAAGAAAGTGATTCGCCTCTCTTCCTCTTGACCCCCGCCCCAATGCAGCAGCAGGAAAAAAGAAGGGAGAAAAGCAAAGAGAAAGAGAATAAAGAAAATGAAATTAAAATAATTTTATGCCGAATTTGCTCATGCATTCTGAAGATATTTCCTTTTCTGGATTTTTTACTGTTAAAATTATTGAGCATTAGACGACACGTGCATGCAAACACTGCTGACCACACAGGACAGTTGTAAACCATTGGAAGTATTCTCCAAACGGCAATACTGGGCTTACTGTAAAAGTCTGCTTCAATGTCACGTGTATTCCTACCTCTGCCTTTTAATGTGTGGCCATTTGTTCAGTCTCTCCAGGATTTGACTCATAGGCCCATAGACATCATTCATCTTGATACTTTTCACCATGCTTCTCAAGAGCTCCTGATTGAAGGAGTCATCATCTTTCTGCAGTAAACGGACTACTGGATACTTCTGGGCTGCAAAGAAAAAGACCCCAATCGCCATTAGAAGAAGCATGCAGCAAAAAGGCATGAGAAAAATAAAACGCAGTGAAAAGCGACAAAAAACATGATATACAAGTTATCAAAAAATAATAGATAAGCACCAACTCAGAACAGCATCAAAGTAAAAGAAATGGAACAGGTATACAGAAGAAAAGCAAAAGGGTACAGCCAGAAACAGGCCCACCAACCACGGTCCGGCTGTACGGTTTGCAGGGTGACCAATTACTTACTAAACAAAAACAAAACAGCTGACCCTTAATTCTAAAATAAGAAAGCACAGGCCGCAGGGAGGAACTGGAGATTCCTCTCTATTGCCCCCCTCCGCTATTCAAAAAAAACAACAACTGACTAGAAATGTTGGTCTACAATTTGAAACCAAGATACCAGGAAAAAAAAAATGCTCAAGCAATATGCTGAAAGCTGAGGTCTACTGTAAAACACATGCCCACACAAAAAAAAGTCACAGAAACTAGCAATAGCAACACCGAACATAACACTCACTCTCAAACAAAAGAGTGCGATTTTGACCTGCAAGACAAAGAAAGCGGTGTAATCAAAAATCAGTAGCATATCTCTCTCGACTATCAAACCACACAGGCATTCTTTAGATGCCCCGAACCAAAACGACTCATGCCCCGAAGGAAGGAACTCACTCTGGGCGTTCCACAGAATATACAGGGGCTGCCTCGGGTCCTGGTGCAGCTTCATGTTGTCCCACAGCATCTGAATGAGAACATACTTACTGTCCTCCGACATGCAATTCCGTGGAATCTGAAGGAGAAAATGAAGACATGAGTCTACAGGATTACTTTCTTACACCATCACAGCACCCGTCTTCCGTATGTGACTGATAGCCGCTGACCTACCACTATGCTGTACAGAAGAGTTCATTGTAACCCTCTGTAGAAAACGTACACGGAGAAATCACTGTTTGATTCCAAGTGGTACCAGAATCCAAACCATGAAGACCAAAGCACAGGGCTGTGCAAATGATGTCAGGATCTCTCTCCTTCTTGCCCTTCCAGAATCAATACCCCCTCCCTGCAACTCCATGCAATTTAGCAGCATAAAGCAAAAACATCTGGAATGTGATCTCCCTGGCAGCGCAGCATCACAGGAAAATTCGCCAGAGCACTCCATGCAGTGCAGGCCCAGCTGGGCCCAAGGTCAAGAGTTAAGAAATGGAAAGACTGCTCCAGCTGAAGTAAATGTAGTGGTGACAATCTGCAGCAGCTGAGGACTGGGTCCAGCAGGCTGTAAGAGCCAGCATCAGAGCAGGAACACACTGATTCTCTGGCGGTTTTGCACTGCTGCAAGTTTCACAGGGGCACATAAGAGAAGTGCAGCTTATCATGGGCTAACTCTGATCCCAGGCGGCTGTCACCGCACCATGCTGCAGGACATAGCTTGTCTGCTTTACCCCAGGATAAACTATGGAAAGACAACACCTAAAGAAACGTAAAGCAGACCAGTGGGATTTGACCTGACTCCTTCGGGGGGGGACCTCAACAGGATTATGGCAAAGTTGCCCTGGTTTGGGGAATCATTTGTATGCTATCGTTTTACACTGGTATAATGCTGATTACACAAATGCAAATGTCACCTACCCAGGCCCTAAGAATTATTCCTACATATAAAGATTATGAAGGATTAGGATTAGTTACTGCCAGGAAGAGGACACACCAACTGCAGTTGCTTCCTCAGCTTGACGAAGGGTATTTATACCTGAAAGCTTGCAAAGAAAAATTTTTCCAACTATTTGAGTTGGTTTAATAAAAGATATCACATTTACCCAAAGAACCTTGTCTACCTGTGTCCTTAGACCAATGCAGCTACAATTTATACCCCTGAAAGACTAACATAATTCAATACCACCCTATCTCTTCCATACCTTTGAGTTTTTATTACAGTGTTCAGAAGAAAGAATTAATCCTGGTAAATTACTAGGGAGGTCCAGCCGCCTGAAGTACCACACCAGATTCCAAAACACGATAGGATGATGGTCTACAAAATCTGGCACTGTTATCGCACGGTCTCCTTCATTTTCAAGTAAGCTTTCAAGCTCCTTCCATACCACTAAAGGACTCAGGTAAGGAACGGTTATAGGGTCTGGACTGGGTAAGTGCCATTCTAGCGCCAGGGGATCCTATTGTAGGAAAGAAAGAAATGGAATTAAATGGAATGTAGCTAGCTATAAGTATCTCACCCCCAAATCCACTAGCTGAAATTATGAATATAAACAACATTCATTTCTGCTGAAAACTTTAGGAGGGTCATTTCAGGTGACTTTAGCACTACCCGCATTACTGAACTCTACTGCATACTTAACATATTGTCACTTAAATTTAGAAACAAAATCACGCACTGTTCCTTGCAAAGTGGCAGGCAGGCTGCCAGTGGGAATAAGGTGACTGAGTTTCCGGTTCTTCTTCTCATCTTCTTCCAGTGGACCGTAAGTGCTGATACTTCGTGCTACAGGGTGGTTTGGACATTCTGGTCCTGCGGGATTTTGCCTTCTTCCTGAAGGGATCTGGATGCTTCTAGCACAGGTATTGTCTTGCTCTTCAGATTTGCTGGGGGGGAAAAGTTAGCTTTCATAGAATCATAGAAAATGAGGGTTGGAAGGGCCCTCAGGAGGTCACATCTAGTCCAACCCCCTGCTCAAAGCAGGACCACCCCAACTAGATCATCCCACCCAAGGCTTTGTCTACCTGAGTCCTAACCTCCAAGGATGGATACTGCACTACCTCTCTGAGGAGCCTCTTCCAGAGCTTCACCACCCTCCTAGTGAGAAAGTTTTTCCTAATATCCAACCTCAACTTCCCTTGCTGCAACTTGAGCCCATTGCTCCTTGCTCTGTCATCTGCCCCGGCTGAGAACAGCCCAGCTCCATCCTCTTTGCAACCTCCTGCAGGGAATTGAAGGCTGCTATCAAATACCCCTCAGTCTTCTCTTCTCTAGACTAAATAGGCCCAGGTCCCTCAGCCTCGCCTCACAAGTCATGTGTCCCAGCCCCTGAACCATTTTCACTGCCCTCAGCTGGACTCTCTTCAACTTGTCCACATCCTTTCTGTAGTGGGGGGCCCAAAACTGGACGCAGGACTTTTGACGTGGCCTCACCAGTGCTGAACAGAGGGGAATAATCACTTCCCTCGATCTACTGGCAATGCCCCTACTAATGCAGCCCAAGATGTCCTTGACCTTCTTGGCAACAAGGGCACAATGCTGGCTCCTATCCATCTTACTGTCCACTGTAACCCTGAAGTCCTTTTTTGTATAGCTCCTTCTTAGCCAGTCATTCCCCAGCCTGCACCAGTCCATGGGATCCTTCTGCCCTAAGTGCAGGACTCTGCACTTGTCCTCAGTGAACCTCATGTTTTTCTCTTTGTGTTTCTAAATACTCTGCTTGCTAAAACAGACCAGAGATACAAACCAGAGGATCCACCCACTGGATCATTATCCTCACTGCAACCGATAGCCCCAGGACTCAAAATGATACCTCAGACTCAATCCAGTCAACAATATTGCCACTACTGCTCAGGTGAAGAACTCTCCCCATGCATTAACTAATGGACACAGGCCATAATCAATTCCTAAACTGAATTTTGCATGGGCTTTTGTTTGTGCCTGCCCCTGTCAGAGAAGGAATGGAAACATCTCCAGAAAAGCTGACAGACGTCCAACCCCCAAGAAGCAGTGAGGAGCAATAAAATAGATTCAGTTTCCTCAAAGGGGAATACACATACATGCATGCCCACAAGGATGCCAGTAATTTCCCATGAAATACCAAGCTATGGAAAATGCACCATGTTTACCAATTTGTGTTATCATCATCTTGAATGGACACCACAGATATAGCAGGACCAGCAGTGGCAGAAGAGTTACAGGCCTTTCTTGGTGGATTTGAAAATGGTGGTAGCAGTTGCATATTCTCTATAGATGGACTGGACTTCAGAAAGTATCTATGGGGAAAGTGAAGAGTTAAGGTTATGTTAAAAAGTTTTCTGAAAAATAGAGCACATAAAACCTTCAGTGAAAAACAAACAACTAATTATTACCGTCCGGGTCGTCGGAGATCTCTGATTTCTATGCTCAAGAAGGGCAGGAACAGATTACCACAGAAGGGACATGTGGTATTGAGATTCGAGTCATCGGCTGTCCAACCTGCCATGATTTCTTCATCATGAACCAGACAGTCACAGGTTCGACAGCGCGAACAGCTTGAGATGAGGACCTGTATACAGCACTTGGTTAGTATAATTCTGCAGCTACTTTTAATCCTGCAGAGCTACACTGTAAAAATATCAATAAAACATTGCCCAATGGATCTCGCTCTCCCTCTCTCCATATATATAGTGCTCTTTTGTTTTAATTGTGGGAGAACATGGATTTTGGGGGATCTTAAAGAATGACTTTGGGATTTTTTTTTAATCAGAGACTTTGCAGTTTTTAAATAGGGGACACCAGAACTCCTGCTAAGGAGGCAAGTGGCAGGATCCAGGCAGAGAAGCCTGCTCAGGACTGGCAGCTGGGACCCAGCTGGAGGTGGCTGACTTCCTGGTCACTTGAGGCCAGAAGGACATGCTTTGACAGTTCAAAGCAGGCCACCACACTGAGAACATCTTCCAGGTAATAGCTGCCCAGATGGCAGGGCAGCAGCACACATGGCAGCGGTGCTGGACAAAGGCCAACTGTGCAGCTGCAGCCCAGTGGCAGCCGGCCCAGAGGTGCAGATCCCTCTGCTGCCCCCGTGCAGTCCCCATCTGGGTCTGGCAGGTGCACAGTCTTGGGGCCACATGTCACAGGTGGCAGCAGGTCATAGCCAGGCAGTCACCACTTCTAGACTGCTGCACTGGGTAGCGAGTGCAGGCAACTCTGTCAGGACTGCTGCAGCAGTCCAGCTGGCAAAAGGGGTAGTGCCCCCACATACCAATTGGCCGGGCCCCAGAAGCTCGTGAGAACAAGTAGCCAGGGCAGCTTTTTATATTGTTGCGGCCAGCACAGGTGCTAGCCCCAGGCTCTAGCTCCTGCTGGCTGAAGATCCAGGAGGAGTTGAGCAGGGTTATTTGGCCTCAAGCTGCACAACTTGCCCCACACCAAAGTGCATGTCCAGGCTCATGCGCTGAGTCAAACATCCCCAGCTCAAAACTGTACCGCTCTTATTTGAGCTGCTGCAAGCACACATACCTGCATGTGTGGATGCACCTAGGGCTCCTGGAAAAGTTCAGACTAAATGTCCAGCTTCTTCAGGGCTGGATAAGTAGAGATTGTCAGCCAATCAAACACAACCTGGACTTCTCTGTACAGTTTCTTCTGAAAATGTTGCTTTGCCAGGGTATTGTGTTTTACCTACCACCTCCCCCTCAAAGACTCTGGTGGCAGATGTGTCCAAGCGTGATGCAGCTGCTCACCTGCCCTCTGCTCCAAGCCAGGGCAAGTCACTCTGATCAGTCTTAGTTAAGCATAAATATTTTACAGCTCACAATTATTTGGACTGCCTACACTTCTGCCTTTTCTCTGGATACCACACTGGTAAATAAGGCAAGTTCTGCACTATCTGAACACAGTGAAGAGCAAGGTCACCCCCCTTTCAGACATGAACTGATGCACCTATGAACAAGTGTATTGTGTATTTGATCTTCCCGGTAAACTTTTTTCTAGGTATCGAAAAGAGTGGGAAGGATTTGCTAAGTAGGGGAAAAAAACCCAAAACTCCTTCACAGAAGAGGAAGCTGAAAAACTTCTGGATCAAGGTGCTCCCAGAATTGAGGTTTCGCTTGGATGACCCATGTGCTACCAATGTGCATGTGAAGTGTCCAGCCTTCTGCTCCTAAGGAGAAGCAAGGCCAAGAGTGATAGCAGGTGCATGTCTCATTTGGCTGGGACAACGGTCTACTTTATGGTTTGCTCCTCCAACTCAACTAATTCCAAAAGTCCTCAGAAAGATTCATCAGGGCAAGACTGTCTTAAGCAGTAAGATGATGAACTGCAAGAGTAATCAGGATTGGAGCCAAAGCCTGCTCTGTTACTGGAAGCATTACCTTCCCATTCCTGCTATGCCGAGGTGGTTTTTTTTAAACTTTTAAAATGAAGTTTAAAGCAGCATTTACATATCAACCGTTCCTTCACCTTACTGAGCCTTGTGTTTAAGGAATAACAGCCTTCCTGCATGCATCACAATGAAGGCAAAGAGAAGTCAGACTGTACCTCCATAGCATAGTTCTGGAACACGCTGGTGCTGCTTGTGCTGCAGGAAGATATCAGCTCCGATTTGTCAGGCAAGGGGAACTTCGACAGGGAGCCTATTCATTGGCAAACAAAGGACAGTATTAGTTGCTACTGAATAGATTGACTTTTATTAGTAGATGTTTTGGATTTATTACAAGTACAGTTTAACCAAGCAACATGCAGGCAGTAAAATTCTTCTCTCGGGAACAGGGTAAGTCATTAAGATGGCAGCTGCTGGCTCTGCCTACCCTGTGCCAATGGCAGCGAGCTGCCAAGCCTGGAACCCCAGGATACGTAGAAGTTATGAAAGATGCAACTCAATAGCTAAGACGAGGCTTTTATTTCCTGTATGAGTCAACATGAAGGAGAGATGAAAGAAACAGTCTGAGAGCATGGCTGTGGAGATGGAGGAAGTACCAAGTGGCTGCAGTCTTGCTCAAACCACCCACCACCCCCAGCAACTCACTATGAACACGATGACAGCTGCCAACAGTGCATGTTTGCTTGTCCGCATCCAGATACGTGCTGGAGTGCAAAGCGTTTTGGCACAAATGCAGTTACTTTCACCTCCTCACTACAAAGGCCCCATGCTGTTGCACCCAACCAAGAGAGGACTCCAGTGCCAAAAGGGGAGAGACCCCTGTCTATACCTCACGGTACAATGGCAAGCAGAGGCACTTCAGCTAGCTGCGAATGTGCTATGCGCACGCTGGAGGCTACACAATGCGGATCAGTGGTGTGCAGAGAGTCCCAGCTAGCTTTCCAGAACTGAAACAGCAGAGCTGCATTAAAGTGCTGCTGTGCCTGTGCTAGTAAGTCCTGCTTTACGGAGGAGTGAAGTACTCCAGGCACAGCCCCATGCCAGTGCAGGAAGCTTTTTCTAGTTCCTTAGCTATGGCAGGCAGAGCTGCCTCAGTTGTCTCTGCACAGTACTGCCTTGACCCACACAGATCTGGCTCAAGGAGCAGAGCATGCAGCTGTCACCCCCCTCAACCCAGTGTGCCTGTCACCCATATGTACACACTGCTCCCAAGAGTCGTGGGGCTGCAGTTACTCTGTAAAGGAGAACTCCATTCCTCCCAGACGCCCACTTCCTAGTCTCCTGCTTGCCTCGCATGCAGATCCCTCCACTCCAGAAAACTCTCCTCGATCCCTACTCTAGCAGCAGTGGGCTTCTCTGCTTCTTGCTGTGCAACAGGCAGCAGGGTTGTCAGACACACATAATGCTCCTGGAGCTCTCTCTACAGGGGGCTTTGCCTGTCCTTTTAAAAGCAAACAAAGGGCTTGTTCTTCACCACGAGGGGCTAAATGAACAGAATGGGGGGGTGTTCATGCCAACAGAAAACAGTTCTAGGGACATTCATGGACTCTGGGAGACAGCCCAAAATTATACCTATGTCTCCTATCAGTCCCATGCTTGCTCACTGAACCACGCTTCCTTTTAGTTTGGCTTTGCTTAAAAGACGATACTCATTTGTGACTGGTATGGAGAATCTGTATTTTATACCAAAACCCACCCATAAATCTCCTTGGAAGATTAGAGGCAATTCAGTTAAAGCCTGAATTACTCTCCACACTGAAAAATTATCTATACAAGACTGCACCGTGGTTATATTTTTAGTAACACTTTCTATACAGATGAAAAAGCAAGGCACAGTAAGTGAGCTTCCAATCAGCAAGCCTTGTTCAAGGCTTCTGCATTTCAGCTAAGAAAAGGCTATATAATATGCAGTTCTCTCTGTTAGCTACCAAATATATTAGGGATGTGCAGGACTAAGTCCTGGAAAAAATAAGGTAGAAGGTTAAGAGGATCTTACAATTATTGTTATTTGTATAGAGGTGTCACCAAGAAGTCCCACCTGTGACATTCACTCTGCTGGCAGTTTTACAGACCCAGAAGACAGTCTGATGCAAATGACTGCAGCTGGGATACAGGTGGGCATGGGCATATGGTGCAGTGAGACAGCAGTTTGTACAGAGGCGGAGAGAAACATTTGCACTAAAGGACTAATGTCTACCACAATCCCGAAGTAAGAAAAGGACCCTCTGCTTCCAACATCCCAGTTTTGAACGCCAGATTGCAAATTTAATGCAAACAGAAAGCATCTCTTACCAGACTGATCAAACTGCTTGGATGAGCCATCATGGGAAGCTGAGCTTTCTAGGCTTGTTCTACTGAGACCCATTCCCTTAATTTCTGAAGTGACATTATTCTCTTGAGGAGGAGAAGCACCTTCTAAGTCATTGCAGACGTCTTCATCAGTTAGAGAGGTAGATTCTGAATCCAGGGCTCCAAGAGATGAAACACTTGCTCGGTCTGAATTTTGATCCTAAAACAGAAATGACAGTATTTTATTTTCCTCTCAGACAATTAAAATAACTGAAAAAAATAAAACCTCTTTTTATTACAAAAAACTGAATACCCAGCTATTTGGCTCTGGTAGCTAGGTTCAGCCCACATTCACTGAGAATCTGTGTATAGCAAGTAACAGTCTTTATTCCATTTTTAGTAGCTGTCCAAGGGTTCTTTATTACAACATCCTTTTTGTGACAGATTCAAGCAAAGATTGCAAAAATCCTTAGCTCACGTCTATGCTAAAACTTTCCCAAGTTCTTCCCCACTGTTGCTAGAACTTAGCAATAGCAAGAGTGGGAACACCGGGACAAACAAGCATCATTCATTCCCTGACATTTTAGGTAGTCCCACATAAATCTGTCTGTGCAGAATTAGACAGTAAGCGAATAAAACACTAACAAAACGGCTGTCTGCACCCGCGTTCCCAATGTCTGTGCGAAAGGTTGTTTCAAGCGGTGTTGGAAATGACAGGCTTTCTAAAAAAAACAAGTCTGGTGCAAAGATGTCATCACCTTGGTACTGAATACCATACATTACATGAACCTGCAAGGATTTTTATTTAACTCGTTTCTGTTCATTTCAAGGCAGGGAAGCGTTTATTACACTGAAATATAGAAAAGAAATCTGCTGAACAAAAATACTGCCTAAGATGTTTTAAAAGGTTTTTTCCAACTGTACAGTTAAGGCAGTTTATAGAAAGGAAGGACTAGCAGCTGTCATTGCAGCTCCCATACATGAAACATGCCTGTCTCTTCAAAGGAAAGATGCATTTATTTGGGAATTTCTAGCTTCTGCAGGGAGCAAGCCAGGAAAGCCAAGGCTGCAACTGAACTCCAACTAGCTTCAAGTATTAAGGACAATAAAAGTCCTTTTTCAGATATGTGGGGAGCCAGAGGAAAAGCAAGGGCAACATTGGACCCTGCTGAACCAGATGGGACAGCTGACAACTGACGCCCCGGAAAAAGCCAACCTATTAAATGGGTACTATGTGTCAGTCTTTCATCAGCCCCATGGGGCGCCCATGCCCGCTACGGGACAGGGAGGTCTGGGTAAGGGAGATCCCCTGCCCTCCATCAATGTTGACCTCGTGAAGGAACACCTTGAGAGGCTGGATACCTTCAAGTCAGCCTGCCCTGATGATCTACACCCCAGGGTACTCAAGGAGCTGGTGAGCATCATAGCTCAGGCCTGGCACCGATCTTTGAGAGCTCCTGGCACTCTGGTGAAGTGCCCGAAGACTGGAAGAAGGCCAATGTGGTGCCGATCTTCAAGAAAGGGAGGAAAGTGCATCCTGCAAACTACAGGCCCATCAACCTGACCTCTATCCTGGGGAAGATCTTAGAAAAGTTTATTGAAGAGGCCATCCTTAATAGAC
>NW_017728996.1:6391541-6393033 GCF_001723915.1 Gavialis gangeticus | reverse complement strand
CAGAGCGCCCCAAGGGATGATGAGGTCAAACGGTCATAAACTACTACAAGACGGTTTCAGGCTGGACAAAATGAAGAATTTCTTTATTGTCCAAGCCCCCAAGGTTTGGAACAGCCTGCCATCGGAGGTGGTTCAAGCACCTACGTTGAACACCTTCAAGAGTAAATTGGATGCTCATCTTGCTGGGATCCTTTGACCCCAGTTGACTTCCTGCCCTTCGGGCGGGGGGCTGGACTCGATGATCTTCCGAGGTCCCTTCCAGCCCTAATGTCTATGAAGTCTATCAACATAAGCTTTCCTTTGCTTCCCTAAAGAGGAGTGCAACCATGATCTTGTTCAATAAAAGAACATACATTAAATATAAACTGCATTTGCTCTAACTGGGGACTGGACAAGGCAGGCACACCAAACATTATTAGTAAAAAAATTAAACTACAGAGGGGCAACAGATGTTGTGGAAACTGCAACTGCCAATGATTTTCCTAACCTTGCGCCAAGGGAGAATTTTTATCATTCTGGACTATTTCTCACTTCAGGATCCTCAAGAATCTTATTTTTTTCCCCTGATACTGCATGCAAAGCAACCCTCTAAGGTGGCATCTTTCTGGCAGGGGAATTAATCAGATGCTTTGCCAAGCCCATCAGTGTTGTTCCTTAATTAGTCAGGGAGATTACTGAAAATGGATGTGTATTACCCAATTTCCTCCCTCTCCAAGGCTCATCCTGCTGTTTTTACTGTACCCTCAGACTCTGAAACTCTCCGCAGAGGAAGAAAATGATACTATCCTCTCATTACCTGAAGGCACTCTGAACCTATAGTTGGCAAGGTTTCTAGACCACAACTGCTTAAAATGCTTCAATCACTAATGCTTTGATCCAGGACAATAAAATCAGGTTCTGGCAAATCTCAACCATTAGGTATTTTATGTATATACTCTCTTGATGCACATCAGCCAAGAAGGGCTTTGCAACACCTAAGATTCAATGTTTCAGTCTTCATAGTAGGACTGTGTGAATAGGGAAATATCTGATTGAGATTCGGAGGAGAGTGATTTGATTTGGATCACTGTGCCAAAATCAATTTAGCCAAATCGGCTTCGGAAGGTTTGGTGCCAATTTTAAGAGATTCAGTGATTTGGATCCGCCAGGGAGATGCAGGCACAGCTGGGCAGCAGCTCCAGCTGTGCCTGCCTCTCCCTGGGCGGTGGGGGAGCCCCGGGCACTTAAAAAAAAAAAAAAAAAGAAAAAGCCCCACACTCACCAGCTGCAGCGGCGATTGGGGCCTCTGGGCACTCGTGGTAGAGCCCCCCCACACACAGTGCAGGGCAGTGGGGTTTGCCCACCCCCAACCTGGCACCCACGTGGCAGCTGCCCCGTGGCATGGATGCAGTGCGGCTCGACAGGGCTTTGCACACTGCCTGGAAGCTGGGGGGACAAGAGCAGCAGTTTTACTTTGTTCAGCCTTGCTCCTTTACAGACCAAGCAGAGAACT
>NW_017728996.1:6385955-6386541 GCF_001723915.1 Gavialis gangeticus | reverse complement strand
ATGGGTGACACGTGGAGCTGCCCCAGCTCCCAGACAGCGTGCAGTGCCCTGCCGAGCCATGCTGCACCTGCACTATTGGGCAGCTGCTGCGTGGGTGCCAGGTGGGAGAGGTGATCCCCACTGCCCCGCACTGCACAGGGGAACTCTGCCACAAGCCCCCAGAGGCCCGATTGCTGTTGCCAGAGCCGGTGAGTGCGGGGCTTTTTAAATGAATTTTTTTTTTCCAAGTGCCAGGAGGCTGGGCGAGGTGGAGGATGAGGACGGGGCTGGGCAGGGCAGCCATGGGGGCTTCTCCCCCATCTCTTCCAGTTGTGTCTGCCTCTGCCCCACCACTTGGAGTGGGGGCTCTGCCCTGCCACTGCTTGCCAGCTGGCACAGGGGACACAGGATGTGGGCGCAGCAGCACTGGAAACAGGGGCTCTGCCCTGCTGCCACTTGCCCCCTTCTGCCTGGAGCGAGCCATGCCCGCATGCTGCCCCCTTCCCCCGACCCTGCTCCCCTACCTGAGTAATGCACCTCCCCTGCCCTGGCTGAGCAGTTTGCCCCAGCCTCAATCCCTCCCTCTCCCACGCCCCCTCCCTCCACC
>NW_017728996.1:6377741-6385763 GCF_001723915.1 Gavialis gangeticus | reverse complement strand
CCCCAACACAGACATACCAGCTGGAGGCAGCTGTCAGCTGCCTGTTTAGTCTATAGCCGAATCTCCAAAGTGGCCAAATCTTTTTGGAAGCTTTTCTGAATCGATCTGGATACTTTGAATCAATTTGGAGCTTTTAATTGATATCCCAATTCAATTTGGATTCGGAGATTCAGTCCCCGAATCAAATCAGCTACCGAAGCTTTGCCCAGCCCTACTCTATAGCTTCTGAGCCCTTTCTTCACAGATTTGTCCTTCTTTAAAAAAATATCTAAAAGTATCTGAAAACATACCTTGGAGGATGCAGCATACATAGCAAACTTGGAATACCACTTGCTAGCCTTCTCCGCAACCCCCTTCCCAGCAGAAAACATGCTGCTTTTTAGAACATCAAATGTGGGGGTTAAGAGTGTATCCAAGTTGAAGGAGGGTGAAGATACTAGAGCTAAAGTGCCAGCCATATCCTGAGACTGTTCCCTTGCTGGACTGTTTGGAGAATAAGCTGGAGAGGACCAGAGCCTGTCCCTTGCCCGTGCTTCATGTTTAGGATGATAACTCCTGGATTTGGTAAGACTTGGCCTGGGGGAGTTCTGGGGAAGGCTGGATCTTCTGCAAGGCTGGGCTGCCGTGGGACTCTTCTTACTAGTAGTTTTGTCCTCATAAGTCTTTTGCAAGTCAATGCTTGGTGTGCGGCTTGTCAACGGGCTGCTCATGTTATTCATGTACATTACTATTTCTTCAGCTAAATCTCGCCTCGCAGATGGGGTTGAAACACTTCTGTCATCGTCTTCCTCATCCTCCTCTTTCTGCTGCTCTGTCTCAGCCACCAGCAGGGATAGAGGATCAAATCCAGTTTCAACATCTGTTTTTTCAATTGGCTTAACTGGAAAGCTACTGTTCCGTTGCAGCCTCTTTAGTTTCTCAATAGAAGATTTTACTGTTTTAGGCTCAGGTTCAGCATCCAAGTCTTCTAGATCAAAGATAACGGGAGACTCCGTTTTGTCTATGAAACTGCCATCAAAAGGTGCATCCTCATCACTGGATTCCTTCTCCAGACTCTCTCTCTCGGAGCCTAATGATGACTTCCTGATGTCGAGGGTATTTGGCCTTATGCTTTTCTGGAACACATTGGATAGGATTTTTGCATCAGCTCCTAATTTTTCAACAATCTCTCCAGCGCTTGCTTCCTGATTAATCCTGTTGATCATGAGCCCCATGAGGGCATCTCCACTCAGGTTGCGGTTCCTGCTTGCCCATGCCATCTGTTTTAGGTCAGATTCCACTGCACTTTTATGTCTCTTTCTTAAGGTTTTACTGTGGATAATTTCTGCTCCGTTGGTATCTTCAAAAGAGGATCTGAACAACAACCCTGCTGAGGTTTCTGGAAAACAAGTCAAGCAAATTATTTTATTTTTACCCCATAACAAGAACTTGATAAAATTACAAAAAACCTTTAATGTACATATCTGTCAGTGTTCATACAGCTGAGTGTGACCATGGGCTGTTCACTGTGCCTCACGTGAATGAGGGGTGCGCTGGTTCATTTGCAGAGGAACCAGGCCCAGCTGTTTGCACGTGCAGCTGTGGAGATGCAGACGGGAACGTTCTGCACACCATCATTAAGATGCTCAGACTGAACGTCCTTTGCACCAACAGGCTGGGCCTTCTCCACGAGGCTCCTTCAATGCAGTGCAGCCATGTTCTCCTTGCAGCAAATGTTCACCTCTAGACCAGGGAATGGGGCTTCAGAAGGTGGAGGAGGACTTGTACTCTACACAATACACACAGCTTTCTCCACTACTTCTGATCTACAGATGTCTATGCTCTGAAGCAGTTGGAAATTAGAACGAAAAGATGCACTCAGTGTGAACTTACAGAAAAACCAGGGCTAGGGGTCAGAGGGGCTGTAAGTCATAGTATCCCAAAGCTTTCTGCAAGCAGCAATAAATAATTTCTCAGACTCTCAGCCTCATTTGGAGAAAGCCATTTAAAGAGTGGTTTGATATCTGAGGTCAATAAAAACAACCTTTCCAGATGGCAAACCATATGGTGTTTTCTAATATGGTGAATTATAATAGGGCCAAGGAGAGAAGGCTGAAAGTCAAAGAGATCTTTTTAGCTTTGCCACACCACGAGAATCCAGAGACCTGAAACCAAGACATATCACACTATGTCAAGCACAGCTGATACTGCTAGTATAATTAGATTTGACATCACTAAAACACTTGTAAAAGCAGTTGAAGCTTCATTTAATTTTACTAGCTGTGAACCTTCGATAGGCGGTCACAAGCAAGAGCCAGAAGGAAACAACGTTTATTGAATTTTGAGAGGAAAGATGACCAGAAAAGCCAAACAGGAAAGAGAAAAATTCTGGAAATTAGATCGTAATATTAAAAAACGATTTCTGCTTGAACCAAGCATTTATAGACATGTGGCCCAATCTAACTCCTGCTGAAGATGTTAAAAAGCCTTTTGTTTATGTTAACTGTCATTGGATCCCCTCCTATTTTTGGCCAATAAAGTGGTGAAGGTGGCAGAGTTGATGCCATGCTGCAGGCGTGGAAGAGAACTGAGAGACTGTCTTTTCTGAAGATCACATGCATGATGGCATTTGAACAGAAAATGAAAAGCTTCTATACCTCCGTGATCTAAGTCCAAAGCAGCATTAAAATGATCTTTGAGAGGGGGACACAACAGCGTACAGGACAGTTGCTGTGACAGAAGCCAGTAATTAGCATACTTAAAAAACAAATGAAACAAATTAGAACAATACCAATAAAAAGCTAGACAGGAGAACTGTTAATACTGTGCTCTGTAGCCCATTCTGAACTACAAAGAAATAAACCCAGCAGTGAAGCAACTCCAAAATAAATAATAATTTATTAAAGGGGCACAAAGTGTTAGATGCGAAATATATCAATCTGAACTCACCAGTGCCCATTTCTCCTGGCATGCTGTCAGACTTGTCAATGGGACCACTGAGCCGCACTATGCTGGAAGCAGGTTTTGCACTACTGGAATTTTGATAATTTAGCTTAGGAAGGCAGTCGCCGCTTCCTTTTGCACTCTCTGCCTCAGATACTGCATACAAAAAGAAAATATATACAGGTTAATGAGCTGGGAGGTAAACTCAGCAAAATTTTCAAATCTGGGCATTTTTCCTACAGGAAATATTAACTGAACAGCAGAATGTGGTGGTCTGTCCAGCTGCACTCGACTGAGATGCGGGAGACTGAAGACGCATGGATTTGTGTGTGGGAATGTTTGACAAGATTCCTGCACTACAAAAAGGCTAATTACACTATAAATTATATATTTTAGACAAATTCAGTGGTGAGAGCCCCATCAAAATATGATTTGTTATCATTTTTCAAGACCCCAAAACTCAATGAAAAAAGATAAATATGGTGGAAATCTCTGGCCTACATTAAGCAAAAAGTCAAGCTCAGTGATAAGAATGGTGCCTTCTGGGTGTGTTAAGATCTATGGACATGGAACAAAAGCAGACTTTCTAGCAGCCAGCTCTATTCTCTACTTTTTATGTGCAATTTTAGAATTGCTCAAATAAAATTTTGATTTTTAGTCCTTTCCTCCCCAAAGACTAGCAGAAGTTTTGAACAGTAAATAGCAGTAAAATCTTAGCATCAAATTTGTTGATGTAACAAACACATTTTAATAACGTACTATTAGGTTTTAATTTTGCTTAGTGACAAATAACAACCCCCTCTGCCCCTGGATAAAAGCTTAATATAAAAACTTCTGTATTTTGTTTCAAAGAAAAACAAAAATGCTTAAATATTTGCTCCTAAAGCAGAAAGCAGGGAGAAAAAACTTCATAAAACATATCCATTTGATAACTGGATGAATGTCTACCAAAAGTAAGAGTGGCCAATACATTTGACCATAACTGATGGAGTTGTTAGAGGTACAAAGTCTGCTTTTCAGAGCTGCTGAGTACCTACAACTCTCGGTGAAATAAAAAAAGACCTATAGATTCTCTGCATATATTACTGCATTATCCACTGCCTTGCTTTCGCAGTTCAGGATCACTGTAACATTGCTTTCATTTATTCAGCCAAAAATCAAAATTAATCAATCAATCAATCAATCAAAAGGTCTTCATACTGTATTAGCTATACAAGTTGGAATTAAAATGTCTTGGTAATATTCCAGGTGCAATTCAAGTTTTTCTGCCTCAAGCAAAAATGCAGGTTTTTGGACTTTTGTTCATTTTTTATTTGAGCAATGGTGAAATAGATAAAAAAATCATTTATCCGCAAGGGAATTAAAACTAAGGTATTTCAAAAGACTTGAAAATTCATCACTTGAAGAAGCAAAAGGAAGCTGATGTTTCTAATGCATATTTGCTTTGCTAAACATTCAGCTCAGTCTGTTTGACAATAAAAAGAGTTGACAAAGCAGCACTGCACTAAGCAAGAATTGCTTCTCTTCCATAATCCTTCAAACAGAGCCTGAGCAATCTGGGTTCACATGACAAAACCCTGGTGTTGGGGAGGACAAGACAGAATCCACCCACCTATGATCCCAAGGCAGGATTAGAAACCAAAAGGGTGCTTGCTACCTTTTCCCGTCTCCCCTGCAGGAGTTTTTGGACTACTGGCCCTGCCTCAATGAGGATCCAGGGACTGCCACTGGCCCTCATTTCACGAGAGGTAACCAAGCAAATACATATGGGTACAGTTCTTAAAAGCATCTGTGGGTAAGGGCAAATTTTCTAGAAAGGTGCATCATGGTGTCATACACAGAACAGGTATTGCGCATCTAGCAAGGAGCTCAAGAGTGCTTGCACTCAACTGAGTATTTCCAGCAGGTGAGACAACCAAAACATGGTCAGCGAAGTTAGTAGCACAGCTAGAGGACTCCAGTGGGACCAGCCTTACCCATGCAGTTCCATGCCTGTCGCTCCTATTTTTCAGTTTCTGCTTATCTTTTGCTCTTAACTTCGAATTTTCTGGTTTTCTAAAGGTTTGCTTTTTTAAATCCCTCTTAATTTTTTTTTCCTTTCTAAAAACTGAGATTTTTTTTTTTTTTATTTAATCTTAATCCCATGGTAGCATTTTTGGTCTGTTTTTAAGAAGTTAAAGAAATACCTTCTAACTATAGACCATGTGGGGTCACTGGCTCCCCCTGGAACATCATCCCACAAAGAATCAATAGAAGAGAATCACCACATTCACCACTCCCAAGCTTTCTTATGGGTCTAGGATGGCAGTGAATGCAAATCTCGTGATGGAGGGTCTCAGAATTCACCTCTCTGGAATTCTCCTAGAGATTAGGAATTGCACAGAGTTGCTTGGTTATATTTGTGGATAAGTGGGGTCTCTCTGGAGCTTGTGGTCTAAATAAGGATTATAAAGTACACTGGATGCTTGAACAAGCTGCATATTTCTTTTATTTGCAATTCCCTATGCAAGCTCTAAGGGAAATATTGTGGATCTCCCTTCAGGACTGACTCCCATCATTTAGGAGTCTTGTAGCCCTACCCATGTTGGCTAAAGAACACGGGGCACTAAGAACAGAGCAGATCAGCATGGATTGCTCAAAGCCTGCACAAATCGACGTATGGTGCTAAGGAGCTGCAGTGAAAATGCTGTTACTGTGACAATGCTCAATGCACAACTTGGTAGGGGTATCAAACCAAGTCTTGAGGCCTAGCTGAGTTATGACATCACAAAAGAATTAAAAACATAGAAGCAGTGAGATCTTAGCAGTGTTTGGGGCAACCAGCCCTCTAAAATCGCTTATCCACTTTGCCTGAAAACTTCCATGCAAATCTACCCCTTACTTATAAGGCCAGGCCTATAAAATGGTAGGTATATTAGATTAGCTTTAGATCTGGTGAAGCTACACAGATTGAGAAAAACAGGAAAACAAACTGTTTGTGGAAAGCTTGCGTTTTAACCTCAATTACGGAAGACACTGGCAGCTCTCGACTATACAGTCGCATACTGGGTGTCAGAGTATCTACATTTATCTACAACAAACTGATTATCAACATTTATAAGGAACGTACACGAGCTGGAATCACTCTCTTTCTTGTCCTCTTTTTGTTCTTGGTTATCTTCAACAGAGGGTTTCCCTTGCCTAACTTCTTCTTTAGACGATGAGTTACTTCCAAGATCTGAAACTCCCCCTATTATAATGAGAAAATTGACAGGGTGAAGAAAATGAAGGATGTCATGCCAGGAAACAATGCGTCAGAGAGCAAATGGTATACATCAAACAACAACAACAACAACAACACTGCCTCTTTATTCAATACATTCCACTTGAAAATTTAGCACTGTATCATAAAACTTGCCAGGGACTTTCACAAAAAGTATTTTCTGCCTGCTGCATATTTGATTGCAACAGCATTATATAAATTACGCCCACAAAGATCAAAAGAGAAGGCTAAAACAAACAGTCAGCTTGCAAGAATGACTGTTAAACATTCTCTTTTCTTTCCAACTCATTTGTTTACAAAGTTTTGCATTAGCAAAATTCTGTTTGACAAAAAACCCCCCAAAAAACCCAAACCCTTTCAATCTTCTGGAGGTATGCTTAGACATTATTCCATTTTGCAGCAACATTTTTTTCAATATTGAAGAAAAATCTCACATTTTTGTTTTTAAACAGAAAAGACACTTTTAAAATAATGAAGAAATCAACTGAGATTTTATTCACACACAAAAAACCCAACACCTCTTGGGAAGTCTAGATGACTACTCTGCAATACTGAGAGGCAGAATTCAGAAAGCAACACTGGGCTGAAAACGGCTAACATAGCTTTGATTGAGTGAGTTCAAGAAGCAAACTCAGTAGGAATAGAAAAAGCATGGACTGACATTTCAAACAGCTCTCCTGCCCCAAGGTTGCCTAAATTATTGGCATCATATGAAAGGAATAACTTGAGCAAGTGGGAAGTTTGTGTTTGCCCTAGATAAGAAGGTAAAGCTGTTTCGATACCACTTACAAAATAAACTCTTTGGATATGGACAGAGGGAAGGGATAATGGAACCAAAAAAGCAAAGAGATGGTGAAATCCTGACATCATATTAGAAAATTTGGAAAGATCCAGAAACTAATAAGAGTTGCTCAAGAATGTTATATAGTCACACTTATGGAACATAGCAGTCCCATCCTGAGCCGAGGAATTGTTCTCGAGAACACTGTACACCTTCTTCCCCACAAAAGAGTAATTCAGGAATATAAAATAGAACAGCCCCAATAATTCTCTTTCTTTTTTAACAGGCGAGTGTACAAAATGCTTGAATCACACACATCATCCTTGATGCTTTCTCTCTTTTGATTCTGTCCTTGGGAGGCTGTTTTCTTTTAGACAGTTAGATAACAGCTAAACTGTCTACATATGTTTGGCTTGCAAAACCACCCCCCCAACAAAACAAAACAAAAACAACAACAAAAATAACCCCCCAAAAAGATACACAACAGTAAATGGTACAATTTGGATGACCTGCAGGTGCAGGACAAATGTCTCATACCATTCTGGCTGGAGAGACTTTCCAGGCCTCATCATACAGTAAACTGGGACTGTTATTGTCATGAACCATGGACACTGGGTCATTATATCATGTGGTTCATCGGAGGCCACAACAGCTGGTGGTAGGCACTGGATGTGCCACCTAGATAGACGTGTGGCTATTCACTAGAGGTGCAGCAATACATCGGTCCGACATTGGATCGGCACCGATACAACAAAATTGATTGCATCGGAAGTTAGCCTGATGCGGCCAATAAATAAGTTGGCCGATAAATGCCCTTGCATACACACAGCCACAGCACATCATGCAGCCAGTGAGAAGCACAGCCCGGCAGCTTGGAGAGATGCATGCAGCTGGTAAAGTCTGTTGTGGTGGAAGGGAAGGACGGAGGGAAGGGGCATGGCGGGGCAGATCAGTGCCCCATGCGGTGAGGGAGGGAGTGGGGCTAGGCCTGGGGCATGCACTGCCCAGCCAGGGCTGTATGCAAGATGGAGACGTGGCTTGTCGGGGGGGGGGGGGG
>NW_017728996.1:6375478-6377550 GCF_001723915.1 Gavialis gangeticus | reverse complement strand
TGCTTCCTCTGCTGCGCGCACCCTGGGAGGGTGTAGGGGGACATGTGCCCCCAGATCTGCGTGGGGGAACAGGGAGTTGCAGCTGTTATTACCCAAAGTATGCAAGCACACATAGACAATGCCTACCAAAGATACTACCTTAGGTTGAAACTATACTGACATTATGCAAAATATGCCGCATCCAGAATTGAACTAATAAAAATGTAATGAAATAAAGACTTTGAAATTTGGCATTTTATTTGTAAGACAGGAAGCAAATTCCTGCTCCTTTAAACATTTTAATGTTATATGTAATTTCCAAGAAGCCATTCAATTCTATGATGGCAAAACCTGTGATACTCAAGTTGCTTACCAATGAAAAGCAATATAAAAGTGAAGGAATACTTTACCAGACAGAGAAGCATGTGGTATATTTGCAGGTAGCTTTTTCAGAGCTCTTTTAAATTGTGCAATGCCTAATACAACATTTCGTATCTTCATCCATAGGAAATAACCACCTCTATTGCTCGAAGGCCAAGTGCTTTCCAAAACAGCCTAGTCAACAAACAAGGTAAAATGAAGTGATCATAATGAGTCCTTGCTTGCTACCATAGATCTGTTTAAGATTCATAATGTAAGGACAATCAAAAAGTGGTTGAAATAAAACTGGGCAAAAAACTGTATTGAAAGAGTAAACTGCCAGATGTTCCACAATAAAGACAAAGTAACTTACTCTACCTGATTCTTTTATAACTGTTCCTTTAGTAAGATTTTACTTGCTATTTAGTTATGTTTAATTATATAAGATTACATCAGCCTACTTCCCTGCTACAAAACATGTACCTTATTATAGTAACCATAGGTAATAGCATTAGGATCAACTCCAGCTTTTTTCATTTCAAAAAGGACTCGCACTGCAAGCACTGGCTGGCCATACTGTCCACAAAGTTGCATAAGCACCCGGTAACACACCTGCAAACAGACATGAAATAACAATGGTTAATTTATAATCTAATGTATACACATCTCCAAACAAAAACCACAGGATATTCTTTTTTTTACCTCATCAGGTGGGTCTATCTTTTTGGTATGCATTTTTCGTAGCACATCATATGCAGTCCTCAGAGCCCTGACTTTTGAATGGCACACCTTCACATATGCCGGAAGGCAGATAAACCACAGCCCATAGCAATGACGCAGCAGGCACCTGGACCACATTTGAGGGATGGAGGAGTACCTCTTAGCAATCTTATGAGCTGACTTTATTTCCTGTAAAGACGTGATCAATTAATTTCATATTTGTATCTTTATAACATACACACACTTGTAAAATGAATCAAATACTCAAGAAAGAGAAACATTAATGAGCAGTCTGGGATACTGACAACAGCTGCTGCCCAATCTTCCTCATATACATTTCAAAAAAAGATCATAACTTTTTCCCCCCCATTAATTTTCAGCATAAATGAGGGCTTTAGGCTCTCTCTGCACAGGATATGTCTAGACATACTGAATCTTAAAGAACTACAGAATCAGGGGTACAGACAAGCAAGAAAAGCACCATTAACACCAGGGGCTCAGTTCTAATCCAAGATAAGCAAAAATGAATCTGGTAGAATTGGCTCCTATGGACTCGGTGGCTGCACATGAAGAAGCTATTTACCTCTCTCAGACTTTATACTAAGCTCCAGAGGTCTTCTATTGCATATGGAAACTCGATCTAGTCCATAAACAAATCATAGTTTCTCCTTACACACACACACACACACACACACACACACACACACACACACACACACACACACACACACACACACCCACACACACACACACACACACACACACACACACACACACACACACACACACACACACACACTCAAAGCAGCATCCTGGAATCAGTTCAATTAATCAGAGGCCTTCAAGCCAGCTTAATTTTCAGCCGTTCTTACGTTTCCAATAAGAAACAAAAAATATATTCTTTAAATAACGGCACTTTCTCTCTGTTCTCTCTTTCTACCTCACTCATCTGGATTGTGCTATGGAAAGCTATTCATGTTCTAATCTAAAGCAGCTAATTTATAATCTTACAT
>NW_017728996.1:6369134-6370478 GCF_001723915.1 Gavialis gangeticus | reverse complement strand
AAGCAGCATCTTGGAATCAGTTCAATTAATCAGAGGCCTTCAAGCCAGCTTAATTTTCAGCCGTTCTTACGTTTCCAATAAGAAACAAAAAATATATTCTTTAAATAACGGCACTTTCTCTCTGTTCTCTCTTTCTACCTCACTCATCTGGATTGTGCTATGGAAAGCTATTCATGTTCTAATCTAAAGCAGCTAATTTATAATCTTACATACCCAAGATTATATCATACTGAGTACTTTATCAAACAGAATTACAAAGGAAGCAATTTCAAATGACTACAACACTCAAGGGCAGTCTACAAAACAACATTAAAAACCTTAGATCCCGCAATTCTTCCCCCCCCGCCCCACCCAAAACTGTTTTGAAGCATCCCCTACTACTACATTTTGTGAGTTTGCCAGCTGGAAGGGTAGGTGGCCAGGCCACTTGCTATAGCTGTGTTACATTTCAGACAAGAAGCAAAACTACAAGGGGAGGCTACAGCTGCTCTGCCTAAATGCTGGTTGCAACATTAGCAGGTTGACATGAGTTAGTTTTCTAAGCCAGGACTAAGCCAGTGACCCGGCACGGTGTCAGAGAGCACTGAACTAGTACCAGAGTCTTTTTTCAAAGGAAATAAAACAGAGATGCTTCCCATTTGTGTTTACTATAGATCCTAGGATACTTTCTTGCCAAATTACGATCTGGACATTATATTCTGCCTACTTATAGTTCCCATACATTTTCAGATAAATATCATGTTCTCTACAAGTTAGTACAAAAGTATCGCTATCCTTTATTAACACTGGGGAGAAGTGAGCACGCTAGAAGAGAGGGACAGTCTACAGCTAGATCTGGACAGGTTAGAGGTGGGCAGATGAGAATAGGATGGGATTCAATACGGACAAGCTTGCACCTGGGGAGGAACAACCAGCACCATCCCTACAGGCTGGGGAACTCCCTTCTCAACAGTGCAGAGGCAGAAAAGGATCTTGGAGTCATCATTGATGCCAAGATGAACATGGGCCGGCAGTGTGGGGATGCGGTCAGGAAGGCCAACCGTACCTTGTCGCGCATCCACAGATGCATCTCGAGCAGGTCCAAGGAGGTGATCCTCCCCCTCTATGCGGCACTGGTCAGGCCGCAGCTGGAGTACTGCGTCCAGTTCTGTGCGCCGCACTTCAAGAGAGATGTGGACAGCACCGAGAGGGTCCAGAGGAGGCCACTCGCATGATCCGGGGGCAGCAGGGCAGGCCCTACGAGGAGAGGCGACGGGACCTGAACCTGTTCAGCCTCCACAAGAGAAGGCTGAGGGGGGATCTAGTGGCCTGTTACAAACTAGTCAGAGGGGACCAGCAGGCATT
>NW_017728996.1:6360590-6364134 GCF_001723915.1 Gavialis gangeticus | reverse complement strand
TGAGGGGGGACCTGGTGGCCACCTACAAACTGGCCAAGGGGGACCAGCGAGCAATAGAAGAGTCCCTGTTCCCCCCGAGCACTACTGGGAGTTACAAGGAATAACGGCCACAAGTTGATGGACAGTAGGTTCAGGATAGACAGGAGACACTACTTCACAGTCAGAGCGGCTAGGAGCTGGAACCAACTTCCAAGGGAAGTCACCCCAACCCTGGGGGTTTTCAAAAGGAGGCTAGACAGACACCTAGCCAGGATCATTTGACCCCAGCATCCTTTCCTGCCCATGGCAGGGGGTCAGACTCAATGACTTGCTTAGGTCCCTTCCGACCCGACCAACTATGAAACTTAAAACAGCTATAGTACTTTACCCCACTGGCAGCTGCATTTCAGTGGTGGCCTAAGTAATTTTAATATTGTGAAGTTTAATTACTAATATCTCCAAAGTCAAGTGCTTTGAGATCCTTACCGGAAGGACAGTGTAAAAGAAGAATCTTCTAAAAGCATGGCTTTATGTTTCTACCTTTGTTTTCATGTCATTTAGAAACCTAACAGTGGGAGCAAGAGAAAGGGAAACACTGCTTTCAAGCCAGTTTCTTGGCAAATACATGAAAGCCATCCTGCAATAGATTTCAGGGCCTCAAGATGCTAAATCAGATGAAAAAAAAAAAATCAAAACTGGATCCAAAAGCAAAAGACTAATAGCAAATGAGTTTTGATGAACAAGACTCTTGAATATTCTAGTTTGATTGAAAATTCACTTGTTCTTTAATAAATACATAAAGATGAGGGATCCTGCGGGGAAACTGCACCTAAGGACAAAACAATATTTCCTTCATCTAATGAGTCAATCTAGGTTTGTAGCAGAATACTAAGGAGAAAAATATTCCTACGTTCACTTGTCACACTACTGCATTAAGATCTAGCTCTTCTTACGGTTAGCTGTTAAAAGCATGGTTTCAGTTAACAGCAGGGCTGTCCAACTTCTCAGTGGCTGGGAGCCACATCCCATGTGGGCTACAGAGTGAGCCAAGGCCCCCCCCATCGCTGCCTCCGTGCACCTGGGGGCAGGCAGCTCCTCACACTGCCTGCTCCATAGCACACCCAGGCTGCTCCACCATGCAAGCTCCCACCCCAGCTGGGAAGCTATGGGCTCCTGTGTGCTGCACGACCCCTTAGGGCAGGTGCAGGAGCAGAAAGTAGTCGGGAAGCTGGGAGCCCCTGGCTGCTACCGCAGACAAAAGGACAGTGGGAGTGGCAGCTGGGTAAAAGCCCGGGGAGCCACAGATTAACCCTGTGAAAGCTACATATAACCCAGAGGCTGCCACTTGGACAATTCTGTTATAAGGCACGATATGGTGAAGGACCCATCAAATTAATGTCAAGCTGATCCCAGTGAAAAGTGACTACCTACCACCCAGCTACAAATCAGCAGTTTTGAACAGTTAATACAGCTATTGTTGAAGCCTGTCCATTTGACAGCATTGCTTTTGAAGGAAAAAGGAAGGCAATTCACAACAATATAGTTTAAAACTAATTGGGTAGTGTGGCATTGTATTGAACCCCAAGAAATGACATGTTCTTTTGTAACTGAAAAGAATCAAACATAAGTATTAATGCCATAGGTCAGAAATAAATATTTTCAAGGGGAAAATGCTTGCACTGTTAATGACTTTTGGAGTCCACAAATCACCACAAATACAGGATATTCAACTGAAATTTAATTCTCTGGAATGTCCAGTAGAGGGGAAAATAAGCTAATTAAAATACTTGTTTAAGCCATAAGCAAGTCACATCATAAAAATCAAGACACAGTTAACTGAACACTGAACAAGGGAGCTCTGGGGGGAAAAAAATTAAAGTGTTCACTCATTAAGCAAGGCTTCTCATGTGAATAACCATACACCCAAAAGAAATGTTCATTAGCAGGTGAACGTCACTCCATTTTAATTTAGCATTCATCAATAATTTGCAAAGCAATATGTGAAATCTCCTAATATCATTTATTATCAGTTCTGTTTGACTCTGACTATAAATCTGTTGAGAATTTGTTTTTTAATTAAAGGTAACAAAATCTCTCTAGGGTTTGAAGGCAGAAGGCAGGGCAGGGTGACATGCCTCAGGGCATTTTTATAGGGCATTTTGTGTTTTGGGGTGGAGGTGCTTTAATTAGAGCGGCTCCAAGAGTCGCTCCAATTAAACTGTCCGTAGCATCTCATGTATTCAGCGTCCCCTGCTTCAAAATGGCAGCAGGTGCGCTTTAACTAAAGCTTGTTCAACGAGTTTTAGTTAAAGTGTCCCTTGTCACCATTTTTAAGTGCAGGGACATTGAATACACAGATGTGGAGGCTGCTGGAGTGTGCTAATTAGCATGCTCCAGCAACCTCCACATAATGTTCATCAATCGCATGCTAACTAGCATGCATTGGAGCAGACTTCCGGCACGTATATAGGTGCCCTTAGAGACTAACTGATTAAGCTTTGAAGAAATCCAGATATTTCCTTTTTCCGATTCACGCGATCCAGCCAGGAGCAGAAGTGTCAATCCATCTATGGTGCTGTGTCGAGAGGAAAGAATAAAATACTCCAAGGAGCTGTGAAAATAGTCACCACCTACCTGTCCCGTCTCACTTCCTTCACTTATAATGCTAGTTTCAATATCCATTTTATCTACTTCTCCACAGCTGGCCTTGCACTTTCTTCCACACTATTCCATATGCATGAAATAATGTTCTTGAGCTAGCTCTTATGAATACTATCCCTCTTCTCTTACATCCCTTCTGAAAGCCTACTTCTACAAGACCTACAATTACCAGTAGCTGCCTCAGTCACCCCTCTTAAAATATCTAACCAGTTAGTTCTCTTAAAGGGGGACTGTTGATTTATATGGAGCCAGGAAGTTTAATGATGAGAGGGAAGGCTGTCCAAGATCACTAGGATTGCAATGGCAATAGAAACGGAAGATGAGAAAGATCTTTGTGTTCTTAAAAGCAGAAAAAGAGAATGGTTTGTGGTCATTCACTCCAAGTACAGCTGTGGCTTCAGGCAATTCATGTGGGTGAAAAAGGGAATGTGGCATTACTATATTATTGCCAGGCCTCCAGAGCAGCTGGAATCCTTTTAATTATTCATTATAGGACTCACCTGGTGAAGAAGTGAGAGTATACATCTTCGAACAACAAAGTTTAAGGAACCGAGCATCACAATAGCTAGCATAACAAAGGTGTCAGATGAAGCTGCCAGGAGACACCAGCTTTGTAATTTTTCTTTTGAAAAAAATTGATATCTGCATTTTGTGAATCAAAAATGGATCTAACTTTATAAAATATAACAAGTCTTTCATTAACTATATGTCTTGCAGTCCTTTTTCTTCATATACAGGCATACCTCGGAGATATTGCAGGTTCAGTTCCAGACCACCGCAATAAAGCGAATATCGCAATAAAGCGAGTCACACGAATTTTTTGGTTTCCCAGTGCATATAAAAGTTATGTTTACACTATACTGTAGTCTATTAAGTGTGCAATAGCATTATGTCTAAAAAAACA
>NW_017728996.1:6352641-6359150 GCF_001723915.1 Gavialis gangeticus | reverse complement strand
ACTTCAAGAACTTTTCCTTTGCATTCACAACTTGGCTAGCTGTTTGGCGCAAGAGGCCTAGCTTTCGGCCCATCTCGGCTTTCGACATGCCTTCCTCACTAAGCTTATCATTTCTAGCTTTTGATTTAAAGTGAGAGACGTGCGACTCTTCCTTTCACTTGAACACTTATAGGCCATTGTAGAGTTATTAACTGGCCTAATTTCAATATTGTTGTGTCTCAGGGAATAGGGAGGCCCGAGGAGAGGGAGAGAGACGGGGGAATGGCCGGTCGGTGGAGCAGTCAGAACACACACAACATTTATCGATTAAGTTCACCATCTTATATGGGCGCGGTTCGTGGCGTCCCAAAACAATGACAATATTAACATCAAAGATCACAGATCACCATAACAAATATAATAATAATGAAAAAGTTTGAAATATTGTGAGAATTACCAAAATGTGACACAGAGACACGAAGTGAGCAAGTGCTGTTGGAAAAATGGTGCCAGTAGACTTGCTCAACGCAGGGTTGCCACAAACCTTCAATTTGTAAAAAATGCAATATCTGCGAAGCGCAATAAAATGAGGTATGCCTGTATAGCTACATTTCAAAGCTCCTGACAAACTTTTTGACTACTGATATCTAAACACAAAGTGCTAGCTCCAATACTTTGCAGCAAGGTTTCAGCAGGTACAGAAACCTGGACCTTATCTAAAATACCAGACACCCAGTGCTGTGATGAGACTGACAGGTTGCTAAATCGACGCAGCCGCTATATCTGATCCCACATGGGGTGCCTCAAGCGATGCTCCAACAACCACGAGAGAGACCTAGCTCTCCACCCTTTACAATCGCTGTGCTCCTTTCTCATGCTGCCCAGGAAAGAAAATTGGTTGAGAACTGTCCACATCAGAAGAGCTGACTGATGAAGTAGCAAGAGCACTACCAGATAACGGTTCCAGGTTTTCAGTCTCAGAGACACAAATAACTGAAAAGAGGCCCACAGTTTTCTCCCTCAAACATTTTTGAGGTGAGCCTCCCTAGCTTTTAACATTTGCAACAGACATACATACACCACCCCCCACTGCTGTTGGGCAGTCCTTTGCTACAAGGATGATAGCCTTCTAGTAAATAGGGACGTTGCTGGTGAGTCTGTAGATGACTGAGAAGACCGATCTGAGATCTGCATGTTCAACTAAAGACATGCTGAATAATTCTGGGAGAAGGAAGGAGTAGATCCTGGTGATGTCAGGTCACGGCTCTTTCCCTTGGTGCCTCGCACATCTGCTTCCATAGTGAGACGAGTCTGCTCAGAACGATCGATCCCATGTCATATATCATAATGCCACTGGGGACAACCCAGTGCTCGAGTCTCCCAGTATTGATGTTTATACTGCATTTCTTCACACTAGCCTTCAAGGTGCCCTTGAATCTCTTCTTCCGCCAACCTCTAGAGAGGTGACCAATGGTAAGTTGGAAGTACAGGACATGTTTTGGGTGCCCATTATCAGACATGAGTACCCAATGGAGCTAGTACCACTTAAACATGGCTTCAATGCCAGTGGTGTCTGGCTGAGCCAGAACTCTGGCATTTGTTCTTCTGTCCTTGCAAGCGTACACACAAGTACTTCAAGGCTTACAGGTTCTGTGCAGCATTAGTTCCTTGGTGAATATAACGTTTAGCTGCATCTTCAACCACAGTCAGTCAACCTGAATAGCTGAGTTAGAGGAGAGAGTCAGACTGTCACTTTTCAAAATTAGTCTTATAATTAAAAATACTTTAAATACCTGTTTTGTTCTCCTGAACATTGGTGACGGGCTATTGGGACTACTGGCTTTTGAGGACAGTTTGTTATTTGGTGTGGTCAGGAATCCTTCAAATCGGTCAAATAAATCTAGTTTCAGCACAGGGAATTCATTATAGCTGTAAAAAAAACCAACAAAATAAAACAACCTCAGAAAACACATGCCATCACTTAACCCTTCTAAGTCTGCCACAGAATGTCAGGAAATTAAAGAAGCAATATTGTCTTGCTAGAATCTCAACAGGAAATAGTAAACACATGGATTTATGTACGTTTACAAACTACACTTCACAGGTAAAACTTAGAAGAAACTGTTCAAAGAGTGGTTTACTACATCATCTAAAATAGTGGTTTTCAAACATTTTTCATTTGAGGATCCCTAAAACATTTCAAATAGAGGTGCAGACCTCTCTGAATTTTACATGTGGGGAGTTGCATACTTTTGATTGTTTTCAGTCATCTTTCGCAGACCCATCAGACATAGTCTGCAGACCCCCAGGGTGCTCAACGCCCAGCCCATAGAGCCATGTCATATGGCCCACAACAGGCAAGGTTATATGGGCAGATGTGATATCTTATTAGACCAACTAAATATTTGGAAAAAAGTTCTTTGCAAGGTTTTGGGCACAAACACCCTTATTCAGGTACTGGGAGACTCTGCTGATGTTATAAGTTCTCTAAGGTAGAAAAGAAGCTTTTTATGGCCCACCTGGAAGAAGAATTCCTCAAGAACTGCATCATCAAACCCATGCTATACCTGAGATATGTAGATGACATCATCATCATCTGGACCCAAAACCTGCAGTCTCTGATTGATTTCCATCACAAATTCAACCATCATCACCCCTCCATCAGACTCTCTCTTGAATACTCCAGCACCAACATTTCCTTTTTGGACACTATGATCAATATCCAAAACGGTAAAATACAAACCACCATATACAAGAAACTCACAGACCAACATACATATCTACACAGAACCAGCAATCGCCCTACACACACCAAGAAAGCTGTAATGTACATGCAAGCTGTCTGATGCCACCGAATTTACCCGAGGAGAATATCTGCGATCTCACACTGCAAATCTCAAAGGGCTTTCACTCAACCAGGACACTCCTCCAGAGAGAGAGAGATCACACTTTTAAAACAGCCACCTTGACTCCCCATGAAGGATTGCTGCAGTACAAAAAGAAAATCCCCATGAATCGCACACCATTAGTTATGACATACCATCCTTCCCTGGAACTGACACAGAAAATCCTCAAACAACTGCAACTCATACTAGAAGACGACCCAATTCTTAAATAGTTCTTTCCAGAACCACACATCCTAGCCTTTAAAAAGCACCGAATCTTGAGAACCTCATCACCAGAAGCAATCTCCCCATGACCCAAATCTTGGATGACTGGTGCCACCTTAGTGGGGGGTGGAGGGGGGGACGTGCCCCCCCCTCCAGTGACCAGTCAGCCTCCCCCTGCAGCTAATCATGTCAACTGGGAAGCAGCTGAAGTGCTGTCAGAAGTGGCTGCAGTGGTTCATCTGGCACTCCTACTCCCTGGCTGGTGCTCGCAGGGGGGCACTGGTGCTCCCGCCTGCCCCCCCTGCCCATCACCTAAGCAGGGAGCACAGCCTGTCAGGGGTGCACCAGTGCTCTCAGGGGGTGCACATGCACCCCCTACACATCGCCACTGACCCAAACCACACCGAATGGATCCAGACCATGCCAGAACAAGAAATGCAAAACCTGCTAAAATATCTTCAGCACCCTCACAATTACTACAGAACCATCACCATTCCTGGATCTTACACGTGCACCCCTAGAAATGCAGCATCTCTCATCCAGTGCACCAACATGCCCTGATGGAAAATGTGCAGGAGAAACCAAACAACTGCGCACCAGAATGAATGCACACCAAAAACCCATCAAACACAAAAACACCCATTACCTGTGGGTGCACACTTCTCACAAGACAATCACTCCACTCCCTCTCCGATCTCTCAGTTCTAATCCTCAAAGGGAACTTACAAGACACCTTCCGTAGACGAGCCTACGAACTTCACTTCATAAATCTACTGGATACAAAAAATCATGGATTTAATATAGACACCGGATTTATGACACATTACAACTTGTCTGACATCTGACACACCTGATACCTGCCTTAAGCTGACCACTACTATTCCTTCACACTTTTCCCCCCACTGCCCCTATTGTTACCCTTTGCCCTCTGAACTTCCACTCATTGCATCTTCAGACTTCGTGTTTACTCCAGCTTCTTTTCTGTCTTGGAGAACCCACAACATTAGCAGAGTCTCCCAAAGCCTGAAGAAGGGCGTTTGTGCCTGAAAGCTTGCAATGAACTTTTTTTCCAACTATTTAGTTGCTCTAATAAAATATATCACATCTACCCAAATAACCTTTCCTGCCTATATCCTTAGACCACTATGGCTACAACCAATAACATCTGACCCATGGGACTCCCCAGGGGTCTGGAAATGTGATGACAGGGAATGGTGGTAATTAACACTGACCCACATTTTCAAAGCCTCATATGACAGGATCAGGCTGAACACTTGGATCAGGCCCTGGATGGGCGGTGGCTGCACAGACCAGATCCAGCCTGCAGACTGACCTGGCACTGCTCATCTGGTTCACAGGGTGACAAGACTGGGCAACACTGGTCTAGAATGATCTGCACAACACAAGCTCTTGACTCTCTGCATTCACATACTTAAACTTCAACTCTTAAGAGTTTTTCTTTATTAGTATTCCATTAAATTAGCCCAAATGTATTAACATTGATTGCAGTTAATGCAAAAAACCTCTGTGAAGCTTATTTAGTCACTAACAAGAAAGTTGTGGCATAGCCATAGAGGCCTATAAAAATCTATATTAACACGATCAGTCTGAAAGCCTAAATTACATTTCTAGCTTAAAAAGGATTTTTAGTAATGTAACAAAGAAACCAATAGAAATAATCTCATTTGACAAGTAATTACTAAATTAACAACATCAGTTGTCACCTGAGAGCCCGATTCTCCTGTTGCTTAAATTCTCTGGAATTAAGGGGAGCCGCAGAACACTCAGCATTTCACACAAGGTATTTCTAGAACTGCAGCCAGGGTCCTTGGCTGGTAAGTTTTAAAATGTAACAGCCAGCATAGTCCAGAGTAGAGCTGGTCATGGTCCATATTAAGAATCATGACAGCTTTAGCTTCATTAGAAAACCAATCATGTATGTGCCAGCATTTTTACAGAAGAAGTAATGGAACTGGGAAACCTGTGTTCTAGACCTAGAAGTACTAAATACCTCTGTTCTGTACCAAAATAAATAAATAAATGCCTACAAGTTAGCTGTAGGAAGGCAACCATCTGCTGTTTTTGGCCACTATCCTATTTTGCTCCCTTGAATACCTGTACTGCAAAGGGTGTTCTTCCCCATTGGGTAGGTGAGGGATCTCAGGTGGCGTTATAAACACTGTGTGTTCACTCTTGTAAGACTCATCCAGCTCTATCAGGCGTGTTTCACCAGTCTTGTCCATGTCTACCTGCAAAAATTTAATTAAAAGGAACAGTATTTATTAAAGTTACTGGATATTCCTGATATCAGATAAGTATTTGGTACAGCAAAGACAAAGAACACCCAGTATCAGCATCAAATGATCTCACCTGGGAGTTAGGAATTGCTGGCAAGGTGATAATTAGAAGACATCTGTCTGGGAGTGGGGATACATGAGGATTACATACGCCACACAGAGGCACCTTTTGAAAAGCTTTTCTTTAAGAATGATAGTAATTTTAGATGCACATCTTTATTATATAAGAACCAGGCCCCAACATGTGGTGGGAAAGATACTGAATGCTTTAATTGCTCCTGGTTTTTATTTAATTAAGCTGATATTCATCTTTGTTGACTATTTAACTATTGGCACATTCACTTCCATTCCTAATATACTCAACCATTTTTGTTTGCCAGTGATCTTTCAAATAGCTGGAGAGGAGGTTTTATTTTATTTTGTTTTAAGAACATCTTTCAGACTTAATGCCTTTGGAAGCTTCTGTGTAACTAAGAGCTTCAACTTAACTTCTTCTCTAAGAAAACTTACAGCTAACCTTTTATAGTACCCCACCCACTAGCTGGAGCAGTAACATAAACCTGATTCAACAGCATCATTTATTGAGAACTTGTAGGTGTGGGCAGAAATTTTAGTTCCTTATGTAGCAATCAAGACTCGCTAGCTTACAGCATTTACACAAATTGTTTGCTTCGCTTAGCTTACCTACATTTAAAGAAACGCCGAAGTCACCAAAACAATTGTTGCTAAAAACTTCCTACTTCGTGTTAAAGGAAAAACTGGGATTAGTTTTATAGTTTCGTAGTTTCTAGGGTTGGAAGGGACCTGAGCAGATCATCTAGTCTGACCCCCTGCCATGGCAGGAAGAGCACCGGGGTCAAACGACCCCAGTAAGGTGGTCATCCAACCTCCTCTTAAAACCCCCCAGGGTGGGAGCCTGCACCACCTCACTTGGAAGCTGGTTCCAGACCCTAGCCGCCCTGACCGTGAAGTAGCGCCTCCTGATGTCCAACTTAAACCTTCCCTCCGCCAGCTTGTGACCATTGTTCCTGGTCACTCCTTGCGGCGCTCGGGGGAACAGGGACTCCCCCAGCGCCTGCTGATCCCCCCTAACCAGTTTATAACAGGCCACAAGATCCCCCCT
>NW_017728996.1:6342334-6352597 GCF_001723915.1 Gavialis gangeticus | reverse complement strand
TGTGCCCACATCCCCCCACATCTTAGTGTCATCAGCAAACTTGAACAGGGTGCTTTGCACCCCCTCATCCAAATCACTGATGAAGATGTTGAACAGGGCGGGCCCAAGGACCGAGCCCTGTGGGACCCCACTTCCCACGTCCTTCCAGGTCGAGAAGGACCCATCCACTACCACCCTCTGGGTGCGACTCTCTAACCAGTTGGCAACCCACTGGACTGTATGGGTGTCTACGCCAGTCCCCCAGCTTCCTAATGAGAATGGGGTGAGAGACAGTATCAGAAGCCTTCCTGAAGTCTAGGAAAACTATATCCACTGCCAGTGGATATAACAGTTATCATCAAGTTTAACATCCAGTTATGCAAAAACCACTGTCACCCCCCTGAGCCCAAATGAAGAGAAGGCTGCCTAGCAATATTACTGAACTCTTCTTTCCATTTTTTGAGCCACAGAAACACAAGAGAGTGCAGTTATTCCTCCAGGGAGACAAGAGGAAAAAAAACAGAAAAACTTTGCTAAGTGCTCAGATTTCCTGAGTAATACAGTCTGAACCATCTGTAAGCCTCAGAAGCAGTTGTGTTGGAAGCTGCATAACTGCAGATGGTTATTAAAGCCAGCTCCCCTGTTATCACTTTTCACTTGGAACAGTTGTATTGGTCCAACACTAACATTTAAATTAAATTAATATCTTTGACACAAGCCACTGAGAGATTAAAGCTATGGCATATGCCCTCAACTTGCCCATGGACCAGTGGTGCACCTGACTAGAGAAGATTCCTCATCTGCCTCCTGGCTGGTTCAGGGCCATGCCTTGAGCAGTAGACTAGATCAGTGTGGGCCAACCTTTTGGAAGCTGTGCCAGGTGCCAAGTCCCATACCCACTGAATACCCCTCTGATCCCCTTCCCCTGCCCAATCTGCTGCTCTGTTTTCTGTTCTCTCCCTGATCTATTGCATGCCATACACAGAGGCTGTCCATGCCACCTGTGCCAGGTTGGTCACCCTGGGACTAGATGATCTCCAGAGGTCCCTTTTGACTTTCAGTTCTGTGCATCTATTTAGATTACAAAATCCAATGCAGTGTAGAATTACCCACAATGCATCATCATACATACAAGTATATAGATGTGCCTTAGTTTTCTGAAGAGGATATATTGGTTTTTTACAGGCTGTTCTCAAAGACAGTTGAATTTAAGTACCTATCTAAACTGGGTAAGCTTCAACTTCTAGTCAGTAAATGTATTCCATATCATGGATCCATAGGAGAACATGTTCTTTTCTTTGAACTATGTATTTCTCTATGAACACTGCTCAAGAAAGGATGGCTCATCACCCCCAACTCCCATTAAATTCAAAAGGGAGCGACTGGTCCTCGGCTCCTCTGAAAGTTCCCTCTTAACTCCTCGGGTTGCAAGCTGAGCTACTGCCAACATACATTCATATTCACAAAGCCTCTCAGACACGGGGGAAGGAGGCTTTCACTTCATCTGGGTGGTAAGCTCCATCTTGAAAGAGATGCTGACTGGACAAATGAGAAACTTCTGTCACTATCTCCTTTGCAAGGGGGAACCCCCCCGCAAAAAAGCAAGCCTGGCTTTCTGACCCCAAAATGCTATTTTTGCTGACAGCTTTACATCTCTCTAATGTCAATGAACTGGGACCATGGGAAGGCTACCTCCTTCCTAACACATGGAAATCACTAAATTTTTTGCAGCTGGTGCAGGTAGCTCAAAAACCTTGACATCTACTTCACATTTATCACAATTATTTGAAGGGTGATCTTGCTCTCTTTTGGAAGAGTGAACATTACTGTCTTACAACCACTTTAACCACTAGACCACCAACAACTGCAAAGGCGCATGATCCAGTTGAGACAGAGTGGTTGGTGGTACTTTCAGGGTAGTCACTGCGGCATTTTCTGAAATAACCTTTAAAAGGAAAAGTCTTCTGAATGACAGCCATGAAATAAAGAGCAGGATGTATCTGATAGGAACAGTCAAAGTCTTGTTTCCCCCACTTAACAGCTCCAAAAAAAGAAACAGGAACTGCATGCATAAACATGGACTGGAAGCAGTTGATGGTGTTTTATTTTTGTAGGTCTTTTAAATATATAAAACTGCACTACCGCCTAGAAAGATAGAAGCTAAATGTATTTGAAAGTAAGTTTAAAAAATAAGAACGTAGTGCTGTTTAAAAGTGCCAAGCTGACAACTCTGCAGACTAAAGTTATCCACTCCTGCACCCAAGTACCACATAGTTAGCACAGGGAGTCTTACACAGCTGCTATGCGAGGCCTGACCTAGAAGGACCACCGCTTCAAAGGAGCTAAGGAATGAACGGATGTGGAGACAGAACAGAAACCATGTCCACTAGGAACTCAAGTCAGCCCTTGTCTTTACTATTTAGTACCAGCCGAGTCTTTCTAGACTGTGCCGAGCACCTGGGCACATTGTGATCAGAACGACCATACCAATAAGAAGTTACTCTCAAGTCATTTCACACAGGCCAAAGAACTGCAGCCACATGCTGGGAATGACTGGCCAATGTCGGTCCAATAGGGACTAGAACCAGCAACCTTTGAAATAAGAACCAGTCGTCCCGAATCAAAATGCTGGTTGTTTTGCGTGGGTAAATTGTATTCCTCAAGTTGTGCCACTCCAAATATACAACACGGTGCAAAATCAGGTTTCCCAGTATTTACTTTGTTTATACTAGAGCATCCCTGACTGTCGTATCTGTTTTTTTCAAAAGCTTATTAGAAAGAGATTTTTTCCATGGAAAGAAAAACACTTTGCTTAACTGGAAATAAAATTAAAACCCTGTGACATTTAACCTAGAGGTCTATGAAACTTATAGGCTGATGCTGCTGATTCCTTGAAGTTTATCAACAGCAGATTCAAATACAGAAGTCTGATTCTTCACAGTTTCATTCTTTAGTGCAGCAGAAATATAACCAAGTAGTTTCAGAAGGCTTTTCAAGGCATTTAAAATTGATAAACATAGCTTATTTGGCACAGAGGTGCTTTTAATTATGCATTATACCGCATGAGACAGATTGAGAGGATTAACAAATATAAGCAGCAGAACTGCTAGAACATATGGCTCCTTAGAAGCAGTAATAAATGACACTTTACCTGACCACTGAAATCTTTCTAAAGATGTAAAGAAACTACAGTAACACATTTGAGCAAAGATCTACTAAAACAAATCATTTATATTTTCTTGGTCTGAGGTATTTCTGAATGTTTTGGAAAAACCAGACTATGAGAAAATTTAACCATATACTCTCAGCTACAAAACAGGTTATTTATAAAGAACATCTACTGCTGCCAGGCAGGGGAAATAGTATGTGCAAAATATTACAGTTGGGCTTGAGACACTCCCCCGGTTCGGTTTGAAACCAGTCCGAGACCCAACATACCATAAAACTGGTTTTCTGAAAGGTAATTGGGATTTGCCTGGACTTGGTGGCTGATCATCTTCCAGAAGCATTGTAAGACCTTTTAATTTGGGCAGGCCTTCAGCAAACAGGATTTTGAGAGGCATTACCTAAGGAGCTTGTTTCTATTACATATTTATTTGTTTTAATACTTTTATCTGTCTATACTTGATCTGGTTATTATTGCAAGTCACTCTGAGCTTCCTTTGGGGAGGAGAGCATATCAATCTAAGAAACAAACCAGGCATAAAAAAGTTGCCTGCTACCATCCAATTGTATTCAGACAACCGCATCTGTCCTTCCTGCCCAGGTCCTTTCAAGTATATTTTCAATTGTGACCACAAAGCCAATATAAATGTCCAATCAGAAAGAACAGAGGACAGTGACCTAAATTAACTGTCAAGCTTCTTATCACATGATCCTTGGCATTTTTGAAGCTTTATACTCTCATGAGGATCCTACTCCTTCCTGTAAGTAAATCTCTGCCGAGGGAAACAGTTCGTAAGCAAGAGCAAATTCTTGGTGTGAAATACATTCTCCCATACCTTTCTTTTTGCTTCTTTACAGCTGCCCACTTGGGTATGCTTCAGAAAAACCTCAGATGAAAGCCATAATTTCAAGGATTATTTTGGACTATACACAGCTTACTTTTATGCCACCGTTTTGCAGGCGGGAAACAAATTTAGTAAGGTCACCCAGAGAAGGAAGCACTGGAAGATGAGGAGTATAACCAAGTTCCCGATTTGACTCTCAGTACTAATTCTTTCATAAAAGTTGAGTCTTCTTGCCTACATAGGCTGACTACACAGTGCCAGCTGCAACAAAAGCATCCCTCCAGAAGTACGGGTTAAACTCCCAAACACAAATAACAATTATAGCTTAGACACTGGATTCAGTGGGCACATAAATCATTCCATGAAATGAAAGAGCATAATCTCATTTTCAGTAAAAACCTTATTAAGTGTTAGGGACACAATTAGTCTGCACCGCAATTACAGCAAGTCCTGCTCAGCAGTGTTAGTCACCGGAGTACATTCTTGCCTGTCTGCAATTTTCCTTTTATAAATAGTTTAACATGAGGCACAGGCTTTGTTTCCAAGTCAGCCAGAGAATGTTTTTCCCTGCTCAATGGCGAGGGATCCTGAAAAACTATTTTACATAAATGTTGTAATTAAATCTAGTTACGGTCCATCTATGTGTACAATTCTTGCTTATTGTGAATTTGGTTTGGCAAGTATTAAAAACGGACCTTTCAGACAATACCCTGAATAAAGTATTAAAAGCTGCCAAATAAATTTTAAAACATTACACCACCATTCTGATGTATCAATAAAATATTTCCCCAACCTTATAAGTCAGGTCTGTTCTTGTATTTTTTTTGGAGTATTGATTCTTCATTTAGCATTTTCTGTGCCTTCCCCCCTGCAAATAACTGTTTTAGTAATCTTCAACATTAATTCCCATGGAGCAAACAGCAGGTGACCTACTTTACAGGAAATCCTAGACAACAGCATGTATTACTTATACATCAATGTCCCAGAACAGAACGTTCCAGGTAACTACTACTAGCAAGATGACAAGTAGGGTCTTGTATTTCCTACAGTAATAATAAGGACTTTTTTCATGTTACATTGCAACAGTGGCAAATAATAATACCAAACTGTATTCTTGGAGTATAATCTGCCTAAACAAGTACACACTGTAACACAGAAACTAAGATGTACAACTTTCAGTCAGCCTCAAGCCAACGTTGTAAATCTTCTTTTACAAGTGCACTAGATCATAAGTTAACTTATGTGTTACCTGTTCGAAATCTCTAATGCAGAAATACACCATTTGAGGCACCATCAACCCTGTGCACAAGAACGGATTCACACTTATACTTTGTTAGCAGAATGCATGCTAACAAAATTTACTCAATATAAAACTACTTTTGAGTGAGAGTTTCAGCATCCTGACAGGAGTATCGCCCAACTCCACGGGCTCCAATACTGCAGAGTACTTCAACGTTCTCCCAAAAACTAATATTGGTGTACACTGCCTGGAAAACTACTTAGGCTCATGCAGACCTTCCATGTGCAGAAATATAGTTCTCAACAGAAATACCTTTTCTTCCTCTGTGTGTTTTACAGATACAAACACAGCTTGGCAATAAGAAAATAAAGTAAAATTCAGTGTGAAGGCATGGCACTAAATTAATGCTGCTCACAAAAAGCCATCCAAAGATCTTGCTAAAAGTTTTACAAAACTTGTAGGAATTAATTTTGCCAGCTTTAGAATCCTGGACACTCAAAATATCCTTGATATTTAATAGTGGCGTCCTTTCCAAGGGAACTCCAAGAATTTTACTCACACACACTTGTATACACAACACGTACACAGCTCATACACAGCTATAAAGTAGAACATTAATAATAAAATTACATTTAAAGCAACTACAGCACAAGGCTCCATTGATGGGAATTATACAACTGCACCTATGAGAATAAGGAATAAAGACACAGGTAAATGTTTTCTTATTGGAGAGAATGTGTACTGAAACTAATTAAGTACATATGTTAAGTGTAAATTAGAAAGAGTCAAGTGTTGAGCACTGAGTTGGAAGCAATAAAAATTCAACTTAAAGCAACAATCAACTGATGTCATATGTTCGCTATATTTAAAAAAAAAATGAACTAACTTAGTTGTATCAGTATATCACTCATATTCCTCTCCAAACTACGATATAAAATATCAGGCACTCTATAAAGCCTGAATGCCCAGAGGTATTTAAGTATGGCATTGTCCTCAAGAACTGGAGGAGGAACGGAGGAACTTAAGTTTGGAATATTTTATTTCTTAATGCAGGCTAAAATCTTCACGAGACAAATATGTGCCTGTGCCCATCTCAACCTGCGAGCAAGCACAGAGCATTACACACAGACTTTTCACTATCTGGTCTCTCTGTCTAATTTCTGCTTCCACAAGAGCAAAGTGACCTGACAGCACATGGGTCAGAACAAAACAAAATTGAAACAGGAAAAAATAAAAAAAGCAAAAACAGAAGTAGGTTTTAATGAAGTGACAGCAAATTGACTACAATTACACATCAGTCACGTAACATCATGTACAGTGCCAGTGGAAGGGAACAACTGCGACAGCTAAATGAAGACCCCACTTCCCCTTCCCACAGACGCACTTACTTTAGCTACGCAATCATCAAAAAATGCGAGACTTGCATCCTTATCGCTGACAAAAGAACACTCTTCAATGAAGCGAATGAACATCTGGGTTTTGGTCATCAATGTGTAGAACTTCTGATGCGACCGATCTCGACTTTTTAAGAATCCTGTAAAATAAACCAAACTTAGAAAAGAATACTACTAACAAAAGGAAATTCCACTAACAACAGGAGAGGCAAGCGTTTCTTAGGGTGATATCTGTTATGGTCTAGTTCTGTAGTTGGGATATAGTTAGGCAAGTCTGCAAATGCAAGACATTCTTCCTCAAGAAATCCTTGCCTCTTGCACAATTACTGAACCATCATAGTTACAACTTAACTCTTAACAGTACTAAGAAAGGAGTTAATTTTTAAAGATATTTGTTATCATTTTTTTAAATTAGTGCCTTGTATTACTGCTTAGTTAAAATTCAGCTGTCAAGTAAGCACATTTTCCTTTTTCTGTACTGCTTCACCAGATGGTTTGGGTGCTATATGATTTTCCCTGCTATCATTACATAATATTGTCAATGTTATCATTCAACAGACCAACACTTTCTCATTTATCATTTCGTGGAAAGAAAATTTATGCATGTTACTGGTTTATGATTTTAAAAGAAAAAAAAAAAATCAAGATTATAACCATTTACCTTGCAGTTCAAAGAGGGAACTTGCGTCTGTGGCGGTCTCAGAAGGTGCTTGCGTTATTGGCCTTAGGTATGACCTATAACCCTTTAATATTGAGGCCATGAAACACAGAAATGCCTCCTGGATCTCTAAATCTAACAAATGCAACTTCTTGCCGGAATTAAAATCATAGTCATTCATTGCTAACTCCATTAATGCATCTTCTCTTGGTCTTTGCTGCACTGTGAACAACAATGGTGTTAAAATGCTCTCTCAGTGGTTAAAAAAACAACTCTTAGTGTTGACAGAAAAGGCAGTAATTTCCCTTTTATCCTATCGGGTTTACTTATTACCACACTATGCTCCATTATGTTCTAGATCTGGTTTAAACATAAGCCATTAAATTCAATCTTCAAGTCTGATAATGAATTTAGGATGACAGCATGCGAATCACAAGTCCCTGGGTTATCCAAAAGGCAGACACAAGCACATTCACCTTTTCAGTACATTAGTTACTATGGAAACAGAGGCAGAATTGGTATGGACAGAGCTCAGAGACATCCTTATACAAGGGCTGGTTATGAAATGTGTTGAACTATATACCGGAGCTGATAACATTCCTGAGTTTTTTATGAATATGATAATCACATACATGGGATACATCATTTCCCTTTTATAGTGGCGTCCTTTCCAAGTGGACCCCAAGAATTTTACTCATGCACACTTGTATACACAACACACACAGCTCCTACATACCATAGCAATATAATGTAAATAGAGGCACAACCGCGCACAAATACAAAGGAAGAAAAGCATTTTGGTGAAGGAAAAAAAAATGTAAAAACAAAATCCTAGCCAGAATCCCAACTCGTATGAAATGTGTTTTCAACAGAGATCATGGAGGCACTAGGAGGAACCCAATTCTTCAGGGTGCACCGCAGTGATATGAAGTGCTAATGGCATCTGTACGGAACAGAACCGGGGTTTCACCACTCAGTCCCACCATCCTTGGGTAGCAGCCATTGATTACGTTATATTTAATTCTGAGTATGACCACCGAACAGGAGACACACTTCATTTTATACTACATACAGAGTATCTGTATTTTAGAAACTGTTAAGAAACCCCTTCTATTCGGGTAATGATGTGCAACTATTAGGAAACTGCATAACCTTCATAACAGATTCCTCCTACATAATACAGTATACCGACATTTGTACAATATGATATTTTTGGCGAATTCCATATAATTATACACTCCTAAAATTCTAATAACCTTTCCATAGCCAAGATTTTATTAAAATGGATGCTTGATGTTAGAAGCCCAAGTTCACATTCCAGCACTTAAACAACTGGCCTGGTTTTGAGAAGTGAGCATCCACCCTTGTTAGAGACCTCAATTTTTTTTCAAAGCTCTTGATCAAAGGTTTCCAGGGTAACATCCCTCAAATGCATCTGCTTTGAACTAACTCCACCTTCCTCTTGGGCTGGTCTGTCTCAAACTGGTTCTCTCTACCACTGTATTTTAGTCTTACGATCCATAGGTACTTCTATTACCCAAGGTCCCCCCATCCAAAGCCCAGTGAAGTTAAAGGAAACAAGCCCAAATGAAAGTTTTCAGAACTGTGTTCATTTTACTACTCTGAGCTCACCTCTAAATATTTTTTTGTTCTCAATCACAACATCTAATTTAGATTTCAGTGCATTTAGCTCACCATCGTAACATTTTAGGGTTGTACAGAAAGGAATCATTTAGAAACACTTAAGGGTATAGGGCCACATTAACAAAAAATAAAATCTTTTAAAATTCCTGTCACCTTCACTCTGAAAAACGCTGCACACTCAAGCCACAATCCGGCTGTTTCTACGGTAGCTGCAGCTGGATGAGTGTTGCTCTGCTCCCTTCACTTCCAGACCTGCAGCTGGATGAGTGTTGCTCTGCTCCCTTCACTTCCAGACCTGCAGCTGGATGAGTGTTGCTCTGCTCCCTTCACTTCCAGACCTGCAGCTGGATGAGTGTTGCTCTGCTCCATTCACTTCCAGACCTGCAGCTGGATGAGTGTTGCTCTGCTCCATTCACTTCCAGACCTGCTCCTGCCCCTGCTGTGCCACTCTGGGTGGGCAGGTGTGGAAGGAAGCTTCATACAGGCATCTTCCGCTGGAGGCAAGAACCACGAACAGCCCCACTGGAAGCTGTGCATGCTGGTTGGGGCCCAGGCTGGAGCGTGGCGCGGGCTGCCTCGGTGGGACCGGATGGGGCAGGCCCCGTGCAGAGTGTCATGAGGGCAACTGTGGGCCACATGTGGTCCATAAGCTATATTTTACCCAACCCTGTTTTAAGCCATGGCCTCAGGGAAAAAACCCTGACATACAGCCCCAGTAAAACATCCTAAACTTTAGTGCAGAATGTTATGATAAATTTTGCTTGCAGATTTTAGCACAAGGCTACATCAGTAAAGGGAAAAAAGTGGTCACAGCATTCAATGCATTTCACACACCCTAGTCAACGAGCAAGAGTCTTGACAACCCTTTGAATGTTCACCAGGGCCTGAGCAGCTATCCTAAGACTACAAGGAGCATAAATGCAGCATAAAACTATGCACAGGAATGAAGACAATAAATATTACAGACTTGAGTGTCCAAAGTTATTTCTGCTCTACGTGAGAAGAGCCATGTGTACTGTAAGGTACAACGAATGCAAACCAAGATTGGTTTTGCAAGCCTTGGCTGTCTATTTGCTCTTCTGTTCTATCCTCACGGCTTCCTTTTTGATTGCAAGTGTAACAGGAAAAAGGATGGAGAAATGGCCCTGCCTTTATTTTATATAAAAAGCCACTTTTCCCAACACATAACCCAGTAAATTGTTCCTAATCTTAAAGTGTTGCTTTAAACAGTCCCTTGTTTGTAAAATGATTTTGTGATGCTTAACATAAAGGAGATTTTTTTTGGGGGGGGGGGGGGGGGGGGGGGGGGGGGGGGGGGATTAATCTTTTAAAAAAAAC
>NW_017728996.1:6335773-6342266 GCF_001723915.1 Gavialis gangeticus | reverse complement strand
CCAGGGGACAGGGAAGGGGAGGGGAATGTACTCTATTAAAAAACTACTCTGTCAACAGTGGCTGCAGTACACAAAGGGTTGAGGCAAATTGTTTTGTATACATCCCTTACTCACATTCTGCCAGCTGTTGATACAAGTTATTTAAAGTGTTCATCAGATTTTTGCATGGTTTCTTTGGTAAGATCTTCCAGGCAACAGTTTTTTTATCTCCAGTTCTAGAAAGGGAAAAAGACGAGTATGAATATTTATTGGAACACAGGCTTCTAAAGTGGATGAGACTCAGAGGAATATACATTTTTGCATGTATGCATGTTATTTATTTAACAATTGTTAAGCACACAGAATCTGCTATATAGAGAATGTTCTTTTGAGCATGGGAGGGAAAAAAGCAAACATTTACTGTATGGAGATGCAGTAACATTCGCATCCAGCTGGTTACCCATATATTCAGACAATGACTCCACAAGTCATCCTCCATTAGTGCTGGGAGAAGTCATACTTTATGAAACAGAAACATTTAGATCTCAAGGAAATGATGTGAATGCTTTTCATCTTCTACCACATTATGAGCAGAGACTACATACGTTTGCTGAGAGACGACCTTCAACACCTCAGTATTCTGCACCTCTGAATTACGTGCTAATGGTATGCAACAGATTTAAAAAAAAATATCTCAAGCCAGGTATTGCAAAGACTGAGACTATAAGCCAGGATAAAACACACAGCTGGACTGCTATGCCCTTTCAGCAGCCACAACCCTGTGGTGTTACACATAGTTTTTATGTTCAATATTTATCAAGTTTCTGTCCAACAGAGTTTAAGAATGATTTTGCTGCACAGAACAATACAGGCCTAAATACTATAAAATATAGCAGCTACACAGAGGTACTTCCTAAACCGTAGTTACTTAAAATCAGGAAGGGGGAGATGATTGAAACTTAAGCAATGAGCTGAATAAAGCAATAACTGGTGTGAATCCCACTTGCCTGGATCTGACCCTGAGCAACAGAAGGTGATAAAAAGTTACGCTCTCCCATTGTCAGCAGAGGGCAGTAGCAAGCCTTTGAGACCTTAAAGCCACAAAAGAGCAAACATCTCATGTTTGTCACCTGCTTTTTAAAAATAATTTTACGTACATATACAGTGTTCATATGCTTCGAGAAAAGGCATCTGAAGCCTGTCATTGATAGAAGCAGCAGGAAGACTGCAACAAAGGTAAGGATTATAAAAGAAGCTGAATCAATGAGCAAGAAAGTAAAAGCAGGGGCAACTGAAAGTACTGACACAGGCAGCAATGGCTAAGAAAGGATGCTTCTGCAACTCTTCTACCCCTTAAATAATCCCCACTCATGATCATAGCCCACCCCCAACTCACTGCCAAGAACTGCAATCCAAGAGCTGTATGAAGTCTGAAATAGGTAGAGGTGTCTTAATACAGCTTCTTTTAGCAAATCACTATCAAGGTTTTTAAAAATCAAATATGCAAAACTGTGGCCATAATTCCACAGATTACTTTCCTAAAAATAAAGCATTCAAAAATAAAAATTAAGAAACAAACGAACAGTAAAAGCATGGAAAAAGGATTACAGAAGACAAGTATTTTTATAAGACACCTCCCCCCCCGCAATTTTATATATTTCTTGACCAATCACAGCTGCAACAACACTCCAACCCTACTGGAAAAAGGATCACACCACAGACCTCCCCACCGCAACTTAAGTTAAAAAAAAATAAGTGCCGATGGCTTAAAATACGCTATCTATAAGATGCCCATGCAAAACAGAATTCAGTTATACTGTTTTAGTATAGAAAAGACTTCTCTGAAAAAATTATCAGCTATATACACACTTAATGGATTCTGGAATTTGGGCATTTTACATTAGGATTATATATAACATTTTACAAAGCAAACAGAAGTCCTGTAGGGCCTACAAGAATAACTCTGAATCACCTAACTGAAATTTTGTATTTAGAAGAACAGTGCTTCAACAGAGCTGTGGGCATATCAGGATTGTTCAAGAACAGTGTACAAGGCCTAATTTTCTCCAATACAAACACTATAGCTAGTGTATATAAAAGACAGTTTTCCTGCTTTATACAACTGCTACGCTGATCCATTTGTTGCAGCACAACCCAAAATGCTTCTCTAAATAGCTTATTTGAGCCCCACTGGCTGAAAATGCCTATATCAGATTCAACACCAGAGAGAGTATTCACCTTATACTTTGTATGCAGCTAGTCTTGCCAACTACAAACATCTACTCTGAGATATTCTGCGGGGGATGCCTCACACTCCTCAATTCTTCTTCCATAAAACCCTAGCCTATGAAGCCAGGCCTACACCAATGTTCTTTACATCAGGATTTCAGAAGAATAAATCAGAATCATCAACTTAAGGACTGGAACAATTGATCTGTATTCTTGCAGTTTCAACCTGTTTACCAATTCTTCCCTTTAGGCAAATCTGCCAGAAATAAGCTATGTTTGAATTGTTCTCCTTGTGCTGCAGAACTTACTGCATCTTGGCTGCCAGGCTTGTTCCCTAATGGCTTTAAAGCTGCACTGCTACCACTTAAACCTCTTCAATAGCTGGCTTCCGACTATCTTAGGAATCTGTTGCTATCTTGAACTCGAAAGCCTTTTAAGGAACCCTAGAAGTAACCAGAATTGATTCAGGAACTGAATGTATTTGGGAGGAAGATAGAAGGCTTCATTCCGTGTTTAAAAATGTTGAAGTTAATGCCAGCTACTTTATTGAACAAGTATGTATATTTTTGACAATTACTGTAGGAATGGAAACGTTTGTTCGTTTCTTCTAAATGGCATCAACCTCATTTTTATTATACACAGAAGCCAAAAAGAAGCAACACTGTTATACACAATGATAGTTTTACAGCTTATGACAGTAATAGCACACACTGATTTGTAGCTGAGATTTATTCTATTTTCTTGGTTCTTTACTTCAGATTATTTTCTTCATTTGAAGCTTTTTTTCCCCATTAAGTCACATTGCCTCCAATCACCTGAATGGAGTACTCCAAGGTAGGAGCAAAAGGCCAAATGTTAGCTCTTCCTCTGATTAACCAGGTAGCCTTAAGCAAACCACTTATTCTGTTTCTCAGGATGCTATCTGAAGAACTAGGATAATACCATCTGCCTTACAACAGTGCTGGGCTGATTAGTTTAATATCTGCATTGTGCATTCAGGTTGCATGCTAAATATGATGTGATCATATGTTAATATCCTTATTCCAAAGCCAACTGGTGGAATTCCTGAGGAGTCCACCTGTACGTACAAGAATGTGTAAGTGAAGAAAAAAAGAAATCAGTGCATTAACCTTACTGCAACAGGAAACCATGATTCAGGGTCCTGGTCTGGGAGGCAGGTATGGGCTGTGAACAGGCATTCATTTCTAGGGGTGGAAACTTCAAAGAAATGAATACCTATTCCTAGCCCACTTTAAGAAATTTCCACCACTAGAAAACTTTTCAGGAGAGGCAGCAGCACAGGCATTCAGCCTGAAACCACCCCCTCTCCCCTGGCTTATCACACCTTCCCCTGCCCTGTCTGGGGAACAGGCAAGGAGTCTTTCTCCATCACTCTTCTCCCTCCCATAGACAAGGGACCAGGTCTCCTTCACTCTCCTCTTGGTTTTGGGGTATAGGAGTAGCAGGGCAAAGCCCCCAACCCATTTCCCAGACTTGGCAGCCTCCAGTTTGAGGAACAGGTGGGGAGCAGTGGGCAGCTGCTCCCCTCCTGGAGCAGACCAGATACTCTCTTGCAAAAGAAATCTTCCACTTGTCAGCCTAGAAGATCTTTTTTCTCAAGAAAAACTGAATAAATGCTTTTATACTCCTAGTTTCAACTGAAGCAGTGGCAATTATCCTGACAGAATCACAACACCTCCATGTGGCTCTGGTTTCTGCTGCGGACACAGCCACTAGCCTGCTCTGCAAGCCTGGATGAACCATTTCTTCTCCCACCTTTTATTTCTTTTCTGTATGTAGAATGCAGGTGTTTCGGAAGGGTTTCTGTCTCTTAGTATATGCCGCTACGGAGTTTAACACTACTAGACTCAAATCCTAGTTGGCACCTCCAGGCATTGCCACAACAATAACAGCATAACTGAAGTCAGGATAAGATCCTATCTGCCTGCTCGATTCTGGTAATTCAGATAATCTGTTAGTAAAAGTGGTATTCCCTCATCCAAACCATAATTGCTACTCCGCTGGCAGGATAGAACCATTGCTCATTATCGATGGACTGGCTCTAAATCTTTAATTTGACACACTGTCCTCCTTGAAAGTTCTCATTTCTAATGTGATTTATAATTATTCTCAAAATTCAGGGTGTCAGTTTGATTCTCTAGTTTTTCCAACAACTCCTTGTCTCAGGAGGCTAAAATTGCTCGAGACCTTTACAGGGAAAACGTCTGTTACTGAGAAGACTACCTAATAAAAGGAGAAATATCTCCTTTCCCCTGTGGAAGCAGCAAGATTGGCAGCAAGCACAAGCAATCTAGCAAACATGCCAATGCAAGCAAGAACCTTTCAGTCTTAAAAAAAGTGTATAGAGTGATGGTGGTGATTAATGAGGGCTCTACCTCCATTGTGCTGTACTGCACAAATACCAATGAGCTACTGTTTCTGACAGACATGTCACAGAAGAAAGATTGTTGAGATGCTATTACACAACAGGTACATAAGGTGTAAAGACACTTAAATGAAAAATATAACGTGTTGTCATAAGAAGTATGAAAGCAAACACTATTGTACAGAAGAATCATTCGTGCATACTTACTGAGAAATGGTGTTGGTATCTAAGTCCACACAGCTAACATCTGGTGGAGGGTCATAGAGGTCAAAGTATCTTGAATCAATTCCTACTATGAATGGACATGGTGCGCTTAACACATCTGCCAATGCCAAGGGGCAAAGTGGAATGTACGGACATGGCCAGTGGAAAGGAAATATCATCTTTAAAAAAAGCCAAATAAATGTAGCTTAAATATATATAAACATGACAAAGAGAAAGGATAAGCTCAAATGTTCTAAATATGTGGAAAATAATCTAGCATGAAAGACAGAACAGGATTTAGGTGGCTGAAATTATAAAAGCCAAGTAATAGTTGCTGTCAATGTGCAAAATTGTCTTTTAAAAATTTTAGCTTGTTTGGCTTATAAAAACAAAACTGTCCTGTTCCTCAGGTGAAGCAGCAGCCCTGGTCAGTGAGGACAGAAGAAAAACCCAACATGCATCTACAAAACTTCTACGTGGAAGGTTGAAGCAGAGAATATTCAGGGATGTTAAAGTTCCTGCATTCAGTGCATTATTATGGCTGAAACAAATACTATAAATAAGCAAAAGTCAACACCTTCTACTATATTCATGCAACTCCAGGGGTATCGCAGACGGCAAAATATGAGCCTTACTTTGAATTCCTAAGTAATAGGATTCCTAAGTAATATTAAAGAGTTTACCTGACTAACTTTCTTCTTCCTTTTTTTTTTTTTTTTTAGTATAGGCATGACAAAGAAGAGATAACGCGACTTACGGAGACTAACGCCTCTGTCACACTAGTAAGGACTGAAGGGCGTAAGGAATGGATGAGAATTTTATGTTCCGTTACAGCAAATACGAGCAGCGTCACTGCATTCTCGGGTCCTAGGTTCTGAAGCAGCGTAGAAAACTTGCCACCACTACTGGAGAAAAAAGAACTTTGGTGAAAAAAAGTCTTATAATTATATATTGCAATGGAAAAAAAAAGTCACTGTGTTCTACATCACAAACTAATTTAAACCAGGGTATTATAAAGGTCAAACTGCAAACTTAATTTTCCATTTGTGTCTATTTTTTTGCATTCCTGTTCAGCACAAATGCAGGCACTTCCATTGTGCTCCAATATCCTAAAAAGCAAAGGTTATTTTTCCAGTAGCTCTGAGAAGTAGTCAGTGTAGATCTCACTGTAGATGCACAAACGTAAGAGACTAGACTTTGAGTTGAGGTCCCACTGGAGTGGCATGTCACCTGTGCTGCAACATGTTTCTGAGCACGGACCAGGTCATCTCCCCCACTGGGACCCCCACTGGGACCCCCACAGGCCCCAGGGAAGGCACACCCAGGCCTAGGGTCAGAGAAGACCTAGTCAGGGAACTTCTGGGGGGACTGGACGTATTTAAATCAGCTGGTCCGGATGATCTCCACCCCCGAGTGCTGAGGGAATTGGCTGCGGTCCTTGTGGGACCCCTGGCACGGCTGTACGAGCACTCATGGTGCTCTGGTGTGGTGCCAGAGGACTGGAAGAGGGCCAATGTGGTTCCCATTTTCAAAAAGGGGAGGAAGGAGAATCCAGTAGACTATAGGCCAGTTAGTCTTACCTCAGTCCTGGGCAAGCTTTTTGAGAGAGTTATCCTGGTGCATGTCCACGAGGGGCCAGCGGGGGAGATCATGCTTAGGGGCAACCAACACGGGTTCAACAGTGGCAGGTCCTGT
>NW_017728996.1:6309425-6335514 GCF_001723915.1 Gavialis gangeticus | reverse complement strand
CGCAGCTGGAGTACTGCGTCCAGTTCTGGGCGCCGCACTTCAGGAGGGATGTGGACAACATGGAGAGGGTCCAGAGGAGGCCACTCGCATGATCAGGGGGCAGCAGGGCAGGCCCTACAAGGAGAGGCGACGGGACCTGAACCTGTTCAGCCTCCACAAGAGAAGGCTGAAGGGGATCTAGGGACCTGTTACAAACTAGTCAGAAGGGACCAGCAGGCATTGGGGGAGTCCAAGAGAAGTGGTGCAGGCTCCTACCCTGGGGGTCTTTAAGAAGAGGTTAGATGAACACCTTGCCAGGGTCATTTGACCCCAGTACTCTTTCCTGCCATGGCAGGGGGTCGGACTCGACGATCTACTCAGGTCCCTTCTGACCCGACCAACTATGAAACTATGTTCCTCCACCAGGGTGTGATGTGTGACAGCCATAATCCTGCCTTAGTCTCCTCATGGTTCAAAGCCTGCTGTAGCTTGGGACTCTGAAAAGTGGTGCCAAAGGATAGGTTTTACGTGCTACACTGAAAACAAAATATAACAGAATGCCAGTTACTGTAGATTAAATAATTATTCTTTCTTCTTCAATACTGCCATTGTGGATCACACTGTTTAGTAGAGCTGTGCAAAACTTCGGTAGCCAATTCAATTCAGAGGAGGTTCAGCCCCATTTGGCGGCTGAATCTCCTTATCCGAATAGAATCGGGAGACTCATTAATCTCTCCAAATCAAATTGGAAGCCTCTGAATTGATTCAGAGAGATTAGGTCATAGACTGTACAGGCAGGCGCTGCGGTGCTGGTGGGAGCAGCTGGGGAAGCCCTGGCTTGAGCTGGCAGCCCCAGGAGAAGCCATGGCTCATCTGGCTGCTCCCCCAGGTTCCCTCCTGCCGGGGTGAGGCAGGCAGTGCTGGCAGCCCCAGGACAAGCTGCAGGGGCTCGGGGGAATGATTGGGAACAGAAGGAGCAAACTGGGGGGAATGAACTGGGGCTTCTCCCTCGGACTATTTGATGTACTCATGGTCACGCGGTGTGGACTGCCAGTCTCTGTGGGCCGCCTGCGGACGGTGGCCGGCAGTGAACATGGACCCCGCACCCCCGATGGGGTGCGGGGATGGATCCAATGTTTAAAATACCCCTGAAGGGGTGGGTCCCACTGGTTGCCGCCATCATTGTTGCGTTCGCTGCTGCGGCGAGGGACGACCAGCACCATAAGACTTCAATTAAAACAGTCTGGATCGGGTAACTTGTTGGCATCCGGCGCTCAATGTTGTTGGCAGTTGTCTAAAAGGCTAAAAGCTTAAAAGCGTAAAAAAGTCCTGGGAGAAGTCCTGGGTGCTGGGGGGAAATGATTGGGGAGCTGGGGGATCGAACTGGGAGTTGGGGGGAAATGACTGGGAGCTGGGAGAATCAAACTGAGAACTGGGGAATTGAACCAGGAGCTGGGGAAACAAACAGGGACTTCCCCCCTGCCCCCGGTTTGATTCTCCAGTTCCCAGTCATTCCTCCCAGCCCCCGCAGCTTCTCCTGGGGCTGTCAGCACTGCCTGCCTCATCCTGGTGAGGGTGCAGCCAGACGAGCTGTGGTGCCGGCTTGAGCCGGGGCTTGTCCAGCTGCTCCTGCTGGCACAGCCTACCTGTATAGCCCATGGCCAAATGAGATTTGGGCCAATATCTTCGGATTCAGATTTGGCCGAATCGAATCACTGTCCCTCCAAATCGTCGAATACTTTCCGCCTTGCACCAGCTGACTATTTAGCCAGAGGCTGCCTTACTTTTGGTTCAAGACCTTGGTTGGTACTGCAGTATGCAGTATGGACGTACCCTTCAACTTAATCATGATCCTGGGTAGGACTTGGACAAAAAAGGATTTTACTCTGCAGTTGAAGGGAGGCAGAAGAGTAAATATATATCCTACAAAAATATATCTGCTTTGGAACTTTATTTTTTCAGGTTTCAATTGGATTTTCCCAGGACTGCCAAGGTGATTAAAGAACCCAGCCTGGGGTGGGAATAAAAATCATCTCTATGGACTTGATATCTTTTTTTTTTTTTTTTTTTTAAACTCTTTTTGCTGTAGCCTCTTCCTATTGCAGTGTTCTCAACCTTTTCAGAGTCAGGACACCACTCCGCAACTTTTCTGAATCTGGTGGCATGCCTCTGTTGAAAACCACCATGCTCAACTTACCTCGGTGCTTCTCAACTGGGTGCTACTGCCTCCAGGTAAAATTTCCCCTCACCTTCTGCACAGGCAGACCAGGAAGGAGTACTGCACAAGCACACACTCCTCCTGCCCTAGGGCTCTCTGCTAACCTTAAAGCAGAAAGAAGAACAAGATCGTGCTCCAGCCCTTCTCAGTCTGACTCTACATGGCATCTCCCAGAAAGAGGCATGTGAGAGAGGTGGAAGTATCTTGCATGCCTCTGTTTCTGGGAAGAGCTTGGGGCAGCCAGACTGGAAAAGGCTGCAGCCCTGGCCAGCTCTTCCTGATGCAGGAGGAGTGCACATGTGCTGCAGTCCAGCACATGGGGCAGTTTTACTCGGCCTTGGCAGTGATGGTGCCTGCACCACAGTGCCCTGGGGGAGAGGAAAAAGGGGTCTCATGGCACCCTGGTTGAGAATCACTGCTTTACTGAAAGGGCGATCTTCAGGAGACCCGATATCTGTATAAATGAAAACAAAAAAACTCTTTTTCTTGGACAACTGGTTTTCTTGGGGCGGGTTTTGTTTGTTTCTTGCAAAGTCTGATGTTCTCAAAAGGCAGATTATTAAATGCTTAAGATATCGGGCATCAATACTGAGGCTACCGCCTTCACCCAGTGACGATGAAGAATGGCACTTCCATTTATGCCACTCCTTCCTGGTCCAATGGAGTCACAGCGAAGCAACAAAAGTTACTGCTCCTGCCTGTCCCACATGATTATGCTTGACAAGAAACCCAACAAAAGTAAAGTAAAGAAATGAAAATGTAAACAACTAAACTGTACTCTCAGTTTTTCCACCCAAAAGCAAACATTGTACTGTTACAACAGTTACCCTGTACCACAGTTCACAGCAAACTTTGCCCTACTTTGGTGTTTCCATTAGAAAATTGTCCTCTGCTCACTAGCAGTTGTGGAAATGTGATGCAAACCTTTGGTAAATGAAGTGCAGCTGCTCCTGCTGCAAAATATTTTCTGTCAGTGGATAACACCACCATTTTGCAGCATAAGATCTGGCAAAAACAGTGTGCGTGTCCAGCCTCCAGACAACAGGGCTTTCCCAGACCTGGCCACTTGCCAAATCAGTCAGTTTTCTGCATACGGCACAGAAATTTTCAGTAATACCTTTGAACAGTAACTACAAAAAACCCTATCAAAACCCCACAACCTGCTGTACTAGGCCTACTCAGGTAATGTTTTGGGTAGATGGACAAAGTCGGAGGGAGAATGACCAAAGATGAAAATGAGAACTGCAGTGGATGCATCTACTAGGGATCAAATTTTAAAGACTCCCATTTAAAATGTATGAAAATAGTCCAAACAAGATCACCACAGAAAATATAAAAGGGAATAAAAGCTGATCTGTATATTAAATATTTTATCTTTTTATAATTTATCTTGTTTTATTGTAAGCTACCCTGAACTTTTTTAGGGGAGGACACCATATAAATAAATATTTTCAGGTTAATTGTCCAAGTATTTTAATTAAACAACAGGAATATATACCCTACATTTAGCCCCTTTAAGACCTCCTCCCCAACTATGGAGCTGCTACCAAGAATCTCCACAGTTAAATATATGCATCACTATGTTTCTACAGCAGCAAGTGAGATTTTTTAAAAAAAATAAGGGAAATATATTCCAAAACTTTTACTGAGATAAGATAATTTAATGTTAATTCTGTTATTATTACTAGAATGACTTACAGTATTTTAGACAGCCATAAAGTATAGACTTAAAGTTCATACTTAAAAATAAGTAAAAATCAGACAAACACAAACTGCTGAAGACTGTAAAAGTTATTTTATACACCGTAATATCTCAAAGTCTTAAAGCTGCCTGCCAAATACACAGCCATATATATTTTAAACAAAATTATAGTTATACTTGCCTTAGTGGTAGAGGTGATGATACAGGCTGACTAAGAATCAGGTTATCGTGGGGTGATAGCTAAAAAATAAAAATAAAAAAGACTTTTGTATATACGTTTTTGTGGACATTAGAAATACCAAATAAGAACGAAAAAGCCAATGCTAAAAAGATTAAATGAAGTTAAAAAAAATCACGTTGAATATTAATACCGTCTCACATTTTAATATTTTACTTATAAGATTTAGGAGACACTCTTCCTTTTCTTGCAACAGAAAGTTGTCTATCATCATCTTACATACCCAGAAGGAGGGATTAAAATATATATGCCCACATCACATCTGGATTAGAGTCTGTCAACCGTCCAAAATGAAGCCTTTAACATTTTAGATAAACAATGACCTAGAGCCCAGACGTTCCTTCCATCATAAGACTGTAAAATAGCATCTTCTACTGAAGATAAGGCCAGATTCTTGGCTGATGTTAAAACAGTTCAGCTCAACCGGATCTAGTCTAAGAAACTACTCTACACATCATCTTTCCAAAGGTTTCTCCAACAATGACATCAAGAGCAGGTGTTTCCAAGAGAAGCACGCAGGGTCATACGTGGAAGGGATGCAGCAGGACTGGGCACTCCTGCTCATCAGATAGCTCTGATGTAGGTAGGCTATGTGCTCCTGCTGCAACCCTGTCCAGTCCGGCTCTGCAAGAGGCACACGGGGCAGTTTCACCCGGCAGCAGAGGTAATGATGGCGACACCCTGGTTGAGAATCACCAAGGTAGGCTGAGACAGTACAACAGTGGTTCTCAACCAAGGTGTCACCAAATTAAAAAAGTTATGGAGTGGTGCCCTGAATCAAAAAACGTTGAGAATCACTGTTCTACTCGCTCAGAGTTTTCCTCTAAGTCTGTAGCTGTCATGGGAAGTCCTAAGACCAAGTCACCAAGGACAAAATACCGTTTTGTAACTTGGTCAGAACCAAAGGATTTGAGTTCAATCATTTTGGATACAAGACTGTTGAACAGACTCACCTGTTCTCAGGTCTACATTTTTAACTATTTTCTCTATCCTGATTGCCTCCTGATGAACAAAAGAAACAACCTAACTGGGTTTAATAAGCTTTAAAAATAGCTCCCTCATGAAATCCTCAACTAACAGGATTTTGTTTTTACCCCTGCCAATATTGCATGAGGTTGAAGAGAAGATACAATTTTAACTGGTGATCAACCCAATCCTAGTGATTATGCCACTTTTACATTGTGGAGCCTGGAGAGATTACCTTGCATGAATGGACAGCAAGGGTCACATATCTGATAAATTGTGCCTCTAGTGAACGTGCATTGATTCTACAGATTTCAGTGGCAACTATATACAAGCAGACAGCAAAGTAAGGTACATTGAGGGGAAACAAGTGGCCACAAAGAATTTATTAATGCCCCATATCTAGCTTAAAAATCCCACCCAGTTTCAGCTGATTGCAATAAATAGAAGAAAATACTTTCAGGAGCTATTGTGGCTTCACAGGGATCCTCTAGCTTTTTCTCTCAACTGTGACGTGGCCGTCCCCACACGAAGTCAATCTTGCTTATTACTTATAATGCTCTGCAAAATGCAAACTAAACTAGCGGGCTAAAATCCGTTCTTTGCAAATTCTTTGTGAATCTGGATATTAAAAAGTTTTTTGTTTGGATATAAACATGTACATTATATTTTCACACACACAAAGCCTTACCTTGACTTATGCCACGGTTAAATAAGAAAGAATTTACACATACCTGAACTAAAATTCTGGGTCTCTGAGGGGATGGAAAAGGAACTTTGTGCATAAAATGGGAAATGTGTCTAAAGAAAAAGAAAATACTGACTTTAATACAAATGGATAGTTTGGGAAATACATTGTATTGCCTCCACTATGAAGAGTGATCATATAAAAATAACCTATTTGCTCAGAAGATTGGATCCCTATGTACCTTCAGCCATATTTGTGCTTTTATTCAGTTACTAATGCAAGCTTTTGCCATTTATAGTTCTGAACAGGAGAGGTAAAAGTTGCCAGCCATGACAAAATAAAACAGGTTCTTATTACCCCAGTGCAGTACCAAACCAATGTGACTACACTGCTGTTGGCTCTGGAGCCAGCCGGCGCAGAGCTGGGTCAGGTCACTCTGTGCTGCAATATGGCCTTCATCACGCAGACGATAGTCCATGAGCAAGCATATTTATCACTAGCTTGAGGCATCTCTGCCCAGCACAGCATTATGTCATTTAGACATACCCAGCATCTTCACGGTCATGGTATTTGGACACTTTGGAAATGTACACGATCATTTTAATTCCTTTTTATACATCAATGCAACCGGCTGCTAAAAATCCTCAACAAAGAAATGTAGTCAAGTCAACCACTCTGTTACTCATGTGCAGGCCCAGTGAAGGCAATGGGACAGCATCATCCCAAAGGACACAATCTGGCCATGGGAACCTGTACCGGTAGCAAGATGACAGAAAACAAGGATCTCTCCCACAGCCCAGGTTAAGTTCATCAGGCTGGCAATTACACAAATGATCCTCCTATTTCTACCTTTTTAACTATTAATCTTGAATACCACCATGTCACTTTAGTTATCTCTCGTCAAACTGGGGGAACTCAGCCTCATAACCAGATAAATGGAGCCCCATGCTAACAGCATTTGCAAATGATGTGTGGCACAGTAACGTTAGGGAGAACAATGTCAATGTATTTCTATTCACGGCCAGCTTCTAAGACACAAATTGTACATAAAGATCAGTGACAAAAATATTTTCAGATACCTGAAATGATCTTTGATTCTAAAGATAGAAGACAAAAGCTTCTTCCCATGCAGCACCTTAAATTCCCAATGTCTTACTGGGAATTTCACATGTCTTACTTATCAATAAGTTTTATATCAAATATATTATTATTTATAGAACTGGGTTATAGAATATAAATAATAATATCTAAAGAGTAATGTCTGTAACCTTCATTCAGACTACAGACATTACTCTTTAAATACAGACATGTATATCAGATTTTACAAACCTAAGGATTAGTCTCACTTGTGACAATCCAATTCAGATAACACACTGAGAAAGGTAAGACCATCAATGTAAAATCCAGCCTGATTTATCATCTCTAAACACACACATAATAAATATTTGAAAAGTGCAAAAATACATGTACTATTTTCAGCTTTTTTTCTGCTCTATCTGATAATATAATAAAGGGCTTATAATCTTACTACTAAGCAAAATGTTAAAAAACCCTAAGATCAGCTTTTCAATTTTAAAAAGAACTGAACTGCTTAAGTGGCATATACAGAAGAGATGAAATACACTTCTCTAACAATCTGGACCTTTTAAGAGAAACGAAGTTTATACCCCCTGGAGGAATGAGCATCTGATTCACTATAACAGCAGCACAAATAAGAAATAAAACATATATCACTTTGATATGTCAAAGCATCACACTCATCTATCAAAGTAATATAGAGAGCTTGCAATCTGAATTTTTCTTTGAAATAACTTACTTCTCAATAGGCAAGACATGTGGGCCAGAGATGGAATAACGATATAGGAACATTAGAAACTTCTTGAAAGCATCAAAAAAAGGCCAATGAGAAAGAAGACATATACATTTGTTAGTCTGAACTGTTTTGGAGCTATCCAGCTTCCCATCTCCAGTCGTCATTAACCCCAACTGAGATTTCTGTTTTTCTGTGAGATTCTCCTCAGGATATGCTTCATAGAACTGAATAGCAGCACCATATACCTGCAAGCAATAATATATTTCATGTATTTGTCTAAACCTTTAAATAATAAATTGGAAGTTATAAGTAAATCTATACTCTGCAGTGTGTTAAATTACATGTATGGCATCTTTTAAAATAATGTCTTTAAAATATTCCTGCAGTCACAATAAACTTCGCCCTCTAAATATTTTTAAAACCATAAAGCCCCATGTAAAAGGGAAGCTAGGATAAGTGTTCTTAATGTAGATAAGGAAGTAATGCTGTTGTGTTTAGCTGATATTTCAGGTATTTGGGGGCTATTCTGTTAGCAGTTCAAGATACTAGCCCTCCTCTATGCCACTTCACATTATACCAACAGTATATGCATGGGCATAACGAGGCTGTAATTTGAATGCTTAACTGTACAAAAGTCCTAGCTACTTGTATGTAAACTCACTTTATTGCTTGAAACCACAGACCTAGAAGAAAGCATCGTACTGGTAACTGAAGAAAAGCAGGAGGGAGGGAATTTTGTGTTATCTGAGCCAAAGCCAACTGAGGTCAATGCAAAGACTCATCCTTGACGAACAGGCTCTGGATCAAGCCCAAGCTCGACCCATCCGCGGGAATACCTTTCATCATCACTCTTAACAAATGTCAAGCTGTACGACCAAGTGTTCCACCACTGATAATGGGAGTCTGTGTTTGTAACCTTGTTGCTTTTGTAAACATTAAACGCTGAAGCTTACAAAAAAGAAATACCCAATACTAGTGGTTATGGTTTTACAAGTACCTTTGCTGCTGAAGCTCCAGTTAATACAAATGTAGAAAATACAGGAAGTGGGTATTTGCTATTAGGAGGCCAGCATTCAATCGTTGCACCCATGGGTAAGCAAAAGAGAGGCACAGATTCTGGTAATGGGAAGGACTCATAGTCTTCTTCAGGGTACCGGCAAATTAAACCTATTAAAGCAATATTTAAAAAGACAGTTACATTCCAACACAAGAACTGGGTGTTTGTATTAACCCATTTCCTGTATTAATGTGCATTAGATATATATTAATAGGCATTAACTATATTCAAGCTCATGTTCTTGTTAAGAGATTGAATAGTTTCAAAACATACGGCCTAGTACAAGATAAGTTAACAGCACAAACCCAGATAACTATAGGTCATCACTTGGCTAAAACATGGTGCAAACTAGGAAGTACTTGATTCTCTAGGTACTGCTGAGAAACATTTATTCATTTCCCCTTTTCCAAATCTAAATTACTTAACACTTAACTACATGCCAGTAAATAAACATTTTATTTAATTTCAAATCCTTAAAGAAAAATTGAACTTAATAAGTCAAGGTCTTAACAAGTCAGTAACTGAAAATGATAAGAAAAAATTAAACTGCTAATAGGATTTAACTATGTTTAAAAATATTAGAAAACGTAAAGTAATCTCCTCTCTAGTAAACTGATTTTCCAATGAAAAATTTAGTAATGAATTAAAAAAAAGCATGAATAGTAATTAGATAAAATGACAAACTAAAAAACCCAGAGAGATCTTTAAAATATGTTAATTGGCGTAGTATTCACTGACCTGGATGAAGTTATGCTGATATACATCAGCTAATAATGGCTTTAAATTTAATCAGATTATTTTTTTTCCTAGTTACAGTTTTTATGGGAGCAGCACCATCAGCCAAACAGAAATGCAGTTAAGACATGAATACAAATACATTCAGAATTCAGGTCCATAGAGTCAAGCACTCAACACCGATACAAACCGAGGATCCTTAAATACTAATCACAGCAGGCTTTTATTATGGGGAAGGGAGGGTGTGGGGCGTAAATCTTGCCCCCAACCGGAGAAAAAAGAACTGAAGATTCAAAATCCAGGATAACTTAAAAGCCAGTTTCACTTTCAGAGCACTACTACTTAAGGCTCTTCTATATCTTCAACCATTTGTCTGCAGCAATGTAAATATGAAGATGCATTTCAGAATCGAGCTAATTTATTCTGATAGCATCTGTTTTTTTTCTTTAGTCTTTGGTGTATGCATTCAGGCTGCAACAACAGAATGGATGCATGACTAAACTGAGAAATCAACTCTTCTTCATTATCTAACATTACAAGGTTATTAAAAACCATCAAGGGTGAAATCCTGGACTCAGAGAAGTCAGTGGGAGTTTTGCCACGGACTTCAATAGTGCCAAGATTTCAACCCAAAAGGTAATTACAGAGGCTGTGCCATATTCTGCATCAGAAATGGCAAGCAGTAGTAAGACTATCATATAAGAAACTGAGCCTATATTTAATGCAAACTTAAGAATGAAAGAGTATTTTAGACAATTCTAGGGAATAGTCTGGGTATGTTCTTTCATTAGAAAGTTCTTTGGGTTAAGATGTACTTTATTTTTCTGTCTCATACAATATCAATATCAACTAAATAAGTAGTTCTACAGAAAGATCGATATCAAGATGACATTCAAAGTGAGCATATGTACTGGTAATTGAAATTCAAGAGTACTTACCAGCTTTATATGATATGGTATTAGTTTTTGCCACGGACTTTTTATAACATAAGTATACTGCTGAGCCCCACTGTAAAAAAAAGAATACACTCTTATATTTTTATGGACTGACTTGACAAGGTGTAATAATGGGGTGTGAAATACAGGAAAAAATGCGAGGAAAGAACACTTCACAACACTTATCTTGCATAGAGCAATACCCCAGGCACAAAACATTTATCATTTGAGATCAGAAACAAGGTTCACCTAATTCAGTATCCTGTTTTGGACAGAAGATGGTTCAGATAAGTGGTTAGAACCGCACAGCAGACAGATGTGGGATAATCTGATTCCTCACTGGAGGGCACGGACAATTACACCAAGTGAAATGGTGGGGATGTGCCATGTCCCAGCCTGCTCCATGCGTCTACTCTATCGCAATGTAAGTGGAAGCTCAACAGTGGTAATGTAGCAGCCTTTGGACGCTGTTGCAAGCTACCCCAGTTTAGAGTGCTTATTGCAGGACAGAAGCAGACACACTAGAGTTGCAATAAATTAGACCAGTGGTGCCCAAACCTTTTGCCCTGTGGGCTGGAAGAACAGTTCCAGGTTGGTCTGGGGACCCATCCCGCTGCACAGCAACTACCTGCCCATCACCCAATGCCAGCACGTGGGGCTGACCAGGCAAGGGCTGATCCAATCGTGATAAGCTTGGAAATTCAGCAGTGGAGGAGCGATGACAGTGGTGGGGGAGTGCAAGTGTTAAATTGCCACTACTGAAATTTGCTTAAATCCTGAAACATGATGTTTGGTATTTCCTTTTTTTAAACGTTAACTGTAAAACCCTGGGTATCCTTGTTATCCATATAAATGTCCAATGCCTTTTTGCATCTCATTAAACTCTTGGCTGTAATCCTGTTATTTTACTCACCCATGTAGTCAGGCTGATTTTAATGGTAACAACTCCTGCGAGTTAGCGTAAAAAGATCTGACCCATAAAATAATAGATTTTACTCTGCTACCATTCCCACTTTAAATTACACTGATGTCTAATCTTTTCCTGTATTCAACCACTTAACCTATAATTTCACACTCTGTGAAACATCTTAAATGCAAGACGTCAAACTATTTTGCAATTTTCAAATAATATTGGCTCACTGTTCAATGATGATATGACTTTAAAAAAAGAATTAGAATTTTTCATTTAAAAGAAAATGCTTTCTTATTCCAACTTTAAACGGGCATGGAAAAATAAGAAAAATGGGAAGGGGCCTAGAAGAGAGGAGAAAGGCACACTAATGAGTGCATATAAGACAGGAAACCTTTCAGGGGTGGGAGAAAAAGGAGCAGTTTGCAGGTTACTTCACTGGACTCTTACAAGTCGACTACTCACAGCAGATACAGCGATTCTCGTAGGACTGAAGAAACAACTGAATAATTGCATGCTCTTGAATAAACATCAAGGCATACAACAGCACTGAACTTTAAAATGGACATAAAGCAACTTAATAAAAAAATAAATGCATTTAAAAATCTATATTGTTAAAATTGAGAGATCAATTAGACAACAGACTAGCAATAAAATTTGTTTTACTTCAGTTGTATGTCTGATAGCATTTGTGTATAGAGTCACTATTTTAACTCTGATCATATGAGCTCTTTTCCCCCTGAAGAATGGAAGTGAAACTTTTTTTTTTTTTTTTTTTAAAGGAAGTTGCAAATCACAAAAACGGAGAGGGGACTTGGGAAATGAATTTTACACTCAGCTTTTGAGACTGGCTAGATTTCAAATGGCTTATGTTCTTTTAATGCCAAATAGGCATGTTTTAAAACATTTTGCTTGATCAGGCATGGTCATTTTATCATGGGACATAGGAAGTCTCAATTTACTCCTAAGTGCTAGCTGTCATCTTTCTTGTTACACCTGAATTTGGCTGTATTTAAGATCTGTAATGTTGTCCCTGAAAGATGAGCACTTGTAATTTGCATTACTTCAGCTGAGGAAACTACAGCTCATTTCCTACATCAGGAGAAAGTTCTGCCTGACACAGATGAGTAACCAATTCTTTCACAGGCAGTTGCTTCTAACCGTTCCCTTCCTGTTGTACCAGCACATAAACAGAGCAGGGCAACTACAGATCAATGTGACGCACAGCAGAACACACTTATGGATGAAAGGTTTCTGAGGTTTGGCATATGAAACCCCCACTTCAGTCTGCCTGTCTACTTTGTATGCCCACGCAACAGGCTTTCACAAATAGTTTTGTAGGAACCATTCTGGATACAATGTTTGAAAGCCTGGCCACAGCATTCCCTCTTCACCACGCGGATGAGATACAGCACAAAATGGAAACAAATATATTTTCTCCTAGGCATGTGCTAGAGCAGGGGTGAGCAAAATGCAGCCCGGGGGCCGGACGTGGCCCGCCAGGCCATTCTATCTAGCCTGCGGGGCCCCTAAAAAATTTAGAAAGTTAATAGTGATCTGCCCCTGGCTGCCTATCATGTGGCCCTTGATGGCTTGCGGAAACTCAGTAAGCAGGCCTCCACCCAAAATAATTGCCCGCCCCTGTGCTAGAGGCTCTTTCTGTACTGCTTGCTGGAGACTCCTTTGATTGAAGTGAATGACAGCAATTGCACCGATTTCACTGGGAGCAGGAGCAGGCCTTAACCATCGATCTACATAAAGTCATTGACACCCATGGGAAGAGGGGGATCCTTTTAATGACCATAAGCCCAACTTAAAATAGTGAAACCAGCAGCATAGGGACTTAGCAGATGCAGAAGGCAAACAAACTGCTCAAATCATTACCTTAAGGTCCTAACAAGCAGTTATTCACCCTTCCAAATGGCTGGGTTAAGAGCTGCTAGCTAACAAGAGTCATTTGACAACACAGCTGCCCCAAAAAGGATCAAAATGCAGCTGAGTGAAAATACACATCTGCAACATTATGCAATAAATGAATTCAACTTTTAATAAAGAGACTCTGTTAATGCGATAAGGTCCAGAATGACAATTTTTTTTCTTCTTTTTCTTTTGCACAGTCCATGAAAATGCTCTCTCTCTCTCCATTACTGTCTCTCTGCTCCAAAACATATACCATGCAGCAGGTCGCTCCAAACCTAACATTGTTATAGATACTACAATATCAAGAGCTATCTTTTCAGATATTCAGATCTTGATCGTCACTGGGATATCAGGGCGTCTTGCAAAACAGCACAACAAGAAATAAGGACAACTCAACAGTACCATAAACACATAACAATGTCAGTAAGTTTAAAAAATGCATGCAACTATAACTTAGCAAGACTAATGAATACAGGAGGAGAAGGCTTACTGTCTTGAAATGTCCCACATCCACTACTTGCATTGTTATATCATTTTTTTTAATTATTAAAAAGGTCTTGAAATATGAACAATTAGGAAAAATAAGTCAAATTTAATTTCAAATAGAGGTACACTCATATATTGGTCGCCATGGGTAACTGGTGCCTCCCGAGTCTGGGGGGCACTAGATGGCCAATGGGGGTGGGTGGGAGTCTTCCTGCTGCCGATCCCCAGCTGGGGGGGATGGGACTCAGCAGCCGATTGCCGAGCCAGCAGTAAAACCAGAAGTGCACCTCCGCCAGCACTTCTGGTTTCGCGGCTGATGCTTCCAGGGGGTGCATGGCCGATCTTAGGGGATACATGTGTACCTGCGTGCACCCCCTACGTGTCGCCAATGTTGGCTGCATATCAGACTGGCACAGATAACAGGAAACTCAACGTTATCAGCAATCAGCCTTTTTTGGCCGATAATGTCACCAATAAATATCATGTGCACGTGTGCATCTGCAACATGCACATGGCCAGGAATGCAGCCTGGCAGTTTAAAGAGCAGCATCCAGCCAGTAAGCCTGTGGGAGGGGAAGGGGCATGGAGGGGGGTAGTCTGAGGTCCCCATGGTGGGGAGGGAGTGGGGCAGAGGCAGGTGTGGCCCAGCCAGGGTGGGATGCAGGACAGAGCCATGGGCAGCTTATCCGGGGGGGGGGCAGCCCCCTGCAGCTGTGCAGCCCCCTGGGAGGCATGGGGGGGCATGTGCAACCTAGATTTGTGCACAGGGAGAGGGAGGGCTGCCCACTGTGGGCTCAGGGCCAGTGGCTGCACAAGCCTCTTCGCAGAGCGGGGGCTAGGCTGGGGCAGTGCTCAGGGCGAGCTCAGCTGTGCAGGGTGGGCGGTGATGGCGATGCTGGAGGGGTGGCTGTGAGGAGGGTGCTAAAGGGAATTTTGGAGTGGCCATAGCAATGGTACCCGATTACTGTGCAGTACTGTCACCAGTTTTTTTCTGATGTTACTGTGCAGTAGCTCACTACTACTGCACAGTAGTGTCACATCACAGTTAGTGCCAGGTAATGCTAGTGTGTGGTAGCAACGATACGCTCACTGTCTAGATAAATTCAGCTCCTCGTCCTTGGGTTCTGCGATTAGCATGTGTTCCCTTAACCCACCACATACAAACTATTCTTGGAAACTCTTTCTCTTCCCAGTTAATTTTGAAAGACCCACACAAATTACAGAAGAAAATGAGTTAAAAACAAGTGCACACACGCACAACCACCTTGGCTAGGGACAGAAGTTACACATAAACCAGTAAAAGTGATCAGAAACCAATTCAAATCTGTAACACGACAGAAGTTCAGTGCACATAAACTTTCAAAATGGCTAAAACCGGTTTAAGATAAACCTGGATAGATGTAGTATCAGAATCAAATGATTTAGGTTAAATTGGTTTATTGAACTTCTGTCCCACATCCCCTCCAGATTCAAGTTAACTCACAGTCCCCCAGCATCCCAGGATGCTTTGCATCTCCCTCGCAACCCCCTCTTGCAGGGTGGGTGGGCTAGCTTTGCCAAAAGCTGTCTGCTCCAGCTGATCAGAGAAGCATGCTCTACTGCCCCCCAGCTTCTGGCCTGAGCCACTGCAATGCTAGGCATATGGCTGCATTTCCAAATCAAAAGTGAATGTCTGTTCACTTGTTTATCTGTTCAATCTATGCAGCTTAGACTAACCTGTGAAGACTGAATTGATTCAGCCTTGGGCTTTCTGACTCTCTGTACTTAGCCCTTGGGTCAAAAGGGGAAGGAAAACACTGAAAAAAAATATTTAGTTTGCCTGTTACAGTAATTTTAGCTTCATAGACTTCAAGGCCAGAAGAGACCTCTAGGACCATCTAGTCTGACCTACAGTATCCACAGGCCATAGAATCTTTCCAAGATGCTACTAGTGAAAGTAGATTAAGAAATCCGTCTACAAAACGTTGAAGTTGCACATTCCTTTAAATGTCCTTAGCCCAGCCGACAGAAATGCAACTCGGTGAATGGAATGTTAATACCCCTCAAGGACATACAGGAAGTTGGTCATCTAATCAGTCCCTTCTTTCTCTAAGAATGTGTGTAAATAGCATGCAAAAAAATGCTATACTAAATGCCACAAAAATGTACTATAACATCCACACTTTCAAATACAAACTCCCTTTTCATTTGGCTTGGAAGAAAGCACATGTCCTTGAACTTTGGCACCTTTATGGGGATACTGTTAAATCTGCCAGAGACCAAATTTTATCTAGCTCAAGGACTGAACATTCACTAACAAAGCAAAATTTAGTTTTGCTCTTTTCTATCATTTCTGATAAAATGATGTTTTAAAAAAAAAAAATCAAACCACGACTCCATACAATAGCGTCAATGCAGCAAAATTCAAACTATGAAAAAACATGCTCTGCTATATTGAGACAAACATCTGCACTTACAGAGAACTCTGCAAATTTCACCTTCACGTAGGAAGGAAATTGGCATCCCTGAGCAGAACAGTGAATACATAATGCAGATTCACTTACTGGCTTTTATTCTTACCTCGAATATATATAAATTGGAAGGAAGCCAGACTCCATTTAGCTCTTGAACTGATCAATTAATACCGACTCAATGGAGCACAGACTGGAACTCAAGTCTACCCTCTCTTAGGTGAGTGCCCTAACTATTGGACTATGGAGTCATACCCACTCGTTCCACTTCTTTGGCTCAATGAATATATAAATTATTCCATATAAGTGGAACAAGTTTTACCAGGAAGAATTGAAAGAGCACCCCCCAGAATATCCTGTGGCCCAGCAGACTGGGCATTCACCTGCCAGCAAGATGCTGGTTCCAATGCCCTGAGGCAGAGGAAGGAACTAAACCTGTAACTTCACTGCAGATTGAAGGGAAGCACCCAAGTCCAGAGAGGTATAGACTTAAGACACTCCCCCTGCTCACGGTTTCCTATGGGTCAGCTTGAACAGCTCCCCACTAAATGGGCTGGCTTATGTGGCTCTTATTCCTAGGTACCTAAATCTCCCATTTTATATATGGAACCAAGGCATCTAACTTGGGGTGCAGGTTGCACTAGGTGACAAAGGGCTCCTACAAATGTGTGGGAAGCCTGCTCCGAAGAACTGAAAATCCAGCACGTTAGAGCTGACTCGATTAATCGAGTCCGCCGGAGCACAGAAACTGATGCATTCTGCATCACGTGTATGAGCATCCCTGTGTGTTTCCGGACTGAAAAAATGGCAATGGGGCACTTTGAAATAGAACATGTTCAATGAGCTTTAGTTCAAAGTGCCCCACCGCCATTTTTTCAGCAAGGGGACATCGATACATGTGACATGTGGACGCTTTGAATTAGCACAGCTCACTAATTAAAGTACCTAGCACTGCATCCCACAGCACGTGTAAAAATGCCCCAAGTGCCTGAAACAGAGAGGTTGTCAATCATATCAGGCTACAAACAGATGTTTGTAGTTTTTACTTCGGGAAAATTGCTATTCTCCCAATAGAAACTATAAGTGCACAGATGGACTCAATAGATTTCTAGAGTTGGAAGGGACCTATTAGATAAATCGAGTCCGACCCCCGCTCTGGGCAGGAAGCAGCGCTGGGGTTAAGTAACCCCAGCCAGGTGCTTGTCTAAACTCCTTTTAAATGCCTCCAGGGTAGGGGAGAGCACCACCTCCCTTGGAAGCCCAATCCATATTTTGGCAATCCACACTGACGAATTCTTTCCTGGTGTCCAATTTAAATGTTCTTCAGCTTACGGCCGTTGTCTCTAGTAACCCCGAGGGGCACCCTGGTAAACAACTATGTTGTACCCCTTATTCCCTGCTGACCCCCTCTGATGAGCTTGTAGACGGCCACAAGATAACCTCTCAGCCTTCTCTTGTGTAGGCTGAAGAGATCCAGGGCCCTCAATCTGTCTTCATAGGGTCTTACCTGCAGGCCGTCAGCCATAGGAGTAACCATACGGGTAGCCCTCCTCTGAACCCTTTCCAGGTTATCCATATCCCTCTTGAAATGCAGCGCCCAAAACTGGACGCAGTACTCCAGACGTTCAAGCTTTTTCTCACAGAACAAAAGTGGCTGCTTGGGAGAAAAATAACCCTGGAACAACCAGGGTTAAACCGTTCCTGGTAGAATTTCTGAATATCTGCACACTTTCCTCCAGTTTAACTTCTCCTGGGGTCACAGATCTGAAGGCGCAGGGATCAGCTGCTCCCATCCCTCTAACAGAATACTACCTACCTGCTTCTCACACACCGGAGGTCCCGGTGAGAAGTGGGCAGGGGCTTTTCTGCTACACTCCCTTTGCCTGGCTGCTGGGCACCGGGAGCCGAGCACAGAGAGCAAGGCCATCTGTTGCCATCCTTGCCAGTTTTGCCTTGCCCTCCACCTCTCCCTGCCCCCCTACAGCCCCAGCTCAGCTGAGCAGAAGGGGAAGAGGAAAAAAAGGACGTATGGAGGCACCAGGCTGGGGAAAGTCTTATCCAGCTCAGGTTGCTGCCTAGCAGACTTCTATAATGCCATCTCTGCTAGCTGGCAGGAAATTGGATTCAGGGAGGCTCTCCCAGTGGTAGTGAAGCCCTAGATGTGTGAAGTGGATGGGGGCTTTGCCCAAGGCTTCCAACTCTCCGGGATTACCCTGGAGTCTCCAGGAATTAGATATGAATCTCCAGGAGATTGCTGAAAGTCACCCAGGAGATAAATGGTAAATCATTCATTAAAATAAATATTAAATGTTGAATTCGATGTATATAGTAGTCCAGTTTTTAAAATGTAATAGTAATGTGAATTTGCCTTCCTGATGTAAAGTCAGTGCCCCATACTCCATAACTGATTTCACAAGCACGTGGGTACGTTCACATTGTGTGTCGTGGGCACACCGACATTCCAGAAGCCTCCTGGAATAGATTTAAACAGAGTTGGCAATCCTAGTTTTGCCCCACTGCTTCATCCCCAGACCCTTGTGTGGACAGGTGCAGGGAGGCTTTCCTGGGGAATAGGAGTGAAGCAGGCACTGCTCCCCTCACTTTCTCCAGATGAGGATCACCCAGGTCTCAGGAAAGCACAGGAATAGAAGAGAGGGGGCAGTTGCAGACTGAATGTCCCTCTCCTGGGGAAATTTCCCAGGAAACTTTCCCCAGCAGAAGTGAGTATCTATTGGTGGCCTTAGCTCAGGGGTTTTCAATCTGTTTTCATTTGTGGACCCCTAAAAAATTTCAAAAGGCGGTGTGGATCCCTTTGAATTGTAAGTGTGGGAATTCATATATTTCTGATCGATCGTAATCATCTTTCACAGACCCCTTAGGCATAGTCTTCAGACCCCCAGAGATCCACAGACCACAGGTTGAAAGCCACCACCTTAGATGGAAGCCAGTCAGAGACAGATTGAAGTGTCTAAAGTTGCATTTCGTAATGCTGAGCATATGGGTACTTAAGCCATTCTTAAGAACAAGTCCTATAATCATGCTAACAAGTGTGTACACATGATTATGACTAGCAGTATTGCAACATAGGTTCCGCAAACAGTGTAGACTAAGATTTTTCTTTCCAGAACAGTGCAAGTGAAACTACTCAAACAGCTATATTCCCTATTTGACCTTGCCTTATGTAGTCTTAGCATAGTTTTAAAATAGGACTAAAAGCCAGTTTGCAGATTAAAGATCCCCATCTACAATGAGAATACCATGCTAGAAACCCAAGCACAAACTACCATGTTTGTACACAGCTGTACGTATCATGATACCTCAGCTTCTAACACAAGGCTCAGTGAAGTCAGCCTCTCTAACACAATTTATGCCCACATAGGAACAATGGTACCACCCCTCCTCCCCCTTATGAACTTTTTTTAATTACTTACTTAAGATAAATTAAATTATTCACCATTCTCTCAGGATTTTTTATATAAATCCTCTCTACTCATTGGAGCATTGAATGTTAATTGTATAAACCTAGATGTGAAAACTTACCATACTGCTATTGAGATTCTTATCAACTCTGCAAAACGTATGTGGAGGGGTTTCTCCTTTACTTGGTATAATTATGCATATATCTGTGACAGCCAACATATTCTGGATCATGTTTTCTGATGCTCTTCGATAGGTAATATACACTCTTTGTGATGAAGCACCGCCACTAATGTTAGCAGGACGACCATATGGAGTGGCTTGAATGATTTCACAGCCCTGTTTTACTCTCTCTTTCCCATCATATAATACCCTAGATAAAGAAAAAAAGGATTTAAAAAAAATGATAATTGCTTAAAAACGCAATGAATATTGAACCAAAATTATGACTGAAAACAATCAATTAATAGGCAAATCTTGTCTGCTGCCAATCAAGACTGCATTTTTATTGAAAGAAAAAGTTACTTCAGTTTAAAGCTTGGTGGAACATGCTAATTTCACAATGACGCTAGCCTCTCATTTTCTGTGTGCATCGTTACTGACTTCAGTCACTAATAAGTGTGGACTCTATAGGAAAATCTCTCATAGTATTGTACCTATGCTCAAAATTTGATAGCTTACCGTTATGATTTTGAGAAGGAAACTGTTCTGACACTCGGTCCTGTGAGCTGGTCACTGAACACCTTTGATTCTCTTTTCAATCCCTATTTCAGCTTTACTGGATAACCCAGGGCATGCCACCTAACTTATATTCTATTTTATACGTGAGAAAATGAAGGTAACATCACCAGAAATTCTATCTGAAGAATACGCCTGATGGGTACTTTTGTAAGTGGTTTCCAATGAAAGCAATAAGGACAAAAATGGTTATTGCTCTCCGTAACCAAGATCCAAAGGCTATTTGGTATTGGTTTTTTTCCCTAAAATCTGGGCACTTACCCAACCCCAGTAAAGTCAGCAGAACTCCTTCCATTTGAGGGCTTTTAGTTCTAGTCCCATTTTCACAAAACCTATCAAATTCTAATGGAATCTCTGTCCTGGGAGGTCTTTAAGGCTGGCTCGACAAAGCCCTGCTGAAATGATCTAGTTGGGATGGTCCTGCTTTGAGCAGGGGGTTGGGTTAGATGTGTCCACCCCTCATGTTCTGCGATTCTGAAGTTACTAGAATCAGCATCATTAATCAATATTCTCACCCAAGATCAGTAAGCGGGGGCTTGTCCCTTCCTCTCCGGTAACAAAGGTATATCTGTGGCCCCACAAGACTCCCGTTATTGAGATCTGCCGATAGTCCTGATGGTGTAACATCTATGCATTTGTATCCCTGAGGCACTTCCTCCCCCAGAGATTTAATAATTACGGTCACATCAGTGATAGGTTCTTTTGGTTTAGCAATTTTATGGCAAGCATCATTGAAGTGAATTTCTTCTTCCAGTGGTTTTGAAGTATCCGTCAGGCCTGCTACAACAAAGTAGTCAGCAACACGAGCTCCTTTGTCTTCCATCTTCCATTACAGAAAGTTGTGCCTAGTAAATAATAAATATGCAGACAAATGTTTTTGAAAACAGAAAATTCTAGAATATACCAGATTCTCACATTAAGCAATAAACACAAGCAGTATATATCTTTATAGTTAAAATTAAGTTGCGTATTATAATGTGATTATGTTCTAAAAGAGGACTACTGTCCATCAGCTACTGTACTGCCTTTCATTTCCATTACCAGCATGCAACACTTAAAAAATTCTAGCAACACTCTTTCTATAGTGATCTTGGCTCTCACTGTTTTTGAAGCAGATTTTTTTTCTTCTCTAAGGAACGGCAAATCCATATGGCCTCTTTTTGTTTACTTGCATACTAGAGCACCAGCATCAGCAGTGACAGCAAGAATGTGCACAATTTGGGGAATAGCTTGTTAGTTAAAACTTGCCATCAAGCCAAATGGCTGTGCTCATATATTTAGCATATGCTCACGTTTTGGTACGCACCAAAGGAGAGGGTTATTTTTGTGTAATCTGCAATTAATTTTCAAACATTTAAGACTGTGCATGCGCTGCATTGTATTCTATTTTTATTTACAAGCAACAGTAGGAATGTTTATAACCATCTCACTTTATACTTTGAACAAGTCAGATCTAATAAAGGGAACCAAAGTTAAGGCATGACCTGTCAGACGTATACGGTGTGCTAAGTGGTGCTGATTCAGTAACAAGTACAGTTCCTTAGGGTGAGTACTCACACAGTGCCCTAGCATACAATTAGAGTCACTGTACAGCTGGAGACGTCAGCTTCTGAATGAAATTTAAAACCAAGACCACCTCTCTCTGTCCTTTAATGATCAAATGGTCAATATAAAAAATTAATCAAGATCACATGGGTCTTTTCATAACTGTGGGGGATCACTAATTGTGCTGTTCTGGCCAACTTCCAATTTGGGAAATTGCACTCTTTCTTCCTAAAATCCCTCCTGTAACATCAGCTGGATAGGGAATTGTTCACATCTGGTCCCAGTTAATTTTGTACAGTGTTACTGTGCAGTTTAATGGATGGCTATCATTTTCCACTTTCGTAATGTTGCTGAATTTCAGTGCAAGATGAAATGATCCCTGTTGTGATCTAAGGATGGCCTTGATATTAAAATAGAGGGCTAAATGTCAGAGATTCATTTCCAGTCACAGCTTTGATGGAGAGTCCTGTATAACTTTGGAGAAGTCATCTGACCACTCTGTCTCTCATTTTCTCTAATTGCAAAATAAAGATATTAAACACCATCTGAAATGTCTCACAATTTTTTACAAAACTTTGGGAAACTACCTACAAAATATATTCAAGCAAGATCATGCTAGAAACCATACAATGCATCAGGGAAAACTTTTCAAGAATTAGACTTCTGTTGCTGTATCTTGAGCTTCTGAAAGCAGATGCGTTTTGAAGTTTCTCAAGCTTCCTTTTATTTTTCTGAACTATGTTTGTTAGAGTCAAAAGCAGCACTACAGAACTGGGAAGGTACTGCTGGGAAGAGTGTGCTAGTAGTCAATTAAGTATAAAACCCAGAATAAAAACATAATGGCTGGTATTAACTTGATTTTTTATGTCAGCTGTCACTCTTTTGCCTTGATTTTCATTTTCTGTACTAGGCATAGGAATCAAGCCTCAGGCCACAATGTATCCTGGTTCTTCCTAGCAAATTTTAGCTAATCCTACATTTGTTTTGCTTGGAAGTAAGGGATACGTGTCTGAAGTTGAGACTGTACCCCAGATGGCTAGAGCTCTTGGTTATCAGGGGAAGAATACCCATTATCCACTAACCACCAGACCAGGGGTAGGTAACCCTCGGCATGGATGCCATAGCGTGGCATGCAAAAGCATTTTGCTTGGCATGCATACCTCGGAGTAGACGGCGGGGAAGAGGCCAAGGCCACGCTGCCACAACAAGGATCGGGCCCCTCGCAGCTCCCCTGCCATCTGCCCATGACATGCCCAGCATGGGGTGTTTTTGGCACTCTGCCAACCCCTGCACCAGACCAAAAAAGTTCTCTCTTGTCTGTTTTTGTCTAGAGCTGCGTTTCTCAACCTTTTTCCTTGGGGCTGGACCCGATGATCTTCCGAGGTCCCTTCCAGCCTTACAATCTATGAATACTGGGACCCACTTGCAAAGATCCATGGCCTGTCCTGACCCACACCCTCTGGCCCTGCCCCCTGGGGCATGCTGGTGTCTCTCGCTCCCGACCTGCAGCTCCCTGCCCTTTCACGCCCCCCAGCTTCCAAGCAGCATCTCCAGGCCACCCGCCCCGGCAACCACGGCCACCGGCCATGGTGCCGCTAACCTGGCCATGCAGCTCCCCCCACCCCCTTCCCCTCTGGAAGAGGCAGGCACCTTCCCACCAGCCCTCTGCCCCACCACAGCTCACGACCCTTCAAAATATTCTTGCGACCCACTTCTGGGTCATGACCCACAGGCTCGGAAACTCTGGTCTAAAGCATTTGACTCAACAACAAATGTAACATTGGATGGAACTAGACAGCTTTTTGGTTTCGGTATCATTTTGCCGCTGGAAAAAAAAAAAAAAAAAGCTGGTTGAAATCTTCCTTGCATCCTTAATAACCGAAGTGGAACAGTTTAAAACAAGTGATTGCTGAAAAACTGACAGAATATTAGAAGGATCTTAAGTGGAATACAAAAGGTAACATCTAAATACCTTTACGATAGCTAGAGAGATCCTGTCCTCTCAGAGGACACAAAAAGCAACGCCTTTTTGTTCTACCTTCAGGATTAAAATGACAAAAAACAGAAACAGGTATCTGAAGTAAATAATGGTATCTGGAAAAATGACAGTGTTGTTTTGGTACCAGTATACGAATGTAATGTGATAATGAGCTCAGTCAAAATTTGAAGTACTATATTTGAGGACCTACAAGTTCAACAATAATGTATTGGTACTGTATATCGGGACATATGCCCTCTGCAGAGCAGGCTAGCCACAGTGAGAAAGGATGGGGCAGAGAGAGATTTAATGTAGTGTGTCTAATCTGTCCAAACACTAACAGTCCAAACACAAACACTATTTGAGCTGATACACTTCAAATAAAGTACGAAATATTTCTCAGTAGTACTATCCTTAGTAAAACTCACCTACTATACATGAAATTTACACGGTCATGAAAAACTTCCCCCGATGATTCAGTGGCTGCTGATGGCAATGAATGAAAAATTACAACAGATTTCTTTTAGCTGAAGTACAGTGCATAAATATCTGTTTCTATCAGCTTAAAAAGATGCAGCACAGCTTATTCAGTTGCTTAAAAAATTAAGTCAATACTTTTGAGAGTGCATTGACAAATGTATCAGAAAGAAAAAGACTGTTTCATAATGGAGATCACAAATTAATGGTGATCATAGGCAGCCTGCCAGCTAAACAACAGAAAGGATTTCTTAAGGAATGCCAAAGAGCGAAAGGACTGGCCGAGTGAAAGCCATCAGCACGTCAAAACTGCTCACCGCTTATCCCGAGACGCGCTCTGGCAAGGGAACAGCGTTCTGTAAGTTATTAAATGAAATACATCACGAAAATAAAAAAGCACAATTGTTTCCACTATCAAGTTGCCTTAAAACATAAAGTGATGAATGGATCAAACGTGGCAATTTATTCTCTCTCAGAACACTAAAACAGTTGTCTAGAATGAAATGTGCATTAAAATGAAAGAAACCAAGTGGCAACTAACTAGGAAAAGCCCAGCTACCAAGACGGACTGAACCAGAACACAAGTACGTGGCAGATGGCACTGAGCGTGCTCCAGCCTTTGGGTAAGCAAGCCGGCCTCCGCACAGGCAATGGGGACTGCTCTAGGCTGTGCTGGTTCTGGACACCCGAACTGGGACCGTCTCTCCTACGGCGATCAACATCGCCCCTCTAGAGCATGAGAACGGCCGTGTACTGGGTCAGACCACAGGGCCATCTTGCCCAGTATCCTGTGTCACATCACAGCAGAGAGCACGTCCTGAAAGGGGGAGTGAACTGGGTATGACCAGAGTTTTTTTCTACTGTCCCAGCAGGGTTGGTTTTCTTCTTTTTGTTGACCCAACACAGTGAGGAGGAGGAAGCTGCCTGTTTTCAGTTCAGAGGGGATGAGCTGGACTTAAGGGAGGGTGCTTGGGTCGCAGACTGGGGCAGAGAGCCAGGATGGGGAACGACTGGGACTGCAGGCCGGCAGAATTCAAGAGGGAAAACAAGGAGTTTCAAGACAAAGACTAATGGAATAACATTCAAGTTGAAAGAAGGGTTTACAGAATTGGGTGAGGAAGGGGAATTGGGAATGGCTGGGCAAAGAAGCTAGGGTAAAAAGCTTGACATTAAATACCACCAGGACTGGAAGAAGATCCCAGGGAGGGAGATTGGGCTTGGGAGCCGGTTGACATGAGGAGGAAAACTGGAAGCCAGGTATAGTGGAGAAAGATTCATAGGACAAAAAGAGGGGAATAGGAAACTGAGAATAGGCTGGAAATGCAGCGGAGTGAGACTAGAAAAACTGGGCGAGGAGCTGGGGTGAAAAACTGGAAGAAAGAAGAATCACAGAATCACTGAGTCGGGAGGGACCTAGAGAGATCATCGAGTCCGACCCCCTGCCATGGGCAGGAAGGAGCACTGGGGGTGGCAGGGTCATAAGACCCCAGCCAGGTGCCTATCCAGTCTCCTCTTGAAGATCTCCAGGGAAGGTGAGAGCACCACCTCTCTGGGAAGCCTATTCCAGGCTCTGGCCACCCTTACAGTGAAGCAGTTCTTCCTAATATCCAACCTAAACTTCTCCTCCCGCAGCTTGTGGCCATTGTTCCTGGTGACTCCAGGGGGGACCTGGTGAACGGACTTTCCCCGAGTCCCTGCTGCTGGCCCCTGATAAAGCTGTAGGCAGCCACAAGATCCCCCCTGAGTCTCCTCTTGCGGAGACTGAAGAGATTCGGGTCCCTCAGCCTCTCCTCATAGGGCTGGCCACGGAGGCCCCCAACCATGCGAGTGACCTCCTCTG
>NW_017728996.1:6285218-6304425 GCF_001723915.1 Gavialis gangeticus | reverse complement strand
TCCACGTCCCTCTTGAAGTGCAGCGCCCAGAACTGGACACAGGACTCCAGCTGCAGCCTGACCAGCGCCGCATAGAGGGGGAGCAAGACCTCTCTGGACCTGTTAGTGATGCCCCTGTTGATGCAGGACAGGGTGCAGTTGGCTCTGCCTATTGCTTCGTCGCATTGGCGACTCACATTCATCCTGGAGTCAATCCTGACTCCAAGATCCCTCTCTGTGCTGCCGAGAAGGTCAGCCCCTAACCTATAACCATAATGCTGGTTCCCTCTCCCCAGGTGAGAGGCATGGCTAAGTGAGGAAAATGGAACTGGAATGAGGAACCATGGATGAATTAAGAGACAGGACCGGGCAGGAGGCACACAGCTGCATGGTGGAATGGGCAAACGCCTGTGCTTACTTCTGATCTTACTCTCTGTTTTAGTGGTCCCTCTGTACAATGGGGATATTACCTCCAAATCTAAAGGAGAGATGGAAAAATGCGTGTGCTGGAAAGCTTTTAGAGACCGCACTGATGAGCGCCACAGAAGAATTAAGAACAATTACTTCTGGTCTTCAGAGCTTGAATCACCTGCAGTAAATAAGGCAGGGAACTACAGGGAGCACCATCCATTCCATGCACTGAATAAGCCAAGGGTCTTGTGGAAAAAATAAGGATGGGCACACAGAATTAAAGCCTGTATCATAATGTACATGTGGAAGAAAGCCAAGGTTATATGGGCAATCCTAGTTCTGGACTTTCCTAATGCTTAACTGTTTGACTGGCAACCTTAACAACCTTTTAACTACGGAAAGCGTCTTGACATTTATGGTGCTAAATATCAAGCATTCTACAGAAGGCTGTCAGTACACAAATACAATCTCACCAGCATGTCTTAAGACATATATTTGCTGGTGAAAATAAGCTGGTAGAAAGCTCCATCCTAAATGAGCGCACAACATATTAGTTATGTTAAATGGCAAATACCTTCTTCTTGAATTGACATGCTAGTATGCACTAAATTTTGACAGGTGGCTTTCCCAGATGCACAGCTCCTAAGCTGCGTAAAATTGTGGCTACACAGGTGGAAAGACAGTGCAGGACTGCCCTGGCCAGATGGCAGGAACAGGCAGCTGTCAAACATCCGAAAGCGCCTGCAGGTAGCAAGAACAGGGGGGCAACAGCTAGGCAGCTCATCTACATGGATGCTTCTTACATGACTATATTCTTCTGCAGTGTATCATTACTACTGAATTTTTTAAATCCCTTATATAGAATACAGAAACAAATGCTTATTGTACACTATCAAGCAACATTTAGATTGGCATGAAGCTAGCACAGCTGATGTACTGAATAGTCAGATCAGAGAAAAAGGAAGATGCTTTTTAGTACTATCAGTTTTAGAAGAGGACAGTTTTTAGCTAAGAGTACATTCTGTTAATAAAGGCCATTTTCATTTTGATCAGCTGCAGTGTCACTGATGCCACTATCAATGGCATCAAACAGCTTATGCAACTGAAGTAACATTCCCCCAGGATCTCGTGAGTCTAGACACAAACGCTGTCAAAATATTGATATGAAGAAAGAAAATCAGAGAAGACCTGAGTCTTTCCTGGAAATGTTTGTTTTCAAATGTATAGATAAAATTATATTTGTATGTGTGCAACTGACTGCGCCCAGATCAATATTTATAGTGCCAGTTAGAGACACAAGCCTTTGCCTACGGCCTCTCTGACCCGAATATTTCATTAATATTATTTACATACATTTACAACATGAGAAGAATAAGGTGCACAACAGTTTTAGAGTGATTAGAAAATGAGGCATGATTATTTTTGTATACAAAGTTGGATTTCTACTTAAGGTTGATCTGTTTAATGTTAAATATATTTTTCTTTTAACAAATAGTTTAAATTTGAAATCCGGATGGCCTATGTTGAGACTTCAATTTATGATGTAAAATTTGCTTTCCTCTTCTAATCCATAAGTAACAGCCAGGGAAAAAAGAGGAGATTTACTAGAAGGAAAAAAATTGGAGAACCTGGTGTCAGATCTGCAAAATATTTAGATACCTAAATATGTAGGAAAATGTAGATAGTTAGGAAAAAGCACCTAAACAACTTTAGTGCAAAACTCCTACTGGTTTCATAAATACCTCCTGTTTCAAGTTACTATAGGCCACATTTTCAGTCTGTTGAATTTACTAACTGCCTTTGTTAAATGAGTCAGTTTTTAAAAGCAAAACCTGTTTTGATAAGCTTACTAGCTCTTTGTGTGTATCCAACATGTTTAATGGCTTTACTTACCTAACAAAGCAATTTAAATGTTATTTTTGTGCATTTAATTCAATTGCAATTTCCATTCAAATGCAGTCTGACACAAACATAATTAAAAAGTTATCTAGTAAATAAACACATCATTTCCCATTTTCTGCCCAATAAAAATAATGCAAAATGAAGTATGTGTACAGTTTACTGTACTGTTTAGCAAAAATCACAGGTCTACATTTCATTGCAAATCAATGTTTGAATGGTTATACCAACCCATAAGAATGAACCTGTCTCTGGAAAATATAACTTAAAGTAAAATACAAAACAAGGTTAAAATCAATTATTTTAATCAAGGTTTCCTGCTTGCTGATTTAAGTCATAGTTAATATCCGTGATTTCAATCACTTTGTTTTAAACCCATCCACCCTGCTGAAAATGTCCTTCAGGAGACTGAACAAAACTGGACTTTGGCTTGAAACCAACTGTTTGCTAGGAAGCTAAATTTCTGAGTTTGCAGGTCTTTCACCTTATTTGTACTCCTAGTTTTTACCTAGCTTTCGGACCATCAAGTAAGCCATGGTTGTCAAATCTGCAAATAAGCCCTATTTTCTTTGGCAAACCAACAATATATTTATTCAATTGAAATTGAGAAGTACAGCAATGGGAATGTTGTAAATACCCCCTTTAATAACTCAGCATCAGTTTGTAGAGTCAGTTAATGCTTCTACTCAAACACAATCAGCTTTGAACAGAGGGGCTGGGAACGACAGGGTATATGATAAGATTGACTGACTTCCTATTCATTTAAAATCAGCGTCACGATATGTTATTTTTGCACGCATCTGAGCTAATCACAGATTTAGTTGATTATAATTTGTTATTTGCCAAAAAATCTAGGGTTGTCCTAGTCAAGTTAGTAATATACTTCCAGGGGAGGTAAGGCCAAGCATCTTTCCATTTGTGACTGAAAAAGCCCCCACAGCAGTGCCCCAGCCACACGTGCACCTATCAGAATTTGAATCCTTTCCTCAGGTCAGCACAAGTTCAAGCTGCACCAGGACTACTACATTTTAACTGCAACTTTAAAAAAAAAAAAAGTCTTTTAGTGATTATTCATCCTCCCATCAGATCTTTTTTTTATATATACAAAGCCTTGCAGCTGCAAAGTATGCGATAAAACGAAAAAATAGGTCAAAACAATTCAGTGGCATATTAGTCAGGCAGGTTCAAACTTCTCTATGGCTGCTATGAAAGACTCATATGTACAATTGCAGCACTGATGAGATAAGATTATGTGATCAGCATACTTCAGGCCCCAAAAAGAGGAGGAAAAAATGTAATACCGATTTAACATGAAGTAAAAAAATCATCCTGCAAAAATATGTGCACTCAGATGAATCTGAACAGAAGTCATCATTATTGCACAGCCACAGAGTACCACACAGATTTCTTTAGTAGCTTTCGTACCAAAGGATCCCAAAGCCTTTCATAACTGTTCATACTGCGCCATTCTGCAAGTCGACCTCAACTGACCAGGGAGGGAGAAACAAGGTAGTGAACGGCAGGCTGCACGACTGCTCCGGGTTCGAGCACGCGGGGATGAAATCCTCAGAGAGGATGCTACAGGGTCTTACTGTAACCTCTTACTGTAGCTCTCTGGAGGCAGCTGTGAGTCCCTACTCAAGTCATGTAGGCTCTAGTGTTTGAAAACAAGATTTAATTATAAAGATTGGAATTCTTTATTTAAAGAGTACTGCCTTCCCACGAGTTCTGCAAACTCCCTTAGTGCCAGTGGTTCCTTACCTTTTAAAATGAAGCTTACGGGGACAGTTGATATTCTCTAACACCAAAGATAATTGCTTTGTTTTAAAAATGAATCTATTTTGAGTTCAGTTCATAACAACATATATTTTTCAGACTTTATATTTAAAAGAAAACACTATTTCTCCAGTCTAGTTATTCCTAAAATAGATGCCAGAATTCAACCTGAAAAAAATGAGTTAACGCCTGATTTTTGCGAGGTGCTAACAGTGTTTGTATCAAATCTTCCAAACAGAACATTATTTTCAGGCAAAAAATCTTTATCAAAGCATTCATGCACACACCCCCCTCTCGAAAGTTCAAATGTAACAAGGGATGTGATCTACTTGAAAAATATCTGAAAACGTGCTTTCCCACAACACACTTTGTGCAGATCAGCCACGTGTGTGCCTGCAGTTGATCCCAATGAAAGCAGTCCCAAGTCTTTACAGTAATACACCCAAGGGGACCTAATTGCCAGATCACGATTTCTAGCTATAAATAAAGCCTAAAAATTACTAAAATTCAAAAATAGCAACAAAAAGGTATTTTCTTCTACTTGTTCTGCCTGGAGATATTTTGTGCATTGGAGAACACCCTGTGTACAGTTTCAAATACACACAGTTAATCAGTCAATTTCTCCCCTGCTGAAAAATTCTTTAAAAATGAAGTTTATTTCAGGAAAATATTTATAAAGCATCTCGGAGAAGCCAGACTTTATGGAGGTTCATGCCACCAGTCTTTTTAAGATTATTTTACAGATCATAGTCCCCAAATATTCTAAAGCTTATGAACGCACAGTTGAGGTGCCAGACAGCATCTTAACTGTGCCCTCAAACAGCGCTATCAGCCTCCCATCTCCCCCTATATTCTTCTGTATTTTGATCCAAGTGCCTCAAGTTACACACACAAGGTCCATACATACTATATACATATACAACACCCCGTCACTAGCATAGACCCAGCTAGCTTCCACCCCTTCCCCTGTTAAAATATAAAGACAGGTGATGCAGGGAACACTTAACATGGCCCTGGAGTTTGCAAAGACAGTGGCAGGGACTGGCTGCGCTTCCCTCTCCCACACGGAGAGGTGGAGGATCCACACGTGAAAGGTCCCCTCTGTAAGCAGCTCTGGGGTAGTGGGGGCAGCATGTTCCAAACCCCACACAGATTTTAGAAGACATCACTAATCTATTGCATCCTTTTCCATTTTCAACCCAAGTAAATGTGGAAAGAGCACCACTATTTCTGCCTAAATCTACTCTCTTCCTTTTCTCCTGTCACTCCCCTATGCATTTCCCTGCACTATGGGTTCCAGAACATACTCATAGCCTTTCCCGTCATCCTGTGGGAAAGCAGCTCTACATGTTAATGGCATCTGAACTATTTCACTGTGTCAAATAGCATACATTCCCCCTTAAACAATTACAAGCTTTTAGTGCTAAGGAAATAATACTGAGCCACCAACTATGTAAAAAACACTTGTTCCCATATATTCTACAATCTCCAATGAATCACTGGAGTTGGGCATTAATGGTCTATAACAGTGGTTTTCAACCTATGGTGCACAGGCTCCAGGGGTCTTCAGACTATGTTTAAGGGGTCTGTGAAAGATAACTATGATCAAAAGTATGTGAATACCCACACATACAATTCAAAGGGGTCTGCACCTCCATCTGAAATTTCTAAAGGGGTTAGCACCTTCATTCAAAAATTTTTTAGGGGTCTGCAAATGAAAAAAGGTTGAAAAACCACTGATCTAGAACAACAAACAAAAGCTAGGATGATTCCCAAGCTGTCATGTCAGATGATAATAGTTTCCAATTCCAGTTGCTTAAGACAGAAACTACTAGTATGTCAGAAGTGATGCTATTTTTAAAAGACGGTTATCAGAACGATGCGATTCTAAAAAGGTAGAATATTTCGTCACCTGCCAAAGTTATAAATGACCAGGCCATGACACTTGAAAGCTGGGATTCCCTTCTTCCACATCAGAATAATAATCTTGTTTCAGCTTTGCTAGCTCTCAAGATATTAAATAGCAGATGTGGCATTAGTACACCAGTCTAACAGTGCTTTTCTGGCCATGGTCCAAGAACTATCCTAGCTTGAAATCTGACACTTGCTGTAATCAGCAGCCTCATGAACTACCCTAGCTAACGTGACACACACAAAGCCATTTCCTTGGTGGGACCAAGTCTGCTTTACTTTATTATTTCATATATCAAAAAAAAAATCTAATTACTCCACTGTCTTAGAGACAAAGTAATGTCTATGCTTTATGTTTCAGCAGCAGCCTCACAGTCTCATACAAAGATTAGTATTTAGAAGGTGCAGGATTCAAAGATTTGTTGCAGGATATCATGTTCATGTAACAACCAAAGACTAGATTGATTTAAGACAGAAAGACTCTTCTCAGAGTTTTTGCTTCAGCTAAGTTTGTTACTTAACCATGTTCATATTCAGCAACATTTCATGCAATGAAATACTGGGGACTGAATTTTCCTTGATATGCGTATTGCAATCACCTCTAACATTTGCATTAACATACTTGCCAATTAATGCCCCCCCCTTTAAAGATATTTTGATTCTTTAGCATATGCATTAATATATTCACAGAACAATATTTTTATCTTTTTATTAGCTTTTGAACCTTCTCAACCACACAATGGGCCTCACTCAGCCAAATGGGCATTTACATCAACTACATTTTATCCTTGTTGCTTTCTTGGGTTTATATTCTGCAAATCTGTGTTGTGTCATACCTTTTTATAGTAACAATTACTTCAGATTTGGGGGTTTGAAGAATATATATTTTTAAAAATAAAACTGTCTTCACAATTACTGATCTTTTAAATTTGTATGGAATTAGCATTTGTTTCTGCTATTCTTTGTCTGCCTACCGATATTCCATTACTAATATTTAAATAAAAATAAAATGCAAAAACAATATTGCAAGTGAATACCAATATTAGTGATCACACTATTATACAAACAAAAGCTACTTGTGTCAAGTAAAATACTGAATATAAAATTAATTTGAGACTAAACAGACTTATGACACTGACCTATAACTTTTTTTATTTGATACATTAAAGGCCTTGCTATTTTGCCTTTAATTAAAATGGACCAACATAGAAGAAGACATCAACCATTTACACAGGCTTTATCCATATCCTTTTTTAAGGAGAGGAAAGAAGCCATGCTGATATTCCTGTCACAGCTCACTAAAACACTAATTTGCTTATCATACTGGAAGCCAAGGAGTAAATACAAAGTGCACTGTATATACAGTTTTAATTTTCATTATCACCTTGCTTTCTTACACACATTTAGGAAATCCTACTTAATGATACTCATTGCATAACCAGGACCACCACCAGTGTAATTCATATTTATGGGCAGTTACGCAAAAGGAAGATTCTCAGAAACATTAAAAGATTAAGACTTGTAAAGCATACAGGACTCATTTTAGTACTGAAAGCAGAACCAACCTATTGTCCGTCACGTGAAACATTCGGATGTTATAAATAGAGGCTTGTGGGGCTTAAGACAACTGCACAGTAGACATACATTTTCAACCGTACAGCCAAGATTAAGTACCACCCTGGGAAAGTCATCAAGAACAAGTCTTTTCAGAAACTACCAGTGAAGAACAGCAAATAACTAAATAGTGCTGTGGCACATATCACACGGGAAAGCTGCCCCTTTTATGATAAATGAAGTATCACGGGACCACACTCCTGCATCACACAGATATTAGTTATAACACTTCCAGTAAAGCAACTCAAGTTTCATTTTTATTTTCTGATAAGAACTATTTTCAACTCTTATCCAGAAATTGAAAGAAAAGAAAAACAAACAAAATAAACCCATGAGGATCCAGAGAAGCCTCTGGAACTCAGACCAGTTTATTTGTCTTTTCAGGTAAGAAAAAGATTTTTTTACCAACTAAAATGTTTAAATATTTAAACTCCCCGATCTTGCAAGGCAGTCCTTTAATCTTTCTGTCCACCTCCCCACTCCTGTCTGCATTTTCCTTTAAGAATACTCAGTATTTAGTTAGGATCTCCATTGTCCTTGTCAAAGCCTAAGCAGTATCTGATTGGGTTAAATATGAGGTTTTTCTTCATTATCCTATTCTGACTGGGATAATCTTCCAAGGAACAGAGAATGAATGTTTTTCATGGCAAGTTTGGAAAATGTGGGAGAGGACAGCTGCATAAGTTTCTGCAAAGTGCTGGAGAGATGCTGTAGCTATGCTGGTCAAGGATATATGTGAAGGGCAAGGATGGTTGTGAAAGATATCCTTCACTGGACCAACTGCATGGTTGGGATAGAGTTAGACAAGTTTTTCAAATGAAGGGTATAAAAAACACCATTTTCAGAAATATCCATTAGTATATAATACTTCTAAATTTTCCCTTCAAATGGGCAACAAGATATGAAGGAACACGGACATAAACACTGATACCCATTTTTTGAAATGTGGCAACAAGTCTCTAGCAGCCCCTAAGCATTTCAAAGAAAGCCTTCCAAATGGGAAGAAGGCAGCACTGCCAAACTGGGAAGACCCTGCTTGCACACGCCTGCTGCTCAGGTTTGCCAAGCAGGAGTGATGTGAAACAGAACTGGTCAGGTTCACGACGACTATTCACAACCATTTTTCAGAAGGTGACAGAGTCATGAATCATGTCTGCAGTATCCTATGCCTTGCCAAAGTTACTGTTGACAGGAGTTATTCAGAAAGTAAAACCCTCCCCTCTTTCCTCAACTTGTAAAATTGCCTGGATAAAGCAGTATTAACCCTGTCTTCCCTTTATTAGGAAGAACAAAAATAGAGACTTGAAGCAACAACAAAAACTACAAGTTATGCAGGGTAGACCTCCCAACTAAAAATTACCAGATCATAACAGCACTTTGGTCAAAATACCACTAACTTCCCCATTCTTCACTGCAGCTTAGTGCAACCGTCTTACCTTTTCATCAGGGCATTTCTCCTGTATTTTGCTTCTGGAGACAGTCCTTCTGTATCTAGCTCTGGCTAGCAGGGTTAAACATCCAGCTAACAGGTGTCTGGTAAATGTTTCATCACCTGCAAAACAGTAAAAGTTGAACCAGACTCAGTGATCAAATGTACTTATGCTATTGAGCAAATAATACGTCACAGTAAATTAACACCTGTGACTTTTGCTCTAGACTTGGTTTAACATGTATTGGGTCTGCGTCACACACACTGTAACATTAAAAAAAAAATCTGATTTTTACATTGCTTTAAAATTGAAATACATGTTTTCATGGGGTGTTATCATTTTTGTTACCTTAAGTCTAGCATTGTTTCATGCATTGAAAAAACTTACAGAATAATGATAGTTGATACTCTACACAGAAGTGAGCTAGTTTCAGTTTGATTCTTTCACTGTCTTCTGACAATCTCCCTCTTTCCACTCTCATTCAGGAACTCCCTAACTTTCTCTTTACCATACATGTTAAAACTGAAAGTATGTTTGGGTCTAATATCCTTTCAAGGCCTGGAGGAGAATGTCCTTCATCTTTTCAAGATGCTGATATTCCAGCAGACGGCTCACGCTTCCGCCACCCTCTTTGCAATACTCACTCTCAGCCTCTCCTAGACCTATCCTTATTTCAGTACACCCCCAACTATCATTAGATTTTTCCTCCCCACTTGCCACTACAACAAACAAACAATTTTTTGTTGCATGATGTACTTTGTCACCAGGCCTTACCTAGGTCATTTATCTCACTGTTCTCTGGGTGACCCCTCTGCTTTTGATTTTTGAAAAGGATTGACTTGATTAGATATATTCACTGGACAATAATTTTACTTTTTCAGTGAAATACACTTGAAAGGCCACCTCAGACAGGCAAACTTCTTATGCATAAATGCATTCCTCCAACAGTAGTTCTTCAGCATTCATATTCTGAAGGGTACTTCACTAGACGGATATGGTCTCTGACTCTGTTCCCCCAAGCTTAATTCTCAAAATGCTCTACACAATCACAAACATGTATGGATCCGAGCTTGAGAACCAGTACTTTAAAATATTCCCAGGCTTTTGGGGACATTTCTAGTGAATAATCACCATCATCCAGATATCCCCAGCCCTTTTTTTTTTATTCCGAGAAATGTGTGCAGGCTGGGCACTTCCAGAGTTTAACGGGGTTCACTGTATTTCAAAGTAAAATACTTGAACGAGTTTGTGACATGCATATTACTTATATCTGACCTACTCCATTTCTATTTTACTTTCTAGTAATTTTCCATATTGACCATTATCTGATCTCAGACCAATTTTTCTCATAAATGATTTCTAAAGAAAAAAGTTCAGTGCTTTAGGGGAAAAAAGAGAGCCCTCACACTATGCAACTACTTTATGTAAAAAACAAACAAACTCCCACTAATGGCAAGTCATTTCCAGCTGAACACATCTCAAAGATGCGCATAACCATTTCCTTCCTGGGCAGGACCTTTTCCAGATAAGCAGTTATATACACAATGACTGCCAATGCCCAAGTAAACACGTTCTGATTTTACTCCGTTCTCCAAATATTCATTGTAGCAATTACTTCCAATTTCTTTGCACCCTCTTGCGAGTCAAAAAGGCAATTCCCTTAATCTTCCGTGTCTACACTAGATGAAACAAGCAGCAGTTTTGCTAAAAAATTAATAAAAATAAAACTAAATGAAAGAAAAGCACAGGTTACAGCTACTTGAGATTTCCCCCTCAAATGTCTCATTCTTCCTTTCAGTGGCACAGCACCACTGCTCCCAATAATAAAAGATGAAGCAGAGTCAACTGGTCATCAAACTTTTGGTCACTGTATTGTATATAAGCTTTCAGCGGTGATCTAGATAATGCTACAGTTACAAAACAGCAGTGGCAGGTGCTTCTGGGTACTAAGACATTTACTACTGCTAGTGCTGTTGAAGGTGCACTGGTAGAAGGCTTGGGAAAATAAAATTTGGTGCAGACAAAGTCGTAGAAACAACCTCTGAAAAAGCCTCATGTCTCAGTTGTAAGGGGATAGGCTGTAGCCGTGTTGGTCTAAGGACATAGGCAGACAAGGCTCTTTGGGTAAATGTGATCTCTTTTCTTAGACCAACTCAAATCTGAGTTGTTACATCAAGGGGCCTGGTTTGGAAGACCTTTGAAGTGAAGAGTTCTGCCGCCGCGCCTGAAGTTCTCAAGATATGCACAAGAATGACAAATACATAAAGTTTCTACATCCTCATTTCCTCTTTGGAGTGCAAGGCTCTTGGGCACTGACCCCAACTCCCAAAGAACTTGTGCTAGTTACCCTCCACTTAACAAAAAATAATGTTCATATTGTCAACATAATCTCTTACTTCATGGGCTCTATGGTGCAGAGGTGGGAGATGATGCCATGGGAAATCCCTTCCTCGTCATGTTCGCGCGCTCTCACCCTGCAGAGCACTAACCACACAGAAGATATATAACTACCCCACAAGAGTAAGAAAAATAAAACAGAGCATGAGGATACATTTCTCTGTACCAAAATGCACCCGATTATTTGCAACATCTCTTCTTATAGGACAACTTGTACAATTAAAATGACACTTAAACAGTAGGATATTTAAAAGCTACATGAATGTGGCATCATTACAAAAATGCCTATTCATTTGTGCAGTTTCCCCAATTACATGCAACAGAATAAACATGTGTGCAACAGAATACACATACTTAGCCCAGATTGTCAGACCTCTTTATGTCTCAGACTTATTAAAAATTGGGAGGGATGTGAAATAAGTGTCCAGTGACACAAGCTGAGATGCTAATGAAGCAAAAGCTCTATGAACCCCAGACCTTAGACACCACGTTGGAGGTCTTAAGAAATGGCTGTTATCAGAGGACAAATGACTGTCGAGCCCTAATATGCAAGGTAAATCAAAATCCACACCCTTGCAAGGAGTAGCTCTGAAAACCACTAGGAACAGCCTAGACTTAACAATCTGACACTTCAAGCAGCATAAAGCACAACCACAAAGCTGCTGAAACTGGGCCGCAGCCATGCTCCTCAGTCCTACACGATTTGCAAACAGAACACGGGGCAGAGCTGTACTTTACAGACTAACTGAATCAGACATGCATGAGCCTTCATAAGCAACAGATCACTTTGTCAAATGCTATTTGCAAACTGCAGAACATGACCTGTTGAAGCCTAGGCATGAAGGTATCGTATAAAACCTGTTAGCTGATTCACCTGATAAGGTGAATACAACTAATTTACACAGGGAAGCACTTGGACAGAGGATGCATTTTCCCCTCTATGCACCAGCTGGTTGTCCAAGCATGTCTAATGGACAAGCACAAATTACCTTGTTACTACCTGCACCAGCCTTTTTCTTCAAATGTCCCACTATTGCAGCTACCCAGCAACAGGGAGAAGCACCAATACAGATAGGGTTCAGATAGTTATGGGCATTTTTTCATGGTCATTAATGTGTTTGCTCTGAACCAGGTTATATGGTAAGGAGGTCAAACTACAGGCCACGAGTCTTCACTAAGATTCCCTCAGCTTGACGCCACATCAGTAGTAGTTCAACTCTGAGAAGTTTTAAGAATTATTCTGGTGTACTAAAAAACATTTTTTTGCTGACTAAAGAGCCAGTGATTTTTTGCAAGTCTGTGTGTGACCATAAATTCCAACTGAAGATCAATATGCTTCACTTCAAAAGCAATGGTGGGGAACGGGGCACAGCAGGCAGATGGGTGCTGAAGGGTACATGGGAAGTAGGGGAGTGCCAGACGAAGACTGTCTGTGCAGGGAAGATACAGCAGCCGGGTTTGTGAGATGAAAGGGACAGCTAAGACTGGAAAAGTGGAAACTGCAGGATAGCTGGGAACAGCTGGTTTGCAGGGATGTCCAGGAAGAGGCTTCTACCTTCTGTAGCTATTGCTGCTTCCACCTGACTGCCCCTCGCGGGTGATCTAGCAGGACACAGCACTGAGGTGGCATGACTGCCTGTTCAGCATGTACCAGAGCATCACTGACACCTCCGTCACCACTTCACGACGTTTAGTCTAGACTGTGGGAATGCAAGAAGGTGACTTGCATGCTTGATGTTGTGCAAGATGTGGGACTGCTAAAAGAATTGGGATGGTTTAAAAATTCCCTTTCTGAAACACACATTAAAAGCAAGAACTACTAAAGAGCCCCTTTTAGGGAAAACAAGCAAGTATTTGTAAGCAGGCACATGTCAAACAATTTATTGAAGAAGTAGGCCTTAGAGGCAAGGCTGGCTCCTGCAAAATACTGGAGCTGCCTATACACATGCTCATTGGCATGCTGATTAGAGCACTAGTCGCTGCAGTGTTGCATGCATTAAGCCCCCATGCGTTTTAAAATGTCCGCACAGTGCTTAACCAAACCTTGTCGAATGAAGTTTGGATAATGTGTCCCACAGACATTTTTAAAATGAACAGAGGCTTAAAATGCCTCACTGTTACATACACTAAATAGAGTGGCTGCCCAAGAACGGCTCTAATTAAAACACCCACCTCTGAGCACAAGTATCTAGGCAGCCCAGATTACTCCAATCCAGCCCCATCTAATCCAATCCAAATTCTCAGGTAGAAATGGTCTATATTTTTCAAACAAAGATTTCTGATTTAACAATGGCTTTTTAAAGAGATACTCCCCCAAATACTTTTCCCTTACAATCCGTTTCTCCTAGCAAAAGTGATTAAAGGGGGAAAAAAGGCAAATCACAAGGTCCAGAGTTTTCAAAACAAAGAGCTGCCAACAATGAAATCAAGCTTTTCCTTTTGCAAGCTTGTAGAAGACAGGTTTCCAAAGTGCTACCATATTCCCACATGCTCTACTTGGACATGCACATGAGGGCTTAGTGGCTCTGCTAAATGGAGTTCGAAGCAGGACTTATTTTTCTTTACTTTAACCTGTATTGTTAAATGTCCCTTATCTGGGACAAGGAACATTTACCAGAACCCTGCTAGCCAGCAGCAGAGGTAAACACAGATGACAGAAAAAACATGATCAAGGTCCAAAGGTGGGGGGAAAAGTTCAGCCTTCATACACCTGAACCTGGATGCAGAGGCACTGTTGACAGGTTAACTAAGGCAATGGCCACGCTGCACAAGAGGCTGCACAACTTCTGAAGCCAAACAGCAGCGAATCACCCTGCTGAGATGGGAAAGGGTAAGTTCACCTGGGCAGAGCATGACATTAATACAGTCAGGCTGTCTTGGACCCGAGCTGCCCTTGGCACGTCAACAACACTGCGTTATGCCATGTGGCCATACCCTAGTCCTTCTTTCCCATTTCCCATCATTTTTTGCCCTATATTGTGATCTCTTAAGTGCATCCTTTAAAAATGAGAAATGTAGGAAACTGGCAAACATCACAGCATGCAGAAAATATCACAAGAAAAGTGTTCATATAGGGGCTTGCTCCTGGAGTTGTGGATAATGAAATTCTTGACCAACCTTGGAGTTTGGCATGCAGGCTGACTACAGGACTGCATTACAATTCGGCAAAGCACTTTAGTTCTACATATGGGTTTAGTTAACACAGTGGTAGTGAGGATCTGATTACTTTTACACTTACAGGATCTGAAAAGGATTGCTTTTTTGACTGTAAGTTTATGCAATTATATAGCCTACTTATGTAAATTACTGAAACTAGGCCAGATTCAGAGCTCAGGTGCACAATTACAAATTCAGAATAATGTCAAATCCTACTGAAGCCCGTGGACTATTCTGAAATTGTAGGTGTAACAGAGATCAGAATCTGACCCACAGTCTTCTTCTACTTGCATCAGCAAGGGGGCTTTCCTTGGGACTTTTTAAGTATTTGCATGCAAGTTCTTATCTTTCATGTGCTATAGTAACTCCCTGTCTACTGTATTAGGAGGCCAGAGCTGTAAGAAATGCTTGTATTTGGCTTGTACGACCACTGGTGCACTTCCCCTCAAAGGGCACAAAATGTTCTTTCCAACCCAAAGCAAACAAGCAAGTGGTGCACAACAGAAAAGGAATCAAACAGAAAGCTTCAGACTGAGATGAGTCTGCTTGTCCTGACACCTAACTCTGCCTTTCTTCTTCACTACTATGCCCGTTCCATTCTTGCCTGCTCCTAAGCTTCACACCGCTGCAGCCACACACAGACTCTCTGCCCAACACTTGAAAGGCCTTCTTCTCGCAAGAGCAGCCTTCTTCACATGTGAAGTGAGGTACAGGACACCCCCTTCCCTTCCCTCCCTCATCTCCCCTCAATTACTTTTGCCACCCCAGTATGCTTGAGCTGCCCAGAGTATGGCCTTTCCCCCTTTCTGTGCGACAGACTGCTCTGGGCACAGCTGTCACTCACAGATAACACCTCTTGGCATAGCTAACTACACTAAGAGCTTTTTGCCAGCTGGCTATGTTGACCGGGGTATAGTTAGAGTAGCAAAAGGGCTGATCTGCTAGCACAGCTTGCGTCTCAGGAGGTAGCAGGGCTGCTACCAGCTATACCAGCACAGAGAAGTCGTACTTGTATAAGCAGGAATCAACCCTACAAGCACACCTGAATCAGCAGGTGTGTTCATAATTATTCAGCCAATAGAAAGACATGAAGTGGTCTGGCAAGAGACACTTTAAGAGACAAGCAATAAAAACTGTTTAATCCCCAACACGCAAAAGCAGATAATGTAATGATCTGGGCAAGATGTAACGAGTAGCAGAGCTGTTCCTCACTTTCACAAAGGGAGCTAGGTCAGGATCTAGACAGAAAGTGTTTCTTTTTGCCAAACACATCAAGACAGTTTACTTTTCCGATTGGCTTGGAAAAGTAAATTACCATCTAAATAGGAACATAGGATCCCTCCCACCCCCACGCAAGTAAGTAAACGTGGGGCAACGGAACTAGGGCATAAATTAATCAAGTAGTCCCTTCCTCTTTAGCAGGCAGGTTCAAAGTACTCGCTTTGACATCTGACGGAGCATAGGGCAAGCACCTTGTGAGAGATGCACAGAGGGAACAGAAAGGGGAACGTATTTTTTTTTAGATTCTCATAACCTTTCTTGGGTGGATCAAGAGAACAACACCACCACATTTTTGTTCTCTTCATAGGAAAGCTGATCTTCTTCTTTGGCACAGCCTGAACTCTGTATCTCTGTATGCCACAGACGTGCCAGGGGCAGCTCGGGTCCAAGACACAGCCTGACTGTATTGATGTGGTGCTCTGCCCAGGTGAACTTACCCTTTCCCATCTCAGCAGGGTGAATTAGCCTGGATAGAGCACCACACTGTTGTGGCTGCACAGCTTCTGGGGCCATTGTGCAGCATATCCTTAGTTCACTCGTCAACAGTGCCTTTGCGTCCATATTTCAGGTGTATGAAGGCTGAACTTTTTAAAGGACATCTGAAGAACAAAGGCTAGGCAATTTTCTGCACCACTGAAACATTCAGCCTCCGATCTTATAGGAAAAAAGGTTATATACTTCTTTCCCATACCATTATTGCCCATAGAAAATTGCAGTCGCAGACAGAAGAAGCCTGTTTCAAACTGTTATGTAGATTCTTACCTCTCCACTTAATTCCCATTCATTTTAAAGGATATATATGTAAGTGGGCTGAAGTGGACATTCCACTTTTATACAGAGCAAATAACCACATACATTTGCTTAACTGCCTGATACAATGCTGGTTCCATTATTTGTGCATTGCTAAAAATGTAACAAACCAATATGCAGACAACTGAAGTTAAGTGCATAAACCAGGTAAGTACCCGGGGACCCTCTGGCTGCACCGTCTCCTTTACAATTAAACTATACTACCTTACACTGTACACCTGATTAAACTGAGTAGGAGCCATTCATTTCAAGGCTCCTAAAGCAGCCTGGTACTATGTCCAGTCTATATCAAGGCTGGAACCACAAGGCCCTCTGAGAAACAAGGCAAAGATCCTTCGTGGGTTAGAAAAAGCCCACCCTGTTGCTGCTGTGAACAAGCCTGGTTTATACCACATTCAGGTAAGTGCACAACCTTTCTTCAGCACTGGAGTACTTAAATGGAGTACCCTGTACACTATGTTAGAGGCCTTCTTACAAAGAGAGACAGCTTGTTGAGTTTCCTTATCTTGAAGAAAAACATGCCATCAGCAAGTAAGATAAATATTTCCTTTGGCACTCTAAGTTTATATTAAAAGCCAGAAAAGTCCTCTAAAAAGCTACACACTGTTACAAACTTGGACAGCGTCTTTCAAGATGACATGAAAAAAAACAACTCGTTGCAATGTCACTTCAGTATTGCACTCATGAGGCTATTCAATCAACCTAGCGGCATGTCTGAACACAATGTGAGGGGCAAATGTGCAACAGGAGAAGGAACTGGAGAATGGTCCCAAGGGCTGGCTGTATGCTATAGAGGAAGTGCCTGTTTTGCCCAAGTGTTGTTTACCCTGACAGCTTCAAGGACTATTCAGTTTATTCCCTACCGTTCAGAGGTATGGTGCACTTAGTCATCCTACAATGGTATGGAGCTGAGTTCTAGAAGGAAAAATATGATCAGAATAAAGGAGACAGCAACACTAAAGGTCTTACCAGATTCAACAGTAACCACACTCATAGCAAAGGGAAGCTATTACAAATAAAGTCTGTACTTCCTTCATTAGCAAAAGTTCAGAGCACTCCTGAGAATGGGCAGGTACCGTATATTTAAACTTGAGCGTGGAAGTACTCAGCACCTTTAGTGGCTACTGATCACCTGGAGTCAGATTTGCAGGGAGTTCAGCTCATGTTTAGGTACTTAATTTAAGCAACTTTCAGTGGAGAGCTCAGTATCCAGCTGTAGGTGTTCGGCTCTTCCAAGAGACAAGAACATCGCAGGGTAGCTCAGAAGGGGATCTAATCCATCAGACTAGATCTCAGCCTACTGCACCAACTAGAGTAGTAATACATTTTCAACACACCTCAGTAAAGCAAGTATTGCGCCCATGTTACACAGGGGTGCGGGGAACTACACACTGTTGTCTAAGGCCACCTAGAGACAATGGAGGAGATGGGGAGGGACCATGTTTCAGCCCTAGGCTTTAAACCACCATCAATCCTCCCCCTCTCTGCAGGCATAGCCTCATTTGTCTTCAAAAATGTTAGTTCTCTCTATACTATTAGGCAAAACACGCTGAGATTTTACATTACTGTCAGCTAACAAATTGAAATTTGCCATTTTAAGATATGAAAACATCCGACATATTTTCGGTTGGAAGTACTAAAATTTGTATGTTACTTGAAAACCATTGTTGATTGAAAAAATACTTGTTTCCCTTAAATAAACTGGGATAACAAAACCCGTCATTTTTAAAGACCGATGTCATTTACAAGAAGCATGTTGGGCAATTCTTCTGAATTCTTTTCAGGGAACTTTGCTAGCTCTCATGCCCTCCCAATACACATCAGAACAAACGTTTCAAAACCATGTTCTGCAAGGCAGCAGAAGTTGTACTGTTTAAATTCCCTACCTGCTATGTCAAACAGGAAGATTTAGAAACCGCTATTTCACTACCAGGAGCAAAAGCATTAGGTTTGAACAAAGATTACATCATTATCTTTTTCATTAGGCTTGATGTAGATTATGCAATCTGTTCTAGGCTCCACGTTTTCATAATCACATTGCCAACATGCCTCCAAAATATGTTCACAGAGAAGATGAAAGGACAGCCGACGAGGAAGATGATTTCTTATGAACTTCAGTTTGCAAAACTCCGTTCAGCAGCATAGCTAAACTAAGCAACAGTTGAAGGATCCCACTTCCTATAGTACACTGACTTGGCTCCCTGCGGTTATAGCTGTTCCTGCAGCTACTCTTTTTATGAAGTCCTTCAACTTGTTCTGACTCTTAAATGTACTGATTCCAGCAAGAAAAAACTACATGCCAAATAAATGGAAGAAGAAATCAAATACTTTGTTAACAACATTACATCTCATTTAAACAGTAACCTGTTTAAATTCGCTGATGACACCAAAATTTGGGGGGAGGTGAGCACGCTAGCAGGGAGAGAGAGATTGCAGAGGGATCTGGATAGGTTACAGGGGTGGGCTAACAGGAACAGGATGCGTTTTAACACGGACAAGTGCAGGGTGCTGCACTTGGGCAGTAGGAACCAGCAGCACACTTA
>NW_017728996.1:6282399-6284818 GCF_001723915.1 Gavialis gangeticus | reverse complement strand
GTTAGGGCGGCTAGGAGCTGGAACCAACTTCCAAGGGAAGTGGTGCTGGCCCCTACCCTGGGGGTCTTTAAGAAGAGGCTGGATGCCTACTTGGCTGGACTCATTTGAGTCCCGTTTCTCTTTTTGGGGTTTTTTGTTGTTCTCCCGCCCTGGCGGGTGGTCGGGCTAGAAGATCTACTAGGTCCCTTCCGACCCTAAATCTATGAAACTATGAAACTATGAAATTTCCAGTTTACAAATATTCTCATTTGAGAATCCACCAATTGGGATAAGTCTGAATATTGCCTCCTCTTGTTACAGAGAATGTACATGGATGAATAGTTAGGTAGATAAGTCATCCTATCCTACAGTACAAACTCACCTTGAGGTAAACAGATTGCTAATTAACTCATCTCACATTAAACAAACAAATAAATGGCCCATTTATAAATGCTGATGCCTCATAATTCCCAGTGAGAAACCGATTTTGGATACCAGCATTAGAACTATTGCTCGTGTAAACTCATTACGTCCACATGAGTTACACCAAGTGTGCTGGGGCCCATACCATCTCCCTCCGCCTTCTCTTCCAAGCAGAAAGTCCCAGGAGCACAAACACAAGCCTCACGTACACTAGGAAGCTTTTACAGAAAAAAAAATATTGCCCCAATACTCCTAAGAAATCAGCTGGAGTGGGGAGGAGAGCAAGGGGGACCCTAGAACTCAGAAGAGTGTCAGCTTCTGATACTTTTGCCACTTCTATACACAAACAGGCTGAGTAACATAAAGCTTTACGTTTATATTGCCTCTAACACCCAGTAATTTCAGGAGGTGCTACAGAAATGCTACACAACCACACACTGAGGAGCAAGTAGCCTCCAAAAAAGCATTTAACTGTCAAGAGAGCAAAGTCTCAAGCATGTGAATCTTATTTGTGTAGAAGTGCAACTCCTGAACGGCCCATACAGAACCCTGGGCAAAGAAGTCCTGTGCAAGTTGCCAGCCAGAGACTTATTTTCTGCCCCAATTTCCAATAATTGGATATTTAGGAGGGAATGATCCTGACTTGATTAGATGTAGGTGAAGCCTGCCCCAACAGGAGTGGAAGCTGCTCTACATCTTACAGGAGATCCCTTACCTCCCCAGCCTCTTACATTTCAGACTGCTTTAAAAACACCGATTATTAGACCTGTACCACACAAGTCTCTGCATATGAAGTGTATGAATTCAAGGGATAGCTTGAGTGCATCCCTGACCATCGTTAAAAAAAAAATAATATCAGAAACTCTTAAGGACAGGGCACAAATTAACCTTTATACCCTTTCTATCTCTTTGCAGCCTCCATGCAATGTTTTGTTTGTTTCTTTTACAAGCTTGACACCAAAGCTTTCATGCCCCATTTCCTATAAAAAGGAAGTGGATGCCAAGAATCGCAAGCATCCCGATGGTACCCGCACGTATTCAGGACAGAGCCAGTGAAAAAGCCATTCGAAGTTAACAGTGGCAGACAAGGTTTTTTGGGTGAATCTGATCTCTTTTATTAAATCAACTTAAATAGCTGGGTTTTTTTTTTTACCAACGATTTAAAGTTGGTCTAATAAAAGAGATCAGATTCACCCAGAAAACCTTGTCTGCCTTATCTCCTTAGACCAACCCAGCTACAACCCCCACCCCTTTCAAAATTTACATTTGCTTGACAGCCAGATGACCCTCCAGGCTCTCCATTATCGAGCCGTTTAGAAAGTTGGATCCTGACGAGGCTGGGCTTGCACATGCGACACTCAAATCAGGATTTACCCCCTTTCCTTTTCTGCTTTCTTGGTGGGAACGACTTCCCTAAAGCGATCCTGTGGACTTGCCAAAACAATAAAATGAAATAAATGCTTCTAGGCTGAATCATTCAGAGAAGGAAAGACCGTGTCCCCGCAGCCTTTTTTGAAGACAGAAGCAGAAGGAAAAAACCCACCCCAGCACAATCCGGGGCTGGAGTTAGTTTAATTTCCAACAACGTCACCGGCACGCGGCGGGTCCCCGGCGCCCGCTCTCCCGTTCACCCAGCAGCCAGCACGGGGAGGGCGACAGCTGTTTTGCGAAGGGCTGAGGAAAGGCAGCAGCAGCATCTCTGCCGCCCGTCCCCACGGCCTTTTCCTCCGGATCCCGGGGGCTGACCTGGGTTTCCCCGCTGTCCCCCGGGGGGGAGGCCCTACCCTGCCCTACTCCCACCTCAGGCAGGGTGGAGACCGCCAGGAGCCTGAGCGCCGACCGTCCGCACGTGCGTCGGGGGCCGCTTCCCGGTGGGGGTGCACCTGGGGGGAGGTGCCCCCCTGGTTTGGGCCCCGCGGCCTCCCCACTTACCCGCTCCCGGCGCTGACAGCTCCCACGCTGCCCCAGCTCGCGCCGTTGGGGTGGGGGGGAGGATGGGATGGCCCCGCCCCCGCCC
>NW_017728996.1:6271249-6282112 GCF_001723915.1 Gavialis gangeticus | reverse complement strand
CCTGGGGTGTTTCCCCGCGGGCCTGCGAGGGTGGGGGGCGAGGAGGGACGACAGTCCCTACCAGGCCTCAGGGAGGGGGACAGAAAGCCGGGGGAAAGGACGCGTCGCCGCGCCTCTTCGCGATCGCTCGCCTCGCTTGGGAGAAGGCGAAAGAGCGGGTAAACGCCGCAGTGGGTGGTTTTGCGGCCCCAAAATCCGTTAAGATTAAAAGCCCCGTCCCCCTACTGGTGCCCCTCGCTTGCCCCCACAACAGCCCCTCGCCGCCCCCTACAGCCCCTGTCCGGAGGGCTGTGGGCCAGGGGCCCAGCTCTGCAGCTCCCCGCCCCGCACAGCGGGCACTGCTCTGCCCTGCGCTGCGCTGCCTGCCCGGGGGCCGCGGGACAAGTCCCGCTGACAGGCTCCAGGAGCAGGAGTGGAGCCGAGCCAGGCAGAGCCTCAGACCCCGCTTCCCCCGGGGCAGAGCTGGGGGTTCCCCCGCCCTGTTTTCTTGCAGGGCTACAGAGCTGTTTGCAGAAGCAGGCAAGCAGCGGGTTTCTCTGCTAAAAGGGGAAACCCGTGGTTTTCTCTGTTTTTCCGTGGGAAACAGAAAACCAGGATCCCTGCTTACAAAACGAAAAAAAAAAAAGATGTTAATGTGAAGTCATTGAAAATACGAGTAGATTCATTCATCTCTCTGGATAATCGCTTTGACCCGGAGGAAGTCAAAGCCAAAAAGATCGGATGTTATTTTATGTGCCCAATTCCATGCACCATGTCCTTTTCAGACCCAAAACACTCCAGCGAGAATGGACCAAACTGAACACGCTCTTAGCCCAGACCCATTTCTGCAATGCTGTGAACACAAAAGCGGTCAGCCTGAACATGCAGATTGCTTTCCTCAGCTGGGTCTGCTAAGTGCAAGCCATGTCGGACCCCCTTTTTTTTCTTTGTGAATGGGCAGTGCATCCGTGTTTGTTGAGTGCTGGAGAATCGTTAAAGCCTTACCCTGCGTTGGGGCTATATAGATAGCAACACAATGCCTGATTCTGGTATTTCCAGGAGAGGTCAATTTGTTTGCCGCAACACACACACCTAGGACTTCGCTTAGCCCACACAGGAGCAGGCACCAAGAGATCAATACTCAAGGCAATGTATTCTGCTTTCAGCTGTCATTCTGTGGTGCGGCAAGTGCTAAATCTGGTGGCACCTTCCAATACACCAGCATTTTAAATACAGAGGTGTTTATTGCTTTCAGTATGACATTGAGCACTATCATCTGTGAAGTTCAGCCCCTAATTTGATACCAAATGGAGCATGTGACGTGTTCATTGTAGTGCCCTCTTCCAGTTTCATAACTTCACACCCAACTGTGGTTACAAGGGCTGTTTACATTTCTTGGAGCTCTTGCTTCAAGCTCTCTGCAAACTCAACACACTATTGTTTTGTGGCCTCACAGTCCTAAGGACACAAATGTATTATTTATCAATGAAAGCCGAGATTTCTGGATGCTAGTTCTCCAGGAAGGGGAAAATTCCAAGGCAGATTTTGCCATCATAGCAAACACACAGCCCTTGCTTATACACCTCTGATTACGCACCCAATGAGTCTCTGACCCCCTTGATCCATCCCATCAGTCTCAGCCCTGCCTCTGATCTGCGCCCACTATTAACTTTGTTGGGGTTTTTTTGCAGCTAGGCTAGGAGCCCAGTCATGAGCCATGACCCTACTATGCCTGGCACAGATTTCTGATTGTCTGATTACCCTGTCAGATCACTGCTCCTGTCCAGCCTGCTTCTCTAATGCATAGCACCCCTTGTCCCTGCCTCCTCATCCCACTGCACCAAACCCCAGACTTCCTCTCTCACTTTGGGTAGCAGCTGCTCGCTCTGCTCTGTCATTCATGGCACCTTCTCTGCCCAGAGCTCTCCACTACTACTGCATAGCCCTTTTATTCTCCTCCTTATAATCCTTTCCCTTCTCTGGTCCTCCAGGTCACCTCCCTCATGTTAATTCTGGTTTGAAAGTCTTCATGGTTAGTTTGTCATTGATGGTCTCTACGAGGTTCTGTGTAATGCCGTGTTGTAAGAGGAACTAGGAGAAATAATGGCTATAGTATTGTATTTGTCATAGAAGGAAGACCAGCATCAGCGAATAGGGTTCCCATGCCACCAGAGATATAGATACTGTGTATGCCGCTCTCACAGGCTCATTACACTGAAGTGGTCTATCTGTTGGACAGGCAAAGCCTTTTCCCTCAACAAAATATCAGAGAACTCTGGGCAAAAGCCCGTTCTCCCAAGCATGCACCTGTTGGAAGCCCAGTCCAAAGTTCAATGAGTTTTCCTATTGACTCCAGTGAGCTTCAGCTCATCCCTTTACTTTGCATAGTACGTAAGGGTTAAGTAAATTAGGCAGGACAACAATTGCCACCTAAGTTGGTTTCCTCCACTCTCTGAAATCCTGGGTGGAGTACTGTCAGTCATATTTAGCTTCCCCAAGGCAGCAACCAAGGAGATGAGATTTACAGTGTGTCTGTGGGCCAGCAACCACAGAACCATGTTTTGTCCATGTTGCATACCATAATTTCTAACTTGTGGTTCTAAAGTAAATTTTAGATCATAGCTTATTTTATTTTAAGTCCCTTTTACGCATGGGTAGACTGAAGCAAGACAGATGGTCAGTAACACAGCCAGAAATAGAACCTAGCATTCTGCAGTCCCAGTGCCCTGCTACAACAAATGTTATCCTTGCATTATAAAGTTTAACTACTGAGTGGGTGCATCTACAAGTGCATATTAATGTGCAGCAATAAAATCCAGTGCATATCATGCTGGAGTTTATTGCTCCTGGGTGTGCCATTTGAATGCGCGCTCGGGACTGCAGCACACCAAGCTGCAGCTGGCAGGGGGTCAGCACGCCAGCCTGGGGCTCCTCTGACCCGGCTCAGTGTCCTGCAGAGGAGCTGGCTGGGGCATGGAGGTGCTCCAGTGCAGAGCTAGCCAGCAGGCAGCCCCTGCACTGAAGCATCCTTTTGCCCCAGCCAGCTGGGTCAATGTCTACAGATAGACTGCTGCACATTAAAAAACTTCCACAGCAGGGTAGTACTTGTGTTTACAGGTACTACCCTGCTGCAGAGTTTATTAGTGTCCTGCAGCTTAATAGGGTCGCAGGTGTAGACACCGAGACATTTACTGTGGATTAATTAGGTAACTCTCCAGTAAATGTCTTGTGTAGATGCACCCAGTGTATGCAGAGAGCTTAAAATATGGCTAAAAAATACAAATTACCATTATTATTGCCTCTACAAATGGATGTCACTGGCAAGACTGCTGCAGTTTTTTGACCTAGCACTTTGGGCTTTATTCTGGCTACGCTTGCACCAGTTATCTTCCTGATTCATTAAATCGGCTCCAGTGTATGTAAGAGAGGAGGAATCAGGTTCCAAGAGAACCTGGCAGAATATCTTGTTAAAAGGCATAACATATCTATAACTTTGGGAAAAATTACTGTAAAAATCATGATAATGGATAATTATAAAAACTTGTAACTGACAACACTCTCATTTCAAATGATAAACTGCCATGCTTTCTCCAGTAACCCACTTACAGTACAATAATGTATCTACATCTTGAGAGTTATGCAGTGATATGGAGGTTTTGGCAGGTGATTATCCCACCGAAAATTAAGCAGCATTTTCAGGAGGACTTCTTTAAAATATGCATGCTTAAAAATTTGGCACTGATCCCTTTTGACATAAAGAGACTGTCCTTGGTTGGAATGATTAAATTTCAGAAAGGATTATGAAATAGAGTATTTAAATATTATGATGCAGCAGTATAATGGTGCAGTCACCCTTCCCTTTGCTGCTGCCAGTGCAGTCTCTCTGAAAGGCTTTTATACTCTGGGGAAACTCACAGCTTTATAAATTATAAAACAGGCAACAGAATATCATGCATGGAAAAAAGCCTCAAATTGCAAACACTCATCTAGATGTAGAGCTTGCAAAAAAAGGAGCTAGAAATGTGAGGAAATAAATGCAGGGATTGATCCAAAAGTTGCTGAAATCAATTGAAAGACTCCCATGCTTTGGATCTTGCCCACAGGACTGAGACCACTGTATGTTATGAACCAAGGGATTCATAAAAGGCCCCTTCTGCTTCTTGATTGCAGAATTCAACCCCCAAAATGAAACCCCCAGATGAAATCTGTGCCAGTGCAAAGGGATCATACAAGGCCTGATCACACTGCAGTTTGCTAGGGTGTGATTCTCCACCTTTGAACAGCCTACATGAGTACAATGAACAAATTTGTCCATCCCGAGTAGATTTCCTAGCCCAGGCCTTCCATGGAAAGTTTATGCAGTCCTTCAGCAGCTAGAAGCACTTGCGCTCCTAAACAAAAGGAGTATATAGGACTGCAAGGGACATCCTGGGCCATCATGTCCAGTCCCCTGCATTCACTGGCAATCCTTAACCCAGGCAATTCCCCTGAAATTGATATTGCAAACTCTTGCCCACAACCACAAGGAACAATATCCCAGGCATCACAAAACACCCTATTACATGCTGTAAGTAATAGTAGGCAGTGCCCTCGTCTCCCCAATGCCTCCCACTCCAGTAAAAGGGAAATGGTTGATGAGTGTATGCTCAGAAGATCTTAAGAGAAGGACCATACCCCAGGCTGCAGAGGGAGGCAGAAACCTCTATGATCTGTGACAGACTGACTTAGGAGACAAATTTCTTCCTTTTTTTTATCCCCAAGCAAGTGTCAAGAGACTGAAATACACTGGATGGCACAAACCAGGGGGAACCCAAGAGCTAATTTCACCATTGTGCCTGGCTTTATGGCCATGACTTGGACATTTGGTTTGTGTGACATTGAACAAATTGGATGCTGTTCATCTCTCCTCCTTCTAAATGCCTGCAGTTTGACCATACCTCTGGATTGTAGTCTTGTGTGTCAAATCAGAGGAAACCAAAGCTACTGGGGAAAAACAAACAAAAAACAACAAAAAACCAAAAACACATCCTGTAGAAGAGCACTGACAATGAGGAGATCCCAGACCCTGCCCCTCACACTTAAGACCAACTCTTGTCCATGACCAGCGTCCTCCTCCTTTGCACACTGCAGTCAGCCATAAAGCAAGGCAAGCCCTCAGCCCATGTTAGCGGGGTAATAGACTAGAAGTTATATTTGCACACTCCCCAGCAAGGATACTGTATCCTCTGTTTCCACAGGCTAAATATGCAAGACAGTGCTCTTTGACAGATGAATAATGCCAGTTGCCCCTGCTTACTCCATCTACCCCCAAAGGATAATATCAGCTCTGCTGCAGTCACCAATTGTGTGTGTGCACACTCCCTGAGGACTGGATTTTGATTCAGCTGCTTGGTCCATCTGTAGGCGATTTCAGCATGTGGCATTCGTTCTTCTGAAGCAGTAAAAGAAGGTCAAGTTCCAGACTTGGGCTGTGAAATATAGGAGGAGCGGATGTACCATCTTACCAGTCCGATATAAAAATCAAGGTTCCAGTCACTCTTGGACAAGACATCTGAGGCCTTTACCTTCCATTTTCCCTTTTTCTCCCCAGAATGATGGCCAGATCCCAGACCTAGTAATTATGTTCCACATGTCTAAGCTTCCCAAGAAGTTTCCATTGGTTGAGATACTCGCATCCCTTCCTAAGATGCCACATTTAGTTCTAGAAATCCCTACATGTCACAGGTGGGTAACTAAACCATATCTATTGCTCAAGTAATTCCCCTAAGAAATAGGTAATGCATGCAGAACACATTAAAACCTTCCAGAGGAAGCTGACAGAGAAATGTAAAGTGCTGTAATTAATTCAAAATTGTCACATTTCTGAGAGACGGAACAACAACAGGAAGAGTACGATGTTCCACGAAAAAATAACGTTATGATTGCTCAGACAGAGGTATGCTCAGGAACAGGTCTTTGTTCATTAATACCACTACCTGGTACACAATAACGGTCACCTTCCATGCATATAAACAACTTATCTTTTCTATAATGAATAAAATGTCTCCAGCACATGCAAGGCATGTTAAAATAAGCATGCCAAATGAAATACCTAAATCAACTCCAGAACAACCCACACCACCACCTGTCTCTAATTTATGAAACAGGCTACAAAGCCTGTAATGAGCATTATGGGATCACTTCCACATTCAGTTACAGAGCATCTCATTTCCATACGTGACCATTATCTGGAGATAAAACCTGACGATTATGAACTCAGGACACTTACAGACTGAACTGGGAACTGTTGAGGTAACATAAGGAGATTTGCTGGTGGGTTTTGATGTAGGATCACTGCTCAAAAGTGGTCCAACAGAAAAAGCTCTTTTTTTTCTTCTTCTTCTAAACAAGCCTAAACAGGACACCTCACTGGAAATACAAACAACGTTCCATCCAAATGACATCAGTAAGCATAACAGCTACTTTGTATGCTGAGAAAACACTGGATGCTTCTTTTGACAAATTGTCATGGAGATTTCCAAGAAAATGCTTGATGCATCCCTGCCAAAAGTCTGACCCAAATTGTAGCTGATTTATTCAGATGATACCCTCATAATATAGTTCTGCTGTTCTGAAAACAGAGGATTTAAAAATCTTCTGAAACATTCTGTATTTCGCTATAAAATACAGGACAGAGAAGCAAATGAATGAAAAATGTTTTTCAGGACCTCATTTACCTGGGGCTAGATTCATCACTGGAGTAATTCTACTGACCTCGCTCCATATCCAACTAGCTACAGGTGCCAAATGTGTGCCCTGGCTAAGGCAACAGCTGCACCTCACCTACTGCCATCAGGCAAACCTGCTAATGATCCCCCTCTTTCAAGACCTCTGGTTTTCATTTCTGGAGTTCTCTGTACTTACGAATTAAAACACCAACCTTAACATGCTGCACTTGGTTTAGGACACATCAAAAATAAATAAATATAACATCTATCCTGCCGAGTCAGATCTGTGGACTATCCAGGCTAGTATCTTGTGTCCCACAGAGCCTGGCATCAGATACTTCTAATTGGGAGTCCCTGCAGTAAACAGATGTGGAATGATCTGTCCCTAGGGCAGTTACCCCAGCTGTTAAAGATCAGCTTATGCCTTAGAAGAGGTTTGTTTCTCTTCAAACACTTATTTGAATAAGTATTCCTTTCCCTTTCAATAACTTCTTGAATTGTTCTCTTAGCCTCAGCAATAGCTTCTCTACAATTTATTTTTGTACCATGTGGAAAAGGATATTTGTCACTTAAAATTTTATTTCCCTTGTGCTTGCAGTCAAGCATGTACTTCATTGCTTTGCTGAATTGGGATAAAATGCTCAGCAAAGCAAAGTGATATCACCCATGTGTTCTGCTTACTTTGTTGCACTCCCCCCCCCCCCAAAACCCCAGGTTAAATTAAAAAGTCTTTCATCCTGCTCTGAGTTCTCCTTGAGCGTGGCTCATCTTACCATAGAGAGACCTCCTCGGCACCTTGGATATGAACCTCCTATGGTATTTGACACTTGTATTTCACTAGCACAATGGACCAGTCATGGCAAGAGCGAAACCTGTTAAGGACAGACAGCTTTCTTTGAATCTGGCCCACGGACTGGGGTTCATAGAACAGATCACGAGCAGGAACTTCAGCTTCTTCAGAGTAAAATGCCAAACTCATGTGTCCAACCAAGCCCAGGGCAAAAAACAGCATAATCTCTCTTCCATCTTGTCCCCCCAAACCAAATCCAAGCAGCCTTAGAGTCCAGCCCCTGTTAACTGCAGGAGTGGGAGAGAAATATAAAATCAACGCAGTTTGGGAAGAAACTCAGATATCACCACAGGCCATGTCACACTACAGATAGTCAGGGGTGCTGCAGATTAGTTACTGACTGGTTGTGCAAGAAATCATAGAATCACGGAACAGTAGGGCCGGAGCCTGGAAGGGACATTCAGAGACCATTTAGTCCACCCCCCTGTTCAAGGCAGGCTCATCTGGCCCATTTGGCCCAAATGTTGAGTGTGTTATATGCTCCCTTTCAGGAAGACACATGAGCTTATCAGGTGCTCTTCCAAACACGAACACTTTCCTGAAGCTGGGCCATAAAGAACCTCAGGATTTTGTGAATGCAAAGCAGCTACATAACAACATCTTCTATCTCGAGGAAGGTTAGCGAAGTGCTCTGGCTCATGGATGTTCAATGGCCATTTTGTGGCACAAACCTATCCTGTGGATTTGCAGTGCAAAAAAGAACTTTGACTATAAATAACATTAGTGGAGGAAATGTTCTTGGCAAGTCAATTTGTTCTATGCTGCTGATGGATCCTGTTAGTGACATGGGTTTTTTTCTGTACTGAGAAAACAATGGAAAGCAGCTGTTAAAACACTCACCAAGAAGCAGAGAAGTAACAGCTTATCTAAAAGTTTGGAGCATTCAGAGTCCATTTAAAATAGAATTAGAGTATTAAATCTCTATTTTTTAAATGAAAATGAAGCTCTGCTAGGTCATGTAGTACATTTCCATACAAAACGGTCCTTGATCATATATTCATTAGTGGTCCTGCCTAGTTCTACCTATTGATATTTTGTTTAAATTATTAGTAACACATGGACAGTCATAAGCACTACCATCTATAACAATATATTGCATCAGATCATGCCTTGAATCCAAAGTTTCTTGCACTTCATACTCCCAGTGCCTGATGAAGGGCGACTGCATTCAAAAGCTTGCTAAGAACTCTTTTCCAACTACTCGGTTGGTCTAATCAAAGATACCACATCTATCCAAAGAACCTTGCCTGCCTATGCACTTCATACATGCATAGATGATTTCAGCTTCAAGGCTCGTATCTATGCAAAATGGGTGTCATCATTTTCCATTTCCCAAAAAGATTAAACTGAGGCATAGGGTTGCTAACAAAACTGATGCAGAAAGCCAAGAACAAAGCTGCAGAGCAAGAGCCAGGAGCCCCTTAATCTGAACACTGGATACAACCCCTCTGCCTTAAGCAGGGTGCTACCATGGTTGGTGCTGTGCTTTGAGCCAGGAAATCACTGCAGCATGAGTTCAATAAAGAATCTGCATGATTCAAATTAAGCAAGTGCTTAAGTGATTTTCAGGATCATGCCTAGGCATGTCCAAGTCCCATTCGAGTTAGCTGTATGCTTCATTCACTGAGAGCAGGGACCCTGTAACTAGTCAAAGAAGAAAGCTATTTGTACATATTAGAAGGTAGCATAGGTCACTTTTTATTCCCAATAGCAAAAAAAGTGTATATAGACCACATAGTTATTAAAACGTTCCTTTTCAGAGCCAATCTTTGAGCTCAGCAGCTTCATTGTGATTACATCACAGAGTCCCTCAGCTCCCTTTATGTACACCTTGGAATCTAGGTTTTGGTGGCACATCTAGTCTAGTAGAAGTATCAACTCTGCCCTCACACCCTTATGTGAATGCCACCCCGCTTGGTGTCTGTCACGGGATGGGGTCCCTAAGGATGGCCGTGTTACCCCTAAGGCCCCTTGACCGTGCCAGTTCGGCCTGATGGGCACCCTCTATTCTCTCCTGCCACGTCTTGATGGATTTATGATATAGGGAGGCTGCCTTCACGTCCCATTGGACATAGTCCTGATGAATTTCTTTGACCCTGTGAGTCCCTGGACCCCTTGTGGGTCCCGTTCCAAAACGGATGTCACAGCCGGACACCCCAGCCTTATAGGCTATATGCATGGCTCCAGCTGCCCCTTTACCACGCCCCAAGCCTCACAGATAGCATTGACGTTGTTTGGTCTGGGCCTTGTTATGAATCAGCCCCCCTTGCTGGTGCCAGGGCTCTTCGCAGCCCAAATGCTGCACCCTCGCTGGCTCCCCACACTACAGCGGGCCCCCAGTCAGGCCTCCTCCTTCTCCAAATAGCCTCACCCAAACCACCGGTCTTATAAACAGAAATCAACCTGCAAGCCCCAAGGTTATAACATAATTCAAGCTGCCCGGCTATAACGTAATTCAAGCCACATAAGGCATGCTCTGCCCCTCAACAGTACCAGAAGCTGCACTTGCAGTCAGGCCTCTCCCCTTTGCTTTCTCTGGGAGAGCTCCTTTCCCCTTGGCTGCTGGCAGAGAACTGCCCTCCTAGCCTCTGGCCTGGGGTTTATATACGAGCCAGGCCCTGCCCCTTCTGGTCAGCTGACCGCTGGCAGGTGTGGGCCCACTAGCTCATTCTGGCTGCCCTGGTAACCAGCAGCTGGGGCTCCCCACTCACTGCTAGGGCTCTCTCCCTAGCAGGTCCAGCCCTTAAAAGGAGCAGGATACCCTAGTGCTGACTGGCATTCACCACCACTGCTGAACTGAGCATGCTTCTGCAGGAGACTGCCATCCCTACTGCCAGGGTAGCTATCACAGTCCCAGCCCCAAGCTTACTTGTTCCTCTCTGGGTCCTGTGCTGCTGCTGCTAAGACCCTTGCCTCTGTGTTAGTCATCTCCTATCCTGATTACTGTAAGCTTCTCCTTTCACCCCTTCCAGTTTGTCTGTAATCCCAGTTACTGCTGGTCACTGACCTCTTGAAAGCTTTTCTTTCTGCTTTTGCATCGCATTCAAGCTCCTGTTCCTCTCTTAAAAAAAGACTTGGAAGGAATTTTGCACCCCCCCCCCGTACTTGCCAGCTCCTATGTTCCTTCTTTTCCCACTCTAGCTAAGTATGTTTTGTGGGTATTTCCCCATGTATCTCAAACAATCTCCCTGACCACATCCACCGAGAACTCCTGAAAATCCCCCTCGTCAACCACTCCCTCATTTCTCTCGTTCATCACTGATAATTTCCATACCCCCATCTTCTCAATGCTAGCCTCATGTCTTGTATATACTTCTCTGGTTTCTT
>NW_017728996.1:6262083-6266249 GCF_001723915.1 Gavialis gangeticus | reverse complement strand
CCCCCCCCGTACTTGCCAGCTCCTATGTTCCTTCTTTTCCCACTCTAGCTAAGTATGTTTTGTGGGTATTTCCCCATGTATCTCAAACAATCTCCCTGACCACATCCACCGAGAACTCCTGAAAATCCCCCTCGTCAACCACTCCCTCATTTCTCTCGTTCATCACTGATAATTTCCATACCCCCATCTTCTCAATGCTAGCCTCATGTCTTGTATATACTTCTCTGGTTTCTTCAAGGCAAAAAAATGTGAATTATTTCTAGCTCAACATGTCTGATGCTATAAACACGTCCATTCCTTTAAGGATTTGAGCCAAAGTGCCTAACTTTCATTGAAATAAACTGGTGTTAAACAGAGGGCCTGGGGCTTAATGCTTACCATTCTAGGTAGCTCCGTTAGCTGCAGTGGAACTATTCAAGACAGTAAAATCTATCCCTGCCATCAGCATTTCTAGGACGTACATGATCTTGTGTTTGCAAACTACTACGTAGATTTATAGTGCTATAGAGATTAAATAAATAATAGATGCCTACACTCCTACTGCGACTGTGAGCATGAGGAATCTTCACAGAGGCAGCAGTGTAATGCATCAGCCCCTAACATCATGTGCAACATTACAAACTCCAGTGAAGCTGCAGTTGTTTTGAAAGTTTTAATTTCCCATGGGGCCGTACATAACCACATCCACCAGGGTATCATGCCAGACCCAAGATGTTATTTTGGTTTCCAGCATCAGCCATGGTAGACACCACTCCAAATCTAGCTCTGTTTATAACTTTCAAAACCTCCCAGCAAAAAGGACAGTAACCAAGAGGCCAGACAGAATCTCTTTACTTGTACTTCACCAGGGAAAAATAAATGTTTCTGCCAATGACCCTGCTTATCAGCAGCCTTACCTGCATTCGGTAGGTGCATCAGTTTAAATCCATCAATTTAAAATCAAAGGTGTTAAATGGGTGCAACCCCCTGATGTAGATATCCTAAAGCTGGTTTAGCCCTTGCTTACATTAATTTAGATTATATTTGTAATTTGCAAATACAAACTAAATTGATAAAAGCAAGAAAAAATGGTTGAAGTGTATCTACATTAGGGACTCGCCTTGAGTTACCATACTGATGCAGAATTGATGATCTTGTTTAGTATATCCAGAGCATCAGAGGAATACATTCGGCTATGATGTATTGCTCTGCATGTTATGGACTACTACAGGCTCCACATACAAAGCATTAACCTGTCAAGGCCAAGCGCATTCAGGAGCCATAGCAGGCTGAAGTGAAATCTGCTGTCAGATTCTAATTCACATCATTTATCTACAAACTTGCAATTAACACCAAATACTAAATGAATGAGAGCCATGTCATTTACCCCTTGTGTAGTCTAGCTCAAATCCATTCTGCTGAGCCTGATCTGACAACTGTCTCAATTAAACGGGCAGATCACTTAGCAGGTCTTGACTGAAGAGGAGTCCAGGTTAGGAGCAGTGAGCCACATAATATTGACATTCGTTGTTATGGATCCATAGTAATGTAGCATATTTTAACTAATTTCCTGTACTGTCATTTTGTGGTGGTTAGACATGTAGTGTGGTGACTAATGCCCCTCCTGCAGAAGTCCTAGGGCTTCTTAATAAGAATAATATTTTACTTGATTTTTCTAAACCAAATATGTGGTAGATTCTTCAATGTGTCACTGTTGCACATTGTGTTGGGTCTCCATAGAGATGCTCACAATAACAACTACAAAGGAGGAAGATCATTACAGTGGTTGATGATAAGCATACAGGAAGTGAACCAACATCTGTTACAATCTTAGGAGATTTTGCCTTCAGCAATTGCTGAAAAGTTGTGAGTCTGCATTCCAGGTACGCTGCTTGGCTCGTACCACCAACAGGTGGCGAGTAGAATATGTGCAAAATTCTACCTGAAGGAAAATATGCAAACCCTCTTCCAAAATGGCAGTACTATTCAAGTCCTTTAGAAGTTTTTTATGTAATATTTTTCTTTCCATTTACTGTAATGCCCACAAGCAATCTGGGACAGGCAGGGAGAGGAAATGGGGGGAAGATTTTTGCCCACCAAAGTTGTCATTTTGTAAATGTTGATTTCTTTTTAAACTCACCAAACACTTTCAGTTTATCCAGCGCAGCATTTATAACCCTTCTCAAGCAACCCCATGCCGATGCCCTCTCCTCAGTCACGATCCATGTGCCCCATTGCTGCTAATCCTGACCCTTACATCCACAGCTGCATAACAGTGACAGCTAAAGAGAAGGAAGTTAAAAATACAAATCTCAATCAAGTGATAGTTAGAAAAACGGAGCTAGGCACTCCTTTAGCTCTCCTCTCCAAGCACAGACAATTAGGAGAACAAAATACAACAGTTTATTTTTATGTGCAACTGGAGTGAGCAGTTCAGTGCATGCCATGTCCTTGTACAAGATCAACAAGCACTTGTAGACACCTGAAAAATAAAATAATTCCTATAGGCCAAATTCTCCCCTCTCATACAAATCTCTGTTGCAGTCGATGGAGCAGCACTTTATTTACGCTAGCCTGACTTTTAGTTTGAATATTAACTAAGAGCAGCTGAGAGCAGCATGTGGATCCAGGATGTTGGATCCTGTACGGTAAATGCATTTTTATGTACCTCCTTTGGAATTGTAACTTTCCCAAGGAAAATTTGACAGTGAGGATGGCATCAGATTTATCTGTTTATGGCACATCCTTTGGATCCAACACAAGCAAAGTGGAAGTGTATCTCCGTGATACTAGTGAAGGCAAAGGAATTCCTTCACATTCACACGTGTGTAACACAGAAGAACATTGTAAAATTGTGAGTCTTAAGCAGTTGTTTGCGTGCTCCAGTCTTACCCTATAGGTAGGTGCCGTTTTGTCAAAAAATAATTAGGAGGTTGACTTCAAATACTTTTAGAAACCAGGGCCTTAATTTGGAAAACAGCTACATCCCTGACATCCATTCCAAACTAAAAATCATACTTTCCCCCTGAGATGATCCTGAAAGAAGCATGCTGATCAAAGTGAGGAAATGAATGCGTGTCACTCAGTCCCTACTATAAGACACGCTTCTATCTAGAGCCAGGAGTTTACCTGTGATGGGCTCTAGGGAAATATAATACTTCGGTGGTGAGCATTGCCTACTCACGCTACATTGGACAATTACAGTTTAAATAATTTGTATGGGAAAATGCATTATTATATGACTTTAATCTCTGAAGACTGGGAAATAATGAACAGAAGCATTTATTATTTTATCAGTGACGTGATTATTATTATTGTAGCGCCTTAAGGTAAATCAAGAAGGATTGCTCCACTTGCTCTATGTACAAACAGAGCAGCAGACAAACCCTGCCCTAAGGTTTCTTCAGACAAGACAAAGGATCAAAACGGATGGGGGAACAAGGTGCAACACATACGCAGCAAGAAGGCAGGGCAAGGTGGCACCTTCAGGCACTTTTACACATACTTCAGGGGTGGGGGAGTGCTTTAATTAGGGTGGCTCTAAGAGCCGCCCTAATTAAAGCGCCGTTGCATATCACAGCCTTGCAGCACGTCTTCAAGACTGTTTCAGAGGGGCACGAGCTTTTGTAGTCAGCCACCTACAGCACCAGATGGCAGGTATGGAGCTCAAGGCACCCTCAGCCCCACCTTGTGCCAGACTTCAGACTAACATGAATAACGACCCCTGTGCCGACTTTAACAGAGGGAACAACGCAACAGTAACAAGTGTTGTTTTAGTTTCACAACATTTTTTGTTGTTGCTTGAACTAACCTGATATGTAGACCTGGGCGTGAAGCTAAACTACAGAAAACTGGAAGTGCTGTATTATTTGCATAATTAGAACAGTCTTTCTTATTTCTTCAATTTCCCGGAGAATTGCTTCTTCAAATGTATTCATGGAAGAATGATCAGACATCTTTCTTGAAGAACGTTTGACACAGGAAAGGGAATCTGGCTTCCATTGCGTATTCATAGATTCATAGATTCATAGATTAAGGGTCGGAAGGGACCTAGTAGATCTTCTAGCCCGACCCCCTGCCAGGGCGGGAGAACAACAAAAAACCCCAAAAAGAGAAACGGGACTCAAATGAGTCCAGCCAGGTAGGCATCCAGCCTCTTCTTAAAGACCCCCAGGGTAGGGGCCAGC
>NW_017728996.1:6260172-6261113 GCF_001723915.1 Gavialis gangeticus | reverse complement strand
TCAAGTGGAGGTCCTGCATCTCAGCCAGAAACCTCCTGGAGCGGTCCGTCCCGGCTGACTGCTCCTCCCAGCAGATGTCTGGGTAATTAAAATCGCCCATGACCACTACATCCCTTGATTTTAGTGCCTCTGCAAGCTGACTTGAAAATTCCCTGTCCAGCTCCTCCTCTTGGTTGGGGGGTCTGTAGTAGACCCCCACTGTCAAATCCCTCTCCCCCAACCCTGTATCCAGCCCTGCTGGAAACAGGCCAAACCATGAAACAACCTTCATTAGACTCGCTGTCATGGAAGAACAAGCCTGTCACCTACTGATCTATTTGCTCAGCGTCTGGGGGGAAGAAGTTGCATTCACCTCATGTGTGTGCTTTCACGTGCAGACACCCAAATGAGGACACAGTCTGCCTCCACGATGCTTGCAAGCCATTAGAAATCACATTCTGAGCTGGGGTAAGTTGCAGTTGCTCTACCAGTTTTACACCAACTCGGGATGTATGTGAAACCTTCAGAAAATCGTATCAGGAGCAGGCCTTGGCACCCACTATGTGGACTGTGTTCATTGCTGCATATTCTAATGGACCATCTCTTACACTTTCCTGGGGCTCTTCCACGTGCCTGATCCTCTAGTTATAAAATCACAGAACAGTAGGGCTGGAAGAGACCTCAGGACAGGATCATCTCTGGATAAAATACCCAGACTTGTTGTTAAAAAGGTCCAAGGATGGATATTCCACCAGGTCTTTCGGTAGCCTGTTCTAGTATTCACCTACCCGCAGAGCGAGCAAGTTCTTCCTAATCTTCAACCTAAATGTCCTCAGCTGCAGCTTGAGGCCGTTGCCTCTACTCTTGTTCCCGTCAGCCACAGAGGATCGTCTGTCTCCAGCCTCTGCATGTGAGCATCTAAACGCTACTCACAGCCTCTTTCTTTCTGACAAAACCAGAGG
>NW_017728996.1:6245389-6255172 GCF_001723915.1 Gavialis gangeticus | reverse complement strand
GGATAAACTACCCAGACTTGTTGTTAAAAAGGTCCAAGGATGGATATTCCACCAGGTCTTTCGGTAGCCTGTTCTAGTATTCACCTACCCGCAGAGCGAGCAAGTTCTTCCTAATCTTCAACCTAAATGTCCTCAGCTGCAGCTTGAGGCCGTTGCCTCTACTCTTGTTCCCGTCAGCCACAGAGGATCGTCTGTCTCCAGCCTCTGCATGTGAGCATCTAAACGCTACTCACAGCCTCTTTCTTTCTGACAAAACCAGAGGGCTCAGTGCTGAGCAGATATTAATGACTAATCATGCAGGCAGATTAACAGTGTGTTTTAGCCCAGTCAAGACCGGTGCTCCAGCAGTGCTTTACAGGCTGTGCACAGCTTGTGGCTGCACAGCTGGTTGGCAAGAAAAAAGCTTTTCCCTGGGAGTTTGTCCCGGCGCATGAAACACAGTCTTTAGCATCCCACAAGGTGTGCGAGCCGAGAGACCTGACAGCGCAGCCTGTCTGACGGATCCTCCAGCTACAGGAAGAGCAGGAGGCACGAAGCGGGCCACGAAAGCAATCCCCTAGAGGGAGGCTCTTGGGTAGGATGTCAACAGATCTTTCTCGTCTCCCTCACATCGGCTGTTTGTGCTTTCACCACTAAGACATGCAGCATGTTTCAGTTTGCTTCTGAACACCCAGGACCAGATGGCTCCCATGCATAATGCACTGAATCATGGCAAGGCTTGCGGTATTTGTTATGTGTAGCAGCAAAAACATGTGCTGGACCAGTTTTGATTTGCGGGTGTATTCCTTTTCAAAATAAGCGATGTCTCCCATATGGAGAGCACCACAGCAGGTACCTCTGGGTGACGTATGTGCAGACCCCAAACTCGACTGTCTCAGCCTCTCGCAGCGCGCTGAGACAATGATCATCACACACCCACTAATGAAACACACGGCACAAGACAGATGCTAGGCATTTCCCGTGATGCAAAGCAGCTGACAGCAGAGACTCCTGATGGTTCAAGGACACGAAGCTATTGTTCCCCCTCCCTCTTCTCCCCTTGCAGCTGGTTCATAAGTTGTTGCAGTCCCCTTGCTTGGTGCCCATTTGTGCAGCCAGTAGCCAAGTGGGACCTGGGGCCACAACACATCTCAGTCACAGCAGGGAGAAGGTAATAGCTCATTATTTGACAGCACACCTGCCTCCTGAAATTTTCTGGCAGGCTGGCATTTACTAGCACTCACTCCATTAAATTCAAAAGAGTGACACCAGTATAAAGTGAGGGGATAATCAGGCCTGTAACACAGTCTGTGCCAGCAAAGGTTCCTCGGCAGAAGGACACACAATGCGAGAGCTGTGAAGGAGCACAGTTCATACTTCAGCCAGACAACTACAGAGAAGCTGCTCCGAATCTTGCCTCATGGAGTTACACAGATCCACCTCGGAGCCCCGAAAGAAACTGGGGCTGGGCAGGCGGCATGTACAACTTAAAAAACAATGCATACACCTCCCAGTTTCCATGTCATGACCTGTGTTAGGGTTGCTTGCATGCATTGTAAACCATATATTCCTCAAGGCAGTTATTAAATGATAACGAAGAGTTCTTAAAGTCTTGCTATTCATCAGGCTGTTGAATGGGCAGCAGCATGGGGCTTCGGCCAGGCATCAGTGCAGAGCCAGGGGCATGCCGCAGCACAGGGCAAGGGGCATCTGGCAGTGTGGGGCTTGGGTTGGGCAGCAGCACAGAGCAGGGGTGAGGAGCACAGGTCTGGCGGTGTGTGTGGCAGTGGCGGGTTGCATTTAGGTGGCAGTGACAGCCGGCAGCTGCCACTGATGGCCACCTCCATTGGGGTCCAGGGACCCGAATTCTGCAGCAAGCCATATCCCCCAATTTCCAGTAGTCCCCTGGACGACTGGCTGGCCAGATTAAATAGTACTGCAGGCTGGATCCAGCCCGTGAGCCACAAGTTTGACACCCCGACCTAGAGGCTCTGATTCCACAGTGGAAACCCAGCAAAGTGAGCCAGTACTCTGCAAACCAGTGACGCCTCCTCTTGTGGCTCTGGAGGCTGCCCTTCTTACCACGTGTTTGATGCCCACGCTGCAGGGAAGGTGATGGGACGCGTACTGAGCAGCTACTCTGCCAGCTGTCACAGACAGTCCTGAGTGCTGGGGAGCCAGAGAACCAGCCCAAGCATCATGTGCAAACGGCAGGGACCCGGCGTCTCGTCAGAGCAGCAGTGCATGCCGATCTGCTGTGATTACGGATGTCCATCATCACTGCCTCCCAGTGAGCCCTGAACTCACTAGAAAACTTCTATAAATAGCTGCCTGAAGCTGAGCAGGGCAAGAGTTTGGCTCTGGGAAATCTCGTTTAGAGTTCCCCTGGGAAGGAGGAAAACTTGAAGAAAATCTCCATCCCGGATCAGGCTTTTGTGGGAAGCACTTGTGGATGCCAGAATAGCTCCCAGAACGAGCCAAGTGTTGCGCTGAATACTAGCTCTGCAAGGGGCGAGAGGAAGAGCCCCAGCTTTCATCCGAGAGTGTTTGCTGAAGAGAAGCACTAATCCCAACCTTGTGATGGTAGCGAAACAGCCTGGAGCCTATCTATTACTTGAATGCAGTAGGACACCTAGCGGATTGAGCAGGTATGTCTGCAAAGCATTTTGCTATTCTTCTGGAGTTGTAAACCCCAAGTATATCTGTAGAGGAGGCCCAAGAAAATGAGGGTCTTCGTTGAATAAATTGACTTACGGCTTCCAGTCTACCTTGCGAGTTTCCTGCTATTACGAATATACTTTCTTAAAAACCCATTATGCAGTTTTTGCTCAGGAAATACAATATTTTCAGTCAAGTGACTTTGAGGGAAATGTACAGAAAAATGAATACCACTGGACATGGCCCTCATCGAGCTGATGAAGGCCTTCAGTAGGGTTGACAGGGCCTTTTTATTGTTCTGAAGAAAATGGGTTGTCCCCCCCAAACTGCTGAACATCATTTCTCATTACATCAAGGTACGAAGGCAACTGTAGTGTGTGAAAATAAAGACTCAAATGCCTTTGACATCAGTAATGGGGTGAAAGAGGGGTGTGTCTTAGCCCCCATGCCCTTTAACATCTACTTTTCAGTCCTGCTTCTTTATGCATTCAAGGACAGCAATGACGGCATTTATCTTCACACCAGGCTAGATGGAGGCTTGTTCAACATCCCAAGGTTTAGCGTGAAAACCAAGGTGAAAGAACTGGTTCTGAATGATTTCCTGTTTGTGGATGATGTGGCCTTGGTTGGCCACAATGAATCTTCCCTGTGAAATCTCTTGGGCAAATTTTCTGCATCATGCAAGAGCTTTGGGTTAACAATTAATTTCAAGAAGACTGTAATCACGTACCAAAGGGGTGGAAGAACCAGTGCCTGACATCGCTCTGGAGGGTAAGTCTCTTGGCATTGTCGACAGCTTTTGCGACTTGGGTTCTACAATCGGCAAGAATATTGCCCTTCACACTGAACTAACAGAATCGGAAAACCAGCTAAGAATTTCAGGCTATTACAGAAATGTACACAGAATAAGAACAAACTATCAACTCAGGAGAAGATGTGCATCTGTGAGACTTGTACGCTGTCATCCTTGCTTTATGGTCCATACATGTGGACTGCATATGTTAGGCACATCCGGAGACTGAACAGCTTCTGCATGAGATGCCTGCACAAGAGTCTGAAAATAAAGTGGAAAGACAAAATACTGTACGCAGAGGTGCTGGAGCGTGCAGGACTGACACACTTAGAAATCACTGTCAAGAAGAGGAGGTTGCAATGGCTTGGCCATGTCAGGGGAACGGGAGGAGACCATATCCCCAAAAATATCTTGTACAGTGAGATTCAGGACGGCCCTAGAAAGTGGGGTTGGCCTCTATGGCAGTACCATGATGTGTGCAAAAATGATATGAAGTGTTTTAACATCACTGTAGAAAGCTGGAAGGAATGTGCAGAATCCTATCCAATCTGGAGAGAACATCTGGCGCTGGGTGCAGTCCAACATGAAGCAGCTTTGATCCAGAGGATGGAAGGAAAGCGAGAAAGAAGGAAGCAGTGTGCTGTAAACTTGAACTCTGACTCAGACGACACATGGAACAGTGAAATTTGTAACAAGCTGTGTCACTCTTGAATTGGGCTTGTCAGCCACAAGAGGATTCATCAGGCACCTGACGTGACCTCTTCCACGGATACCACAATACAGAGGATTGATGGTTGCCTGTACAACATCTTCCAGAGCATTTTCTATTCTTTTGAAATAATAAACCCCATGTATGTTTGTAGAGGACACACAAGAAAATTAAGGTCTTCATGGAGTGAGTTGTGGTTTCCAATCAATATCAATATACTGTATTAAAAAACCATTACTAACATTTCAGTGGCAAAAAAAAGCATCAGCATTACGGGGGACTGGATGGCCCATTCATTACGGTCAGGATAGAGGGCTGTTCAAGTAAAACACAGTCACATATGAAAGTTTGTGCTATCTATCTATCTATCTATCTACTTTGGTTAGTTTATGAAGTACAAGTCTCCCCTACCTTCAGTAAACCACAGCCAGCCTAGTTCAGCAGTGCTGGACACGTGCACACTTTGACAGCTGTGCAGTGCTCTAAGTGAGCTGAGCAGACAGGTGCTTCTTCACACGAAATAATGCACAGAGCAACAGCCACCAGCCTTGTCTCAGCAGCAAAAGCAGAGCTTCGGTTAGCCAAGAGCCTACACTGTCTTCTCCATGCCCTGGAACTGGTCCCTTTGGATCTGAACCCAGGTATCCCAGTGAGCAGGGTGGGGATGCTTGTTTAGCTCCTGCCCTGTGGATTGCCTTCCCTCCATACCGAGATCAGAGGAGGGAGATGTGAGAGGCCAGTAGACATGCAGGGGTGGCCACTGGCCAGTGTTGTCTTACTAGTGAAGCAGACGCAGGCCACACAAGTGCATTTGCAAGACTCTACAGTAGAGGCAGGAAAACAGTGACTTCATCTCAAGTGTCAAGTCATTTGGGCAGCTGATTCCTCCAGAGTGGTGACAACATCTCCTGGTTCTCATTTACCAGAAAGATGATGATCAAGAGCAGAGGGTGTCAAAGATATGGCCTGTGGTCAGGATCCAGCCTGCAAAGCGCTATCATCTGGCCTCTAGTGTTGCCTGTGGGACTCAGAGTTGACCCATGTTGCATACGATGTGCACTGGATCGGCCCATGTGCTGCACACGGTGCGTGGGGCTGGTTTGGGATGTGCTGTGCACAAGGAGCCCACACCAGACTGGTCTGGGACGCACTCTGCATGAAGTGCCCATGCCAGACCAGGCCAGGCCAGGCTGCATTCTGCATTCAGTGCCTGTGCAGGCCTGGGCCAGGATGCGCTCCACACATGGCACCTGTCCAGGATGAGTGCTGCACTGGGATGTGCACTGGATCCAGCATGCAGGGCTGGACTCCAGGCCCTATCTGGCCCACCAGACCAGCCTCGCACCACTGATCCAGCCCAGGGCCTGGCCCCGCACCATTCCTCCAGCCTGCATGGTCTGATGAGTTCAACACCCCAGATTCAGGGAAACAATTAATCTAGAGAGCCAACATTTTCTGCACCACTCCCTCCAATCTTTCTCCAGCTGGGATGTATACTACATTTTTTGGTGTGTAAGATACATTCCTCAAAGGGATTGTTGCAGCAAGTATTGCAGAAACATTTCTTTTAACTTATATCTGCTTGAATCTATCAACTTTTAATACAATCATTTGAATTAATTTTCATTGCATAGCTTTAAGGTATAAGACACCTTCATTATAGGTCTCCTTTTCAGGGGAAAATGTATCTTGTTGGTCAGAAAATACAGTAGATGTATTTGGTATGGGGAAAATGGTTGTAGGATAATACCAGATTCCAGTCCCATGTTGTCGAAACCCCACAACTTGGGTAGAAGCAGGCTGATCCAATGTCCTGGATCAGATCCATCTCTTGTTATATGAGCTGAAGAAGCAGAACGGGAAGAGAGTTTATAGCTATTCAGATAGGCTTTCAGTAGAAAAATCTCTCCCTGCTCTGTGCTTTTTTTATAATGCCCACTTCAACCAGGAAACATCATGAAGGGAAAGACTTCTTGTACACTGCAGTCCTTTAAATTCAGTAAGGTCTGCTTAAAAAGGGAAGTCTGTTATTTAAACTGTCAGATTTTATACTCTCTCCAGAGTGACTAATGTTGGGCTGGGGGTGGTGATACTGAAAGTGATTCCTTCTCTTTTATAATTTAGAGCCTTGATTGGAAAGCTCAGTGAATTATCTCTGCATAATTGCAATGATCCATCGCTTGTTAGAAAATTGGAAAGTATTGATTGGATTTCCCCCCTAGGAAATATTTCTCCTCTGGAAGAGCAGGGTAGGTTGCCTTTGCTCTGCTTTTGTCTTTCCTGCTTGTTAATAGAGGAAGCCTGTGGTCTCTGATCTGAGAAACAGGAATTTGGGTCAGCAGCCAGGCAAGGACAATGGTGAATTATTGTCACTTGCTGCTCCAGATCATTCTCTGAACTGCTCTCTGATGCGTTTTGCATGGATTGGAAATGTAGAGCCAGAAATCCTGCAGCCAACAACAGCAGTATTGAGTTGCCAGCTTCCATTCCACTTCCTTCAGATCCCACCTAAAGTCACTCTGCATATCCCCCGGGAGCCTGGAGATCAAATCAGGGCTGTGCTTAGGTCAGTGGCAAAGCTCCCGTTTGGTTTAATGAAGCTAGGAATCCACCTGAAAGCCTGGGCTTTGTGCCCTCTTTTAGGGCATATAGTAAAAAATATGGGCACCAAGTCCAGCATCAAATGCCCCTTCCTTGTTATTTATGCTCCTAATAAGTCTCATTTGCATGATAGGGCCATGCCTGTACACATGAACAGTGCTGCTGCAGTTGCCTGTTTCAGCAGCTAGTGGAAGTATTTCCAGAAATGGCTGTAAACATAGTTATAAATATGACCCAAGCTTCTCTACCACATCAGACACTTGAGAACTATCTGAACCCCAATCCTTGTCCGCACTCCAGACATGTGGGGTGTCTCTCAGCTGCTCCTTGTAGAAAAGCATGTTTCTGTCTCAGCAAGGAATGCGAACCTGGGTGCAGCTTGGGGTTTTCCTCCGCAGCACTTGCACAAGGCTGAAGCTCATGGCACTAACTGGGTACAGCTACACAGGGAGGGTACTGAGTCATCCCCCCCACAGTATGTGCTACCAACCCCTGACCTGCAGAAGCCTCTGTGATTGCAGCTCGGAGCATACCTGCCGCAGGGCTGTGAGTGTACCTCACTGCTAACACACTGGAGCCCAGCTAACCCACCCCTGGGTCCCCCAGTGCCACACTACAGCACCCTCTCCTTGGCTTGCACCTCCAGTCCCATGCAACTGGACTGTTACCCAGCCCTACCGCAGGAATGCCGACATTTTGGTGCAGTGAAAGGACTCATTACAGCACATGGAAAATGTACATAAAAGGTATTTTGGAGATTAACTGGTAAATAAGAAAGCCATTGATAAATAAACCCACACAAGAAAAACTTCTCTCGAGTAGGAGAGCTCATTTAGCTTTTCAGAGCAATGACAGGCTTTTAAAGCATGAAATTAAGTTTCTGAAGTTCCAAGTTAAGAGACAAGTCTTTATAATGGCCAAGTTACAAAGAGAACCCCAACAAGGAGAGGGTCCAGAGGAGGCCACTCGCATGGTCAGGGGGCAGCAGGGCAGGCCCTACGAGGAGAGGCGACGGGACCTGAACCTGTTCAGCCTCCACAAGAGAAGGCTGAGGGGGGATCTGGTGGCCTGTTACAAACTAGTCAGGGGGGATCAGCAGGCGCTGGGGGAGTCCCTGTTCCCCCGAGCACCGCCAGGAGTGACCAGGAATAACGGTCACAAGCTGGCAGAGGGGAGATTCAGGCTAGACATCAGGAGGTGCTACTTCAGTGTCAGGGCCGCTAGGATCTGGAACCAGCTTCCAAGAGAAGTGGTGCAGGCTCCTGCCCTGGGGGTCTGTAAGAGGAGGCTGGATGAACACCTTGCGGGGGTCGTTTGACCCCAGTACTCTTTCCTGCTGTGGCAGGGGGTTGGACTCGATGATCTGCTCAGGTCCCTTCTGACCCAACCAACTATGAAACTAGGAAACCTTTGGTCACCCCATGGCAAGTCCAGGGGTTCATCACAATGGTATAGTCTTTAATCCCTAGGTCCAGCACCAGAGCTGACCATAAATAAACTGATCATTTGTGCAACTACATATATTTTAAAAGCACATATTTTTATGCTCTTAAATATAATATATAAAATATATATTATAAAAACATGATCTATATATTCTATATTGAAGACCACAGTCCTTACAATCACACGCATGACAAAACGAACGTTATGACAAGGACCCCCTTGGAGGCTGGAGCTCTGCCAGCCTGCAAGGGAAAAGCCACGGTCTCCCACGTTTTTCTCCTTTAAAAGACAACCCATTTTTAACCTTTTTACACATTCTTGCGACCCACTTTTGGGTGGTGACCCATGGGTTGAGACACACTGCCCTACAGAACAAGCACGTGTGGGACCATATCCAGGCAGGAGCATTTGCTTTAGGCAGAGCTGGTGTCCTACATGGTTTGCCTTCTGTGTAGCCTTATCTGTCGGTAGCAGAAGGGTCTAATCTCACCTACCGCACCCTGTTGCTTTGTCTTGCAGGGGGGGTCTCCCATCCTAGCAGAGCTCGCTTGCGTGGCTGCCCGGCAGCTCAGCCCAACGTGGGACCACTCGCTGTCCCCGAGTTCTCAGACCAGCTCACACCACCTCCCTAAGGCCTCAGCCGTCCCACTCTTGAGAGGGTAACACTTTAGGCCAGTGGTTCCCAACCTTTTTAGACATGAGGCAGACTCAAGGCATCCCCTGGCCAACACCAGCTCTTCATTTGCACTCTTTTTTTTGACTACAGAAAAATAACAGAGCAGTGTATTCTGCTGCAAAGATCCCCAACAGACTACAGCTGTGGCCCTCTATCTGAAAACTCGGGGTTTATCTTGTGAATCATGTTGGCAGACCTAACAGTGCTAACAGCCTGTGGCGCCCCATGGCACCCGGGTAAGGATCTCAAGGCACCCTGGTTGAGAATCACTACTTTAGCCCCTGCTCCTGCTCCTCCTTTAGCATTCAACCCTTCTTCTCCAGGAAGCTCAATGTAGGACCGTCCACCAGTGCCCCCGTCACAGCTCGTCACAGACCAGCTGTGGCCTCTCTGCCCTCCAGGAGGAAAGACAGACGGGCAGGAATCCACGCTTGCTCACCCCAGCGCTGCAGCTGGCTACGCAGTTTGACACCGCTCAAGGCAGCGATTCTCTGGGCAACTTCCATACCTACCACGCCCCAGCCACGGCCACTGCTCTTCAGCCCCTCAGCCCCACGCGCCGACAGGAGCCCCCAGCGTTACCCCTCCAGCTCTGCACTCCTTGGGCTGCAGCCAGCTGACCCCTGTCCCGTCTGCTTCGTCACACATCTCCGAAGGGGGCAGAGCTGGACTAGCTGGTGCCCCGCCCGTACGGGCCCAGCTTCTCCGGGCTACACTTACCCTAAATAATAAGGAAGAGGGACCACGATAGACTGTCCTCTGCGAAGAGGGGCTGCTCCTCTACTTACATTTTTCTTCTGGGCGTATTTTAGCCCTAGCTGATGCTGGTGTCTTCTGCTCCGTGACCTTCCCTTTCTCCCCGCACACCCTGGGACGGTCTGCCCCCTCTGCCAAGCACCTGGTGATGCCCCTTTCTAAATC
>NW_017728996.1:6244797-6245131 GCF_001723915.1 Gavialis gangeticus | reverse complement strand
CCGGGGGGGCTCGCTGCCACTGATGAGGGGCACAGGGGGTCCGGGGGGGTCTCGCTGCCACCGACGGGGGGCGCGGGGGCCCAGGGGGGTCAGCCAGCAGGAAGCTATACGTGTCTGGGAGTCAAATGAAAGGTTGAATCGCGCGCGTGGGGCAGTCACCGGCCCTCGCCCCGCCGCGCTGAGGGAAGTCTGCGCAGCACGACGCGCACGGGCAAGAAACCGGCCCCGTCGGGGAAGGGGAAGGGAGTCACCGAGGGAAAAACATCAGGTTCCACCGAGATTTGAACTCGGATCGCTGGATTCAGAGTCCAGAGTGCTAACCATTACACCATGG
>NW_017728996.1:6242505-6244698 GCF_001723915.1 Gavialis gangeticus | reverse complement strand
GGACCACTCGCTGTCCCCGAGTTCTCAGACCAGCTCACACCACCTCCCTAAGGCCTCAGCCGTCCCACTCTTGAGAGGGTAACACTTTAGGCCAGTGGTTCCCAACCTTTTTAGACATGAGGCAGACTCAAGGCATCCCCTGGCCAACACCAGCTCTTCATTTGCACTCTTTTTTTTGACTACAGAAAAATAACAGAGCAGTGTATTCTGCTGCAAAGATCCCCAACAGACTACAGCTGTGGCCCTCTATCTGAAAACTCGGGGTTTATCTTGTGAATCATGTTGGCAGACCTAACAGTGCTAACAGCCTGTGGCGCCCCATGGCACCCGGGTAAGGATCTCAAGGCACCCTGGTTGAGAATCACTACTTTAGCCCCTGCTCCTGCTCCTCCTTTAGCATTCAACCCTTCTTCTCCAGGAAGCTCAATGTAGGACCGTCCACCAGTGCCCCCGTCACAGCTCGTCACAGACCAGCTGTGGCCTCTCTGCCCTCCAGGAGGAAAGACAGACGGGCAGGAATCCACGCTTGCTCACCCCAGCGCTGCAGCTGGCTACGCAGTTTGACACCGCTCAAGGCAGCGATTCTCTGGGCAACTTCCATACCTACCACGCCCCAGCCACGGCCACTGCTCTTCAGCCCCTCAGCCCCACGCGCCGACAGGAGCCCCCAGCGTTACCCCTCCAGCTCTGCACTCCTTGGGCTGCAGCCAGCTGACCCCTGTCCCGTCTGCTTCGTCACACATCTCCGAAGGGGGCAGAGCTGGACTAGCTGGTGCCCCGCCCGTACGGGCCCAGCTTCTCCGGGCTACACTTACCCTAAATAATAAGGAAGAGGGACCACGATAGACTGTCCTCTGCGAAGAGGGGCTGCTCCTCTACTTACATTTTTCTTCTGGGCGTATTTTAGCCCTAGCTGATGCTGGTGTCTTCTGCTCCGTGACCTTCCCTTTCTCCCCGCACACCCTGGGACGGTCTGCCCCCTCTGCCAAGCACCTGGTGATGCCCCTTTCTAAATCCATGGTGTCCACGCCCTGACTGCACTCAGCTCCCGTCCCTGCACCTCAAGGATACAGAAGAACTGGAGAGGGTGCAGAGCAGGGCAAGGGGTGACCCGCGGGGCGGCAGGGCCCGTCCAGTTCGGAGCAGGGACACTCGGGGGGCGGGAGAAGGGTCCACAAGGCACAGTCAGTGGGGGTTGACTCTTGATGCCCCTCACTAGCCGAGAGCCGGGGGCACCGCGTGGAAGGAGCAGGCGGTCAGCTGAAAACGTGGCAGCTCTTGTTCACCCGGCGCGGGGGCCAGGGGGTCTCGCTGCCACCGACGGGGGGAGGGGGTCCGGGGGGGCTCGCTGCCACTGATGAGGGGCACAGGGGGTCCGGGGGGGTCGCGCTGCCACCGACGGGGGGCGCGGGGGCCCAGGGGGGTCAGCCAGCAGGAAGCTATACGTGTCTGGGAGTCAAATGAAAGGTTGAATCGCGCGCGTGGGGCAGTCACCGGCCCTCGCCCCGCCGCGCTGAGGGAAGTCTGCGCAGCACGACGCGCACGGGCAAGAAACCGGCCCCGTCGGGGAAGGGGAAGGGAGTCACCGAGGGAAAAACATCAGGTTCCACCGAGATTTGAACTCGGATCGCTGGATTCAGAGTCCAGAGTGCTAACCATTACACCATGGAACCACTTAACACAACCCCGCCCCGCCCGCCTCTAGAGCTTCGCGCGCCTGCTCCCTGCGCATGTATACTTGCGTCTGCCCCGTCCCCCTCCCCGCGCGGGCAGAGGGGGAGGGGGAACGCGCCCCGGAAGCAGTGCGGGCAGCCACGCCCCCGCCGACCCGGTGACCGCGGAAGTGCCTCTGGAGGAGGCGGGTGGGGGGCGCAGAGCGGAAGTGCCGCAGCGCCAGGGCGGGGCCGTGCGTCCGGCTCCTTAGTCCCCGGCGGCGGCGCGGCTCGGCTCGGCTCGGCTTGGCTCCGCTCCCCTCCCCCATCGGCACCATGGGCACCCGCGACGACGAGTACGACTATCTCTTCAAAGGTAACGGCTTCGCCGGGGGGCACGTCCCCTCCCGCCTGGCCTTCGGGGCGCGGCGGCTCCTTCCTCCCCGGGCGCAGGGCGGCGCCGGGGAAGGCGGCTCCCGGGGCCTGGGCTGGGCCCTGCGCTTGCGGCGACGAGGTGGGGGCCGCATCTCGGGGGGTGAGA
>NW_017728996.1:6240139-6242240 GCF_001723915.1 Gavialis gangeticus | reverse complement strand
GCGCTTGCGGCGACGGGGTGGGGGCCGCATCTCGGGGGGTGGGGCCCCTCTGCTTACCTGCACCCCTAGTGCAAGTCTCCCCTGCCTCCTACTGCACTCTCCGGGCTGTCTGGCTGTCTACACACACACCCACAGTGCATCTTTGGACGTATATACGTGTGGACACACATACATCCACCCAGCCCACGTTTTTATTATACCTATATATTCGCAAGCTTTTGTGAGCTGTGGCTTATTTTACCAGCTACTGTGAAAGGGTGGGTAAAAAGCTGAGTGTAAGGAGAGAAATTAGAATACAAAAGACAAGGTGGGGACAGAGGTGGGGGGAGAAGGGGGAGGGGAAGGGAAGGGGCCAGGTTTGGAGAGATGAGCAAACAACCGTCAGACCGGTAGGAGCAAAGGTAGACTCTCCCTCTGCCTGAAGAAGGAGGCTTGTGCCTGAAGACTTGCAAAGAACAACTTTTCCAGCTATTTAGTAGGGTAGATGTGATCTCTTTTATTAGATCAAAGAACCCTGTCTGTCCAGGCGCAAGGTTGTCACCTGCACTAAGCCAGGCCATGGGATAAGAATAGTTACTCCTGTATAGGCCTTGTAGTGGATACCTCTTGCTTCCAAGCAGGATGATTAAAAACAACTAATGACTCACTTTTTAAGGCAAAAGAGTTATCATGGGCTTGTATCTTACGGCTTCTTTTGAAAGGCTGCTGGTCTGTTCCCAAAGTGCAGGGGCAGCTGTTAAAATGTTAAGATGGGCAAAGACTGGTGGTGATGGTGGACAGGGTCTTGCACAGTTAAATGGTGTGTCCCTGAGCCTGACTAAACTGTTTGGGTCCAGTATTGGTGTGACACATGTATCTCAGTGTAGCAGAGTGTGTTGTATTACTTACCTGGAACTGCCCTTCTGCACTTGCACACCCACTGATCTCACTTCCTGTCTTCTCGCTTTGCACAGCTCCCTGGAGAGCAGGGCTGAACTACCTTGTTGTCCAGGATCTATGCAATTTCTTCTTTTTGAAGTTCAGTTGAAGTAGAGCATTTATTACACTGTGATAGAGTTCAAGTTCCACTTTCCATCATGTAAAAAAATCAGCAGTCTGTTGCAAATGTTTGTCAGAAACGCTGTAAAAGTATGCAGTTGACGATAAGTTTGAGGCTACTTACTGCTTCAGCTAGCATTGAAAAATCAGCAGCTTGAAAAATATTTTAAGACCATTGTTGAGTTAGAAGTAGATTTTCAGGAGACTTATCAACTGCAAGCAGCTATATCTAGAGTATTATTTTATCACCTGTGTAGCAAAGGGGATGTTAGGTAGAGCAAATGCAGTATGGCAAAGGGAGAGTACGGAGTTCTTTGCTCTGTGTGTGTGTTTGTTTTTACCTGTTTGAAACTCAGCAAATGAAAATTGTCATTATTCATTTGGTTCATTTTCATTTGGAAAATGGCTTTCCTTACAGGCTTCCCCCCTCCACCCCTCAAGCCTTTGATAGTGCTAATCCAGATTGAATGTTATTAGTAGATGTTAATTACATTTGAAACAAAGCCAGGGGGCCTGATTTCAACAGTTGTCCCATGTCAGGCTTACAGCCCAAGACACAACATGCTGTATAGATAAAAGCCTTTTCTTGTCATTAAGTTAGGTTTGCTTGTGGTGCATTCCCATCTACACTGGGAAATCATCAACTTTTACAAAATGATGTATATAGTGGACATATGAAAGCATGTCATCTTTACATCTTCTGTTTACATAGGACTGAAGATAGTTGGCTTAAGGTAGCTGTTGGACATAATTTTATGGGCAAATCTGGTTGAAACTGGTGGTTCTTATGGTATGAACCTTATATGCTACAGTTCCAACTTAATTGGAGGACTTATAGCAAAACTCTGACTCTGTTGAAGCACCACGCTAATACCTAGGACATGCAGTTTGCCCCCATGACAATACTGTCCTATGCAGTGGGCTGTAGGAAAGGCAATGATGCCCTAGGGACTTGGAGCCTGAATCCCAAAAAACAGACATGGTCTGTGTAACCTTAGTCGCATCGCAAGTATTTTTCATGAGAAAAGTGAGGTTAAAAAAACATGGTGGCATAACTAATGCA
>NW_017728996.1:6217039-6235139 GCF_001723915.1 Gavialis gangeticus | reverse complement strand
CAGACATGGTCTATGTAACCTTAGTCGCATCGCAAGTATTTTTCATGAGAAAAGTGAGGTTAAAAAAACATGGTGGCATAACTAATGCACTAATTCTGGGTGGCTTCTGAATTTCTTAATGTCACTTTCTGACCTGGATTATAGAACTTGATGTAATCTAAATATCAAGGAGGTACCCTAGATGATCTCAACTGGCTTTAACTTGTTTGTGTCTTTTTTTTTTCCTTATGTTTTAGATAGTATGTAATCTTTAGAAGGTTTGGTTCCAGTGTTGGTTACACCTTCTGCGAAACTCCAAATTTGAGACAAGCGAACCAACAAACTCGCTTCTCATTTCTGACAGTCAACTGATTTGAATGTGCCAGGCCAGAGGAGTTTTACTTCCTTCCTTCTTTGCATCTTACTCATTTTTCCAGCTTTATTACTAAATCAAAGAAACTCTTCTGAAACTGGACAAACCCGCTGGTCTGCATTTCACACAATGCATTTTGTTGTCTCATACTTGCTCTGTTTATAGGAAAAACCCATCTCCTAAAAGCTTCTGTTTTTTTAGCCTGCTAGTAAGCCCTGTATCAGAGCCTTTTTTTCCATTACAAACTAAGGTGTTTTCCTCTGTAGTTGAATTACTGTCTCCTTTGAATTTAAGCTTGGAGGAATAGATTGGTAGTATTTGTATTTCAGTATCTTTCCTCCTTGCAGACTCTTGGAGGGCTCCTCCCATGTTTCAGAGGGATAAAAATGTGTAGGCACAGGGCTTCAGTTAAATGGGTTTGATGTTCTAGATGAGGGAGGTGTACCATTAAGGACTGATACTTATATATTGTAGACAATGCAGTCTTGTAGTACTAGCTTAGTTAATTTAACTGAAACCTGAATGTATTTTAAGCTAGGTCTTAACTTTTATTTTAATATCATATGTTTGATTTTTAATTCAGGTTTATAAGAAAGTTAAACTACCCAACTTTTATTCTTTTGTCTGTCATTTTTTTTCTCCTCTTAGAGTTTGGTTTTCATGCAATGTAAGGAGCAGAGTTATATGGTCATGTTTTGGACATCTGTAGTTGTAGTTCAGGCTCTACTGGGTTTTCATTCCATACCGCTGACATTTCGTTGTGCACAAATAGTGGTGTTTGCAATTGGGTTTTTCTTGTTTTGTCTTGTTTTTTAACCCCCAAAACCTCCCTAATCCTTAGCTAACTGCCATTGGTGTAAAGCATTGTCTGCCAAGTAGTCTACTGAAGCTAACTGCATTAACAAATCATTAAAACCATTAAAAGCTCCCTTCTAGAAAGATGGCCAACTATTGGAGAATAGAAATTCATTTATGTGAATTTATTAGATCTTACAGGTTTTGGGACAAGGTAGGGTTCAGTATTCTCACATTTAAAGGACCATGTTTAAGTTTTTAAAACTCTTAATTGCCCCTCATGAGACAGTAACTGTTTCCTAAAATAAACAGATTTAGGGTAGTGACAGTTCTGTTATTAAAATAGACTTTTGTACAGTTTAACAAATCCCAATTATTCTCTGCTGTTTTGAATAGCAGTTAGCCAAATAGTTCCTAAAGACCAGATCACTAGTATTGCTTTCAGAGATTAGGTAAAAACAGCCAGAGTTTAGCTTCAATCCAGAGGTGCAGCAGGCAAAAATGAACTCATTAAGGAAAAATCATTTGCAGTCTAACAGGGTGACTAAAAATGGAAAGTTTCAACCTGAAAGGTGAGGAAATGATTGCTAACGCTCTTAAAATACTAGTTAGCAAAATGCTAATTGACTTTCTATATTAGCTAGCCAACAAAAATGTGGAGTCAAACTGTTTGAGAAGAAAATGACTCTTTCCTTCTAATGTTGTTGGGCTTCCTGCTAACTAAAGTAATGCATACATCTGAGACCAGATTTACGTATTACTTTAGTTGTCTAAGCCCCTCTCTCTTGCTGCTAGTATTTTTCACTTTCTCTATTTGCTCCTTTATCTCAGAGCTGCTCAGATACTGGGTGCTGTGTGCACAAATGCAGGCTGATTCAAGGGGTGAAACTTGCTGTGTTAAATCGTAGGCCAGGGCAGAACCTGGGACTATTGTTAATGTCTTTGTAGTAAGTTCAAGCTTGGCAAGAAGTGCTAGGGGGAAGCAAATTGCAAACACCAACTTTTTAGTGCTGCATATGGCATTACTGTCCAGCCCTGATGCTTTCAGGCATTTACATTTCACTTGGATGACATTTCTTTTCTCTATACTTCAGTCCTGACGAGAGTTGTAGTGGCCAGTATCTAATAAATGTTGAAGCTAGAAGTATACAGTCTGTTACCAGAAAGCTTGAAATCCAGCAGTGTGTTCATCTGTAGTTTATCAAAGGTAGGCTGTGCCAGACTCTCCTGATTATCTTTTTCTGAGAGAAGGCTGAAGGAAGTGCATTAGTTGTGATCTGTCTGAATTTTACTAACATGCTTTAGATGGTGCAAAATGGGATATTATTTCTAAAACTGGAGAGGAAGGAATTAGTAGAAGAATTGTGAAGGTATTGGCTGTAAAGGAGGTAACAGTGTGTAGTGCTGAAAGGGGAAGCACTGAGCGGCTTGAGGTTATGTTCCTCCAGGATCTTGGAACTGGTCTTGTTCGCTCTCTTGATTTTTATGACCCTGGCGCACAAATTAAAGGGGCAGCTAATGACATTTGCTGAGGATGTGTTTTGATGCATCATCAAAACAAGGGCCGACAGGAGAGTGTAGGAAGAACTGGACAACTTTGAGGCTGGGAAAATGGTACACAATTTAGATGCCTGCTGGGAAAATGCATAGATCAGTTCCCTGCAGAATGCATGGCGGGGCCCAGTGTTGCTTGTCACTCGCTTCATAACAAACTGGTTCTGTGCCTATCTGGTAAGTGCATAGCGACCTTCAGGCCCAGAGCTTGCTTTGTAACTTAAGTGTTCTCCCGGTAACTCTGTATTCATGGTGTTTGTCCAACTTAGAGTTGAATATACTCTTCTTAACTTGGCCAGAAAGAAGCTTTGAGAATGAGGGGTGCTGAGCAGTTTGGGGGCTATAATACCACGGCAGTGACTGTGCTGTACGCTTATTGAGTATTGTTTCCCAGTAAGCTGGGATGAGCACTTGGCTCTGGCTAAGCATGTGGCCTTGTTGTAGTTGGATCCCCGCTTACAGGAGAAATCCCTGCTACTAGTTGTGAAGCACGTGACTTTGCCTTCTGTGCTATTGAATCTCTGTTTAGTTAAAAACACCGGAGGGAAAGGAAGACCTGGCTCTGCTCCTTGACCACAGATGTCGAGTTGCTGATGGGTTGCCTCCATGAAAAAGGCAGGTGTGATTCTGATACTCCATCAAGCAGGCCACTGGTGGTAGCAGTTGGGCGGGGTCAGCTGCACAAGACAATAGTGAGAGCTCCTCTGAAGTATTGTGTACTGCTCTGGGCATGCAAAAGGTGAAATTGGACTGAGGCAGGTAGGGAGAAGGGCTGTCAGGCTGAATGGGGGACTGAAGAGCCTCTGAGAGAGACTAGAGGAGCTTAGCCTGTTTAACCTAGTGAGCACATGCAGATGGCTGTGACTGTTGGGTCTGTAGCAGGCAGGGACTGGACTGAAGTCTGCCAGAGTAACTTCGGTTGGTTTTGTATACAGATGTAAATGCCCCCAAGTGGACGGCTGACCAGCTAGCCGGGAGTCACTGTTTGCAGTAGTCACTATTAGAGGGTCCTGCTAGGGAGGGGGAGGATGGGATGGGGGAGCAGGTAATGGTTTGCTCATGTTGAGCAAACAGATACCCTGGAGATGGACAAGGACACGTGTCCCCCTGTGCCTATGAAACTTACTCTGGGGTACTCTTCCCCCCCCCCCGGGGTATATTTTAGCACAGATTCCAGGGGGTCTCACCAGTGTGAGGGTTTCTGTTGTGTGCCCAGTCCGTGTCCATGTTGGTGCTAACAAGCCATGTCCATGACCAGCGAGCACCAGGGAGAAAACGAAAGAAGCCTAGGGACAGTGTCAGCACAAGAACAAATTGACACGAGCTGGAAATCGGAAGAACATCTCTGACTAGCAATGTTCTTCCACAGCCTTGCAGTCAGAAAAGATATGGGGGGGAAATAAAGTTAGTGTTAAGAGGCACCTTGATCACAACATGGAGAACCGTTTCCCTTTCAGAAATGAATTCCCTCGCTAGCAGGGGCTTATACTGTGTCCTGTTCAGCCCAAAGGATTTGTGAGAATATTGGATGCTCCGGGAGGTAAGGAGAGCTGTCGTGGCTGTGTGAGGAAGGGCAGCAACTTACTGAAGTGTTGCATTTATTGCTGTTTATGCCATGGATAAAAAAGGTTGGCCTAATTGTACAATTATTTTCAAAAGTTAATAATTTTGCTTTTACAGTGCCTCTATCTGTCAGAGTGACCTTGGGTTCCTGCTGACCTTGAGAAGTTCCCATGGCCTCCTTCAAGTGGTGCTGGATTGGCCTGGTTACATGGAGGTGTTAGACGGGGGGGGGAGGGGGGTGTGTGGAGTGTGTCCACCAAATTGAAACGCTTGAATGTGGCCATGGGAACAGCTTGCAGCATCAGCAGCTTGGGGCTCCGTGTGGCCCTGAGAACTGGGGCAAAGGAGTTGATGTAGCCAGAGTTTATGGAAAAACCTGAGTCTGCCTCTTTACTAGCGAAACAGCCTACGCAGTTTTGATGGGGTACCAGTTAGACATCAGTGTGACTAACTCTCACGAGGGCTGAGCAGCAAACATTTGGATACCTAAGCATTTGGACATTTGGGTATCCTAGGGGTTCTCTTCTAACTTTACTTCGTTACCAGATGCTATGTGAGATTTTGCTTAGCAGGGATTGAAGGGTTCTCCTTCCCTGTCTCTCTTGAAGGTGTGGGATCTCCCCATGGCTTCATAATTTCCTGGCTGACAGATGGGTCCCAAACACTTCAAGGCAGTATTGACACAAGTGAGTTTTGCCATCAAAAGGGAAAACCGCTGGCAAATCGCCGGGCAATACGTGTGCAATTAAACGACTTGTGCTTTGCACTTATGTTGTTATAGTGCTGCATCTCCTCACATTTAGCTGTGTAAGCACAACTAAAAACTCAACAGGACTGAGCTGTCAGTTTGACTAAATGACACATTTTTTTTGGATCAAATGTACTTCTATGTCACCAGTTTGCAAATGGTCAACAGACACCAGGTACGTTTGTACAGAGCCACTCTCTGTGCTGCATGCAACTTCTGCAGCTTGGCAGGCTTCTTGCTGAGTCAGCTGGCAAAGGAAATCAGAAGGATATTAGTTTTGCTGAAGTTTTCCCAGTAAGGCAGTTCTTCAGGCGAGCATTGACTTTGATTTTTGTGGCAAGGGGGTAGTTTGGAAGGTGCTTTGTTGGTGGGGTAGCCTTTTGATGACTTCTACTTGCCAGAGTTGCTATGCATTATTTAAACACACAGAAGACTGTGTGCAGGGCGACTGCTGTGTTAATCTACAGCAGTAGCGAATTCTTTTCCCCCCTTGGCAAACCTAAGACTCAGCAGGGATTTTGGGGGGAAGGGGATCGAAGCCTTGTTTAATAAAATCATTTCACTCAGATCTTTGTCTTGGGACAGTGCTGCTGTGCTTCTGAAGGCTTTCTCAGCCTTGCTTCTGCCGCCGCATCTCAGCTTCTTGCTGCAGGACAGCTAAATCTGTGGCACTGAGAGCAAATATGCCTTTTTTAGAAAGATGCTAACAATATAATTTTTGACATTTAAGTGTGAGCTCTCCTTTGCTGTGACTGCCTCTGACTTGCTGCCAGCTCTGTAAAGGTTATTGGCCTTCCTCTTTTGGCTCTCATGTATCTTCTGTTTATTTTCCCTGTTATCAGTCTGGTACCTTATCTCTGACAGGGCATGTGATCCTCCAGCTGGGCCATTGTTGTTGCTGTGAATCAAAGATGCGGTATGAATGTGCTGCTTCCTTATCCCGGGTGCGAGCCTTCTGGTTATAGTTAAATTAATATGTTTAAACTTGACAATATAGTACGCTCCAAATTGCCCTCCCAAGACTGCTCGTTCCTCAGAGTTGGATTTTGGCTCTTTGCTGGTTTATCTACTTTCCGTCATAGGCGCGACCACAGCTGAATCTCCAAGCCAGCTCATCTGAGAGCTGGCCTTATCAGAGGTTTCAGGGAGTGGGGGAAATGCCAGCTCAAAGCTATCTTCCTGCTCCACTGATTCTGGAGCTGGGCAAAGGCCAAACCGACCCTCAATCTAACTTCCAGGCCTGCACTCAGTTCTGCCGGGGCTGGTCCGCTGCAGAGTCTGGCTGAACTGCAGTGCACTGCGGCTTTGCCCCCGGGTCCAAGAGGGGCAGATATGATATGAGGCTGACCACGTTGCGTCTTGCCACCCCAAGCTTTCTGAGGCTTTGCTGTTGGAGGGCTTTAGGTCCTCTTTGCCTTATCACAAGGCATGAAGGGTGTTGTGGGGGTGGGAGAGCAGAGGCTGGCGCTCGTGGACTTCTGCTACAGCTTGCACAGGAACAGTGGGCTCCAGCCTCCTCATTTTAAGAAGAAATCGAAGCGGTGACCTTCTGTGAGGTCCTCAGGCTGCTGTAGCAAGAGCCATTTTCTCTAGGGAAACCTGCGGGTTTTTTTTTCTTCCTGCTTTGCCTGAGTGCAGGGTAAAATGTGAAGCCAGATCCTTTCCAAATGGTGGATTTGGCACCTCTGCTCCTGGAACAAAGTGGAGAAGTAAAACCTAGCTACTGAATGTTGTTTTCTTCCAGCATGTCACTTTGAAGAGGAATAAGGTACCTGAATTAAGTGCATTGCAGACAACTTTCAGAGTACTCTGAGTCTGATTTTGGTCTTTTTTTGTCTTTTTTTTAGTTGTCTTGATTGGAGACTCTGGAGTAGGCAAGAGTAACCTTTTGTCTCGATTTACCCGCAATGAGTTTAACTTGGAAAGCAAAAGCACCATTGGAGTGGAGTTTGCCACAAGAAGTATTCAGGTTGATGGGAAGACAATAAAGGCGCAGATATGGGACACAGCAGGACAGGAACGATACCGAGCCATAACGTCCGCGTAAGTGTTAAGACACTGCAGATCCTTTGTGGCCCGAACCAATGTGGATCTAGAATTTCTTTATTCTCCAGCGCATCAGAACAAGACCACTTGGTTTCACTTGTTGACTATTCCTGAGTTTGAGACGGATTAGGTTTAAAAGTCCATTTTGGGCTAATGAATGCTAAAAAACAAACTCCTTCTATGTAGCATATAAGCACTGGTATTTTCTGGCTTATCTTAATGGGTTGTAATATCCTTGGCCTATAAGTATGGTGGGAGAACGTTACAAATACCCGACTCCCATTTTTAGGAGTAACAATTTTTTGTCTATTTATGAAGTCTGGTAAGTGTGGCCCCTTCCAGATGCCTTGTGTTTCTGGGAAAAGTGAAAATCTTCATTACAATTAATCTTAATATAGGGAATATGGGACATCCATGCATTATAAATCATCTATAACACCCACAATGTAAGTATGGAAGAGGCCTGTCAGCCAGTCAGTTTCTGTTCTTTTAAAAGGAAAAGGACTGGAACTGGGACATGCAGATTCCAGTTTGCCAGGTAGAATGACCCCAGCAAATCACTAGCCTGTATCTTTGTCAGTTGGATACTACCTGCCTGCTGTGTAGAAGGAGCTCTGAGAGACCCATTTAAATAGAAACTATTTTTAACCCACTTGTAAGATTTAACTCCACTGGGGTTTTGTCAGCTTTAACCTAAAAAGACACCCCTGTGACGCAGTAGCAGCACCCGTTGGTTATGCTGCATCTGTGGCTAGTCAGAAAAGGAGTCTGGTGGAAGCTGGCTGAGAGTAAGGCAGACAAAAATGGTAGAATCTGGTTTGCTTGTTGCAGAACAAATGTGCAAGTTGCTTTAGTCCTAATAGAAGGCCAGTTCTGGTAATTCATGTGAGGAAAGGACTGCCATGTAGTAATGAGGTAGTCGCCTCTGATTTGTCCTTTCAGCAGGACATAGCATTCTCTTCTAACTGTAGCGCCTGTTTCTGATTCACTAATGTGCTTTTCTGTCCCCAGATACTACCGTGGGGCTGTTGGGGCTTTGTTGGTTTATGATATTGCCAAGCACCTTACGTATGAAAACGTGGAGCGATGGTTGAAAGAACTGCGAGACCATGCTGACAGCAACATCGTCATTATGCTTGTGGGGAACAAGAGCGACTTGCGTCACCTGAGAGCAGTCCCAACGGATGAGGCTAGAGCTTTTGCAGGTTAGTTGATGAAAACTCTCCCTGTGGATTTGATGGCCTTTGTCTTTCATGTAGCCTTTCTATAAATAGAGCTTTCGGGAACGAAGCAATGAGCTGCTGTTTCCCTTAAGTTCACTGAACTCCTCCCTGCCTTGGTACACAGAAGTGCTCATGTTGTTTTTAAATTGAAAAGCCATCACGTTAACCCTGCTGCCAGCCCATGGTTCAGCTAGAGAGTTTTGAGCAATCAGCATATCGGTGCGAGTCTAGATGCAGAATGTCTTGTGTCCCTGAGCTCCAAAGCTCATGGAAAGTGGAGATGCCATATAATGCTAGATCCTGGGGTCCTTGTGTAGTAGCACTGCTGTTGGCCTTCATTTGGCTTTACAGCTACAGACACAGCATTGAAAAAGGAAATAGGTGGACATGAGCTGTTTGCCTAATGATTTGTTTAAAGCCACCCAGCTTATACCATAGTTTAGCTGGGGAGGCCTATTGATTAAGTGAGAGCAATCCCTCAGTCGCATGTAATTTTAGTTCAGATGACAAAAGAGGAGTCCAGCAATTACTGTAATCTTCATAAATTAACATAAGCTCAGCTCCTTCCACACTTGAATGTGGCTTTGGGTTCCTTGCATGAATAAGAATTCCGGACTTGGGCTGCTTGCACGTGTGGCTGAATGAGAACTTGTGTCTGCACTTGAATATCGGGGAAACAGGATTTTTGAGGGCTCAGATACCTCTTCCTCTCCGGCATGGGTAGAGGTATCAAATGAATGTCAGAGGGGCAGCATCGAGATCTCGCCCTTTCATTTAATGTTCATGATTGTCGAGATAGGATTGGAAGAAATGCAGCTAGTTTTTTTTTTAAATAAAAAGCTAAAGTCAGATCCTTTACCTCCCCTAGCTCATTCCCTAGCAGCCTAGTGCTGAGGTGGTGCTTTGTCACCCAATGTTAGTCTGGGTACAGAGGAGGCAAGGTACTGTGCACCTGACCGTGGAACAATTCCCTTTTCTCAGGCTACCTGAACCACCTTCTAGCAGTCAGTGCTGCTTCTGAGGCCTCCTAAGTCATAGTGCTGTGTGGGAGAGTTTTAGAAATGGCGGGGGTGGAAGTACAGAACTGCATGAGATAATTCAGAACACTTCTAATCTGTACTCTGTGAAAGTGTCAAAGTCTCTTTGGGGCTCTCGCATGGCTTTTTAATGAAACCAGGTGCCTAAAACCTAAAGGTCCTAGCGTAAAGGTCATTGCTGGTATTGGTTAGTTTTTCCCCTGAGCAGGAGGAAGACACGGAGGGGCCTGAAGTTTTAACAACTATGTTCTATCAGTATGCACTTTTCCACATGAGCTGCAGCAAATCCACTCTTTGGCCCAAACAGACAGCAAGGTAGGGAACAAGAACACAGCTGTCATCCTTCAACTTACATTGTCTCTCTGATCATGCAGAAAAGAATGGCTTGTCATTTATTGAGACATCCGCTTTGGACTCAACAAATGTGGAGGCTGCTTTCCAGACTATTCTGACAGGTGAGCCCTCCAGTGCTTGGGATGTGGGGAGGGGAGACTCCATCCTGTCTGCGTCTTTGGATAACGCAGCTCTTTCTAGGCATGGAAATTAAGGGCTAGATATTTCAAGCTTGGAAGATTCAGATCCAGTTTGCAGTTGTGCCACTCACTGACAGCACTGTCTCTCTCCACCTTTTGTAAAAATGAGGGAAATGCATTGTTTTCCAATTTCATGTAGGATGGGGGGTGTTGATAACATGGTTAAGGTTCTCAGCGGTGCTGGGGCTGGAAAACGCATCTTGGAAGGTGCCTCTCTCCGTAGCATAGGGGAGAGCCCAACAAATATCCCAGCTGGGGCCAGGGCAGGAAGCAGCATAGGTGCTTTGGTCTGGCACTTCACCCAAACTGATTAGCCTAAGTCAATTAAATGTACTTCTGTAGGAGTTTATTTCCATTCTAAAAAGACACTTGTCCATATTATTCAGTCTTCTCCCCTCCTATAACGTTTTTTGTTTAAACGTTCTCTTACCTTGAAAATTGCATTATATGGGCAGGGTCTTTAGAAACTCACCGGGCAGGAGTCCACTGTCAGCAGCTATATTAGAATGAGCATACGGAGGAGGAGGCACCTCATGACATCTTCCTACATTCATGGTTTATCTTGGAGATTTGCTAAGAGGCAGGGCCGCGACTTGCTGAAACTGGCCTTGCCTGTACTTAAATCTGTTGGATGTAAAAGGAGCAGTCCTTGGGATAATGGGCCACCTAGGATTCAGGACAAACAGAGGGTACCTTGGGGACTTTCTTACCCATGGGTGATGCATGCAGATCTCGTCCAGCTTATTGAAGATGGTAGTACTTGGAAACAGTTCTCTTCACGATTGCCCTGTGTACTAAAACAGTTACTGCTGTAAAGGATTCCTTTCTCTCGCATTGCACGAGGCTGTTTTTGAAGTACTTTATTAATGCAAACTTTCTCACCACTTGGGTTGGGTGGATTAGTAGTTAGTGTTGTAGCAATGAGACCATCCTCGATCTTGGTCTCCTTGTATTCTCTGTCTGTAGCCATCTCCCTTCTTTTCAGATTGACACTTTTGGAACAGAGACTACCCTTGTTCTGTTTGTACAGAGGCGTTATCCTGTTGTGTGGCTGGAGTGCCACAGGACTACAGATAATGAACTGTACCCGTTTTGCAGATGGGTAACCTGAGGCATGGGGACATTAACTTCCCCCATGTTCACACTGATGTTTTATGACAGCTGGGACTTGACCTTAGGGGTCCTGACTCCCATTTTATGTGCTAGCCACTATTTATGGTCCTTTCTAATAACAGAAAAAAGGCAGACATGTTCCTTATCTCCTTGCTGAGTAACTGCTCTGGCTTGGGATGTAGCGTGGGCAGTGGCTGAATGGTAACAGGCAGATAGTATCAAAAAACCTGCTGGCTGGATTTCCTGTTTTCCTTATCCCCTTGGAAGGGCTCAGGCTGTGAGCAGGAAAGTGCTGGGAGAAGCACTTCCTGACTGCCCTCTCCAGGCTCTAGCTGCTCCGTATTAGCCAGTGTGCTCTGGTATTAGCTGCTCCTGGGCCCTTTTCAGAGCTCCTTCAGTCCCCAGCTCTGCTGTTGGGCGATGCAGGGACTCTAGGCACGCTGACCAGGCTAGCACTGGTACTTCAAGGAAGGGAATCGGGCAGTCCACTGGCTAGAACGGCACAGTGGCTCTTTCTGAAGCTGGTCAGCAAATTGCCCTTAGTTCGCTGCTGCACGGTGCTGTTCCCTAGTGGATCTGGCTGCAGAGGAGACAGGACTTTATTCGCACCAGGCTGCTAAGCGACTTTCAGACTAATATACTGCTGTTGCCATGGGGAAGCAATTTACCTCTCAGCAATGGCTAGATGAGTGGAGGCTGTTTTGTAGCAGCCAAAATGATCTCACTACCATGCCTGGGAGAGCACCTCTTGGATCCTGATTAGGGGGAATCTGGATCTATTACTTGTTCCCTGACGATGGACTATGCAGCAAGCAGGAAAATCAAGTGATTGGACCAAGCCCTTCCTGACACCTGGCACGTGGCTGGGACTTGGGTTTGTCTGCGAGGTGTCGCTGTGACAGCATGTTGGCTAACCAGCTCTCAGGCCTGCAGGCCCTGCTCCTGTTCAGGAGGGGGGCGGCTGTGTTGCGGGGAACGCTGCTGCCTATTGGAGGGCATGTGGCTCGCTCCAGATGTGGGCTCCTGTTTTGGGGAGATAAAAACTGCAGTAAATAATGTTATGCTGGCAAGCTGCCTCCATCCATACTGCTGCCAACATGTGAAGGGCTGGGGGACATCTCGATAGCACTCCCTGCAACTGTCTTGCTTTAGCCAAAAGCTGCTGCTGATTTTCAGAGCCACCTCAGGCAGGCAGTTCCAGTTTGTGCTGCAGCCTGATGAAAGTTCAGCCTAATGCCTGTTTTTTCAAAGGGAACTTCCAGGAGCAGCTGTTTGGAGGGTGGAAATGCTCCTCCCCACCCCACCCCGCCACCATAAGGCAAGTGAGATGAAGGTGTAGGCTAATAAGACCGAGCACAAGAAGGGGCAGTTTGTCTTGGTTCGGTGATGCCAGGGTTAGCCGTGTTGTGGACGGGTCAGGGGTTAGTGGCTGCTGTTGGTATTAGTCACCCGATGTGAAAGACTTGCGGCGAGCAGTGTTGTGACGTGGTGTCTGAAAGTACTGCTGGTGATTAGTAACGGGACTCTGACCAGTGCTCACCCAGCTGGAGTGGAACTGGGCCTGGCTGTAGTAGCACAGCTTGAAACAAGTGATTCCCACCCGTGAGGGTGCTGGGGGAAGGACCAGTGAAATCCCATCCTGGCTCATCAGCACCTGCCTAGAGCTTCAGCTCATCCACAGCCTCTTCCAGGCCAGTTTCCCCAGCGGTTTTGGAGCTCATGAAGGCCGGGTCTCCTGCTGCCGTGACAGTTCACCCGCGTGTGCTCTGTCGGAGCTGTGGGTGGGGAACACCCTTTCCTCCACCTGCTGAGTGGGCTCGTGAGCTGGGCAGGAGCTTGTACATGGGGTGCAGCAGGTCCCAGGGATCCAGGACAGTGCTCAACTACCTGGTGCAGCCCGACCATAAACCCGCCTGGTCCCAGTGGCTCCTTCTGTAGCTGAGCTGGGAGCGTCGCAGCTCTGAATTCCCAGCTCGCTGCTTTTTGAACAGTTGCCTGTTGATGAGCCACAAACCTGCCTCCCTGCACTTGCCAGGCAAGCTAGTCAGCAGTCATGTGGCTGTGTGCAGCTGGCCTGTTTATCCTGCCAGGGAATAGAGTCCAACTTGTCTGTATTTGGCGACTGCATTTGGAGGGCTTGTTTTAAAACCCTTGCCCCTTCTCCCAGCCTAGCTTGTGTGAGCTGCCATAGTTCCTTGATGCCAGCTGCCCGTTCATTGTAGAAGCAGATACAAAGCAGCATTACTGGCTTATCTGCAAGAGGTTGCTCAACTTCCCTGTGTTGAAATGATGATGTCTGGCTGCGCACTGAGCCATTTCTTGTGAAAGGTCTGAGCAGAGTTTAGTCACTAGTGTTTAGTCCTCACTTGCCTCATTAGTTTCGTCCTCGTTTACTTGGGAGCCGAGGCAGAATTCAGATCCCAGAGACCATACTCTTGTGTACTAGGAGTCTGATCCCACCTGCCCTGCTTCAAGTCTTGGGGTCCCCTATCCCTTTATCTGGCCTCCAAGCCCTCCTCATGTATAGATTCAGAGTCTCATCTCTGCTCTCTAAACAGTCTTCTGGAACCAACATCCCTGTATCGTGTCATGGGAATCTAGCCATGGACTTGACTTTATGCAGTTTTTCACAATTTAAAGAAACTATTTGTCCCATAAGCAGAAGCACATTGGACACAGGCGTCAGGGTCTGGGGGGTAGAGGAGCAAATGTCCTGTAAGCCCCTTCTGATGGGTGGAAATGCAGGTAGTCAAGAAGCTCCATTCAGCCCCACTATTGCCTGTAAACAGCTAAAGGACATAATGGCAGGAGACCACGAAGGGCCTGTACCAGCAAGAGATTTGGGGCTGGTTCTAGTGAATTGGGTAGCCCTTTCCAAAGGAAGTGGGAACAGCAGCCATTCGGTACGTTCCTAGTATCTTTGCAGAAAAGTAGACTATCTGCTCAGTTCCTGGGTAGGGAACTGTAGTGGTTACAAAAGCCACTAGCAAGTTTTGCTCGTCCTGGACGCTTACACAGACTTCAGCATGCTGGTGTTGCAGTGACAGGTATGCACATGCTGACTTGTTCCTTCTCCTCTTCCAGAGATCTACCGCATCGTTTCTCAGAAGCAAATGTCAGACAGACGTGAAAACGACATGTCTCCAAGCAACAACGTGGTTCCCATCCATGTCCCACCGACCACTGAAAACAAACCAAAGATGCAGTGCTGCCAGAATATATAAGAATTGTTTGTTCTTTCCTAAAAGGCTGTGTATATTCCCCAGGTCCAAGATTTAAATATATTTGTAATTCTTGTGGTTACTTTTTTTTGTTGTTGTGTTCAGTTACTTTTTCTTCCTCCTGAATTTCTCCATGTCTTAAATGTGTTGATTTCAGTGTTTAAAAAAATCATTCATTGCTTCAAGTGGCTGCAGCATTTTTTTACGACGCCAGTATGTAAGTCTTGGCTTGAAAATTGTTTGGAATATTAACTGATCACTTTTCCAACAAGATGGCCACTGGTTGGAGTTTGAGAGTGCCATTTAGTAATCTGACTCAAAAAGGGTCATTCTTGTCCTTCCTAAATAATTATTGGCATGTTAACCAAGTGAATATCTCTGGGCAGGACAAATGGCATAATTTTCCCTGCCTCAAGTTGCCGTCTTGCATTCAAAGAAATGCCCATTGCTCCAAACTCAGTCATCATGCTACGTGGTTTGTTTAGTCCAATGTTATGGCTAAAAAACCCTGTCCAACAGGCAGCAGGCATTTGGCTATATGCAAAGGCACTTGAGTTGCAGTGGCTTGGTGCAAATGAGGTTGTCAGGTTGGCGAATGCTGCTGTGAGACTGAAGCAGGAGAAAGTGGTGGAAGCCTATTCACGGTGCCTCTTGGAAAATACAAGACAAAGCAACATGAGCTCAACAGCTGAAGCGCTTCACTCTAGTATTGTGGTTTGCAGCAGCTGTGTTGCTTGCCCAGGAGCTGGCCTCCACAGTGGTAACGGTATCAGAATTTGGGAATACACTTTCCTTCTGCACTAGATACAACTTCCCTCAAGGTTTCTATCGTGGACTCACGGTTTGATCCCAGTGTTTGCAAACGTGTGGTACAAAGGGATTGCTGAAGCTTCCCTGTTAGTATCTATTCTTCTGTCTGATTGTCTGGGATAGCTTCCTCACTGGGCACACTTTTTCACTAGACCACACTTCTGTACAAATAATTTGCCTAGACTGTTTAAGAATGTGTGAATTGTGCCTTCTGCCACTATATCTTGAAAGCGCTGCATAAATTAGTGTCTCATCCCAAAATTCTCCACGAAAATATCCAAGTGTTTTGGTTATTGGCACTTAAACTCCTGCAGTGTTTAATAAAACGCTGCGTAAAGCAGTAGGGGGAAATGACTGTATGGGGAAGGGAGTTGCTCAGATGCTGATATAACCCACTTGGAACTTCTGTGTAAGGGCATGCCCACGCTGCTGCACTTCTCTAGCCAACTCTCCTGTCTTGCGGTGCTCATGATGTGTAAGGCACACGGAAGGCATTGCTGTAGTCGGTCATTTGTTTTAAATCCATTTCTCCTTCCAATCTCTGGGTTTGGGAGATGTCACTTGATCTGTTTGTAAATTACTTTGTATTTTATGCATGTACTGTAACTTGATTTCGTTATTTCTTTTTTTAGATTGATTTAAAATATATTCACTCATTATTCTAATAAAGAATACGGGGGACTATTTGCCATGTTGTTAGGTTCTCTTCTTTGGGAACTGGTTCCTTTTGAAGGCTTCCGGGACTGGAGTGCAGGTGTTGTTCACCAGATGTGGAAGTATTCTCCTAAACACACTCCTAAAGCAACCAGGGAGGGGGTCACACAGCATCCTGTTCAACACGTGTAAGGATCTAAATCCCAGTATGTGGTACACAGTCATGGTCTGGTAGCTTCAAGAGGCTTTGGAGCTCTGAAGGCTGCTCCTGTCTACCTCCTGCAGTGCATCCTCCAGTTTGCACCCAGAAATGCTAACAGCTGTGCTGGTGAGTGGATGGTTCTTCTGTCTTTGTTTCTTTGGTGCCTTACAAGTGTGTTTGGGGGTATGGGAGCTGTGATGGGGTTCTGCATCACCTCTGCTGTTGCTAGGGGCTGGGGGGCACTCTTCTAAGCAGGCTCCGGTGTGGTTGGAAGGGTGATGGAAAATGCCCAGGGAAAGCAGCCTGCTGGCAGTCTTTGTCATTTGATAGGTGATGCATTCCTTTCAAGTGGCCTCTGAACGGATGGTTCAGATCCTCTGACAGCGTCTGGGCGGCCTTTTGATGAGACATAAGTGAGACTGGCTTTTTTTTGTGGTCCCCAAAGGTTCTTTTTGCAGGGTTTGAGTAACTTGGAGGTTATCAAATTACGTTGGCGCTAGTGTCCTAAACCTGTAGCTTCAACAGTGAAACCTCCACCTCACTCCTCCTTGTGCTACAGTTTTCCATCTTGGTAATAAGTCTGTGCATGGAGATTTAAAAGCTTGTGTAGCAAAGCTTTGCAAGGCATCTTAAGCAAAAAGGCATTTCAAGTTTAAAAAAAGGGGGGGGGGTTGTAGGATTAAAATACCACCCTCGTTTTCACCCATACATGCTGCCATATTATGCTGTGATAGTATCCACCCTCCTGCTATAAAATGTCCTGATCGTTATGATGTCTGGCATACAATGCTCCCCAAATAAATCGCACACCTTGTACTGAGACAACAGAATGGAGAGAAGCTCTTCCAGAGTCATGGTGGGAAGCTGACTGCATGGAGCAGCTTGCTCGCTCTCAACCAGCTCACTGGACATTTTGGACAAAAGCTAGTTTTAATTTTCTCGGCAGGTACCAAATTGGCAGTGGCTATGAGAGGATTAAAACAACTCTGCCCTGATGACTGCTAGTTGGAAAGAAGCAGAGCCTTTGGCAGCCATGACTGTGTCTCTGTGCTTCTATTCCAGTGCAGACATCACTGTCTTTGCTTAAGACATGCACCCCAACCTTGGATGGCTAATTTTGAGGGGGCGGAGGAGTGCAGACGATACGCAAGTAACTGTAGTGCTTCTGAGTAAGCTTCCAAAGACGGCAGATGCCTCCACAAGGGCTCTCAGTGATTCAATAGGGGTCTTCCTTCTCAGTCGGGTGTGAGCAGTATTGTAGCAGGATGTTGCTTCAGTCCTGGATTAGTCACTTGGCAGCGTAATTCCACATTACAGCAATGCAACTCTTACTTTCCCTGCCAGTAGGTAACTCAAGTACCTGAATGAACTCTGCTAGACCCTCTCCATTGTGCACTGAATCACAAAATTGGCTGCACCTGCCCAAATCCTTCCCTATCACTTGCCTACTATTTTGAAAGCCCAAACCGTACCAATACAAAAACTGTTTAGCAAGCATCACTAGTTTCTGCCTTCACTTGTGGTAAAGCTCTTGATTCTCATGCTGGACAGGCACAAAATTTGTTCTTTTTTTAATGTTTTATTAAGCTAGAAGGACATTTCAAGTCCATCTCTCTTAAAACCTGATGTATTTCCAGAGTTAAGTGGCTTATTGAGTGTGATGCCTCAAATAAGAGGATTACATGCCAGGCTTTGGTTAACAAGCTTTCCAGACAGAAGTACAAATATTGAAAAAGCATCAAAATGGAGCAGTTCATTGCATGGAGATATTAATTCTGTCACTGCTGGTGCTGTAAAACTGTGCTTATAATTTATAATTTATCGATTAGGTTTCCCAGGAGTGTATATAAAAACTGCCAGCTAGCTAGCTGCACCAGCAATGTTCTTGCTAGTGCTGCCTATAATAGGATGATGACTGAGGCCCTGATTCTGCAGGGTGGACTTGCCAAAGTCAGTGGTGCTCTGCTTGGGTACAGCTGTGTGCCTTCACAACGCGTCTGGGATTGCAGTGCTCTCGGCATGGAAACCTAAGGGGGCTGGTTTGTGTGCCCGCTTTTTTACAAAATGCCTCTTGTTCTCATGTTCTTACAGGTGAGAAGAGCTTGACCAGGAATTCTTGGGTCAGCTCACAGAGGTAGTGAAGGCTAAGGATGCGGTAGTCATCGGGGACCTGAACTTCCCGGACATCTGCTGGGAAAAGCAGTCAGCCAGGTCTGACCTCTCACGTAGGTTCTTAGAGTGCAGGACCT
>NW_017728996.1:6210413-6216718 GCF_001723915.1 Gavialis gangeticus | reverse complement strand
AGCTGGAGCACTGCGTCCAGTTCTGGGCGCCGCACTTCAGGAGGGATGTGGACAGCATGGAGAGGGTCCAGAGGAGGCCACTCGCATAGTCAGGGGACAGCAGGGCAGGCCCTACGAGGAGAGGCTACGGGACCTGAACCTGTTCAGCCTCCACAAGACAAGGCTGAGGGGGATCTAGTGGCCTGTTATAAACTAGTCAGGGGGGACCAGCAGGCACTGGGGGAGTCACTGTTCCCCCGAGCACTGCCAGGAGTGACCAGGAATAACGGTCACAAGCTGGCAGAGGGGAGATTTAGGCTAGACATCAGGAGGTGCAACTTCACAGTTAGGGCGGCTAGGGTCTGGAACCAACTTCCAAGAGAGGTGGTGCTGGCTCCTACCCTGGGGGTTTTTAAGAGGAGGTTAGATGAACACCTTGCGGGGGTCATTTGACCCCAGTGCTCTTTCCTGCCATGGCAGGGGGTCGGACTAGATGATCTGCTCAGGTCCCTTCTGACCCTAGAAACTATGACACTATGAATGTGAGCTTGCAGGGGGTGTCGGGCAGTGTCGTTCTAGTATAATGCTTCAGGTATTTTGTATATGTTTAATGATCATAGGCGAGTAAGAATTGCCTGGAAAAATGATGAGGAGGTACTTACCCTGTCACTTACCGTCGGCTCCGGGATTGCTCTCTGAATCACTTCATCTGTTTCTCACTCACTTCTTCTCAGAAATGTCAGAGTCTACTTTTGCTTTTCAGATGCTCGCAGCATGTGTCCAGGGGGAGCTGTGCACGCTCCCTTTGCTAACTCGTCCTGTGGCATGGTGCTGTTTGTTTGTGAGGTTTTAGGCTGCGAATGAGCATGTTCGAGAAATGCACATTGAGAGAAATTCAGTTTATTTTGTACAAGGTGGTTCCTTAGCACAGTGAACAAATATATTACAAATCTGTCTTGCTTTAAAAAAGTATTGCCATTTTGGTGTCTAAACTAATGCTAATATACAGGAATGGATTTGCTTTATTTTCTCCTGGTTAAGCTCTATGCACATCACTTCATTTGGTTTGGAAATCCAGCTTTGGAAAGTTGAGCATCTCTCTGCTCTCCAGAGTCTCATCTCAAACTGAACAGAAATGCAAACACATACGTTGCTTAGGCTTGCAATGGAGACTGCTTGTGCTAGTGCTAGATCGATGATAGGTCTCTAACAAGCCTGACTTTAATTGAACTGCCTTTCATTGTTATTTCTGAGGTAAGTCTTTCTCTATGTGTAAGTAAAATATATCCCTACCTGGTCCTACAAAATAATTGTTGCATCTCGAATAAGGCTTCTCTGGAAAGTAAAATTAACTATTGCTGATCAATCATTTGCCCCCATGCATGCATGCAGCATTCATGTAAATAGTGATGCATTGTCCTGCAACATGAAAACCTGCTTCTCTCTCACTTCATGGGGGAAGATCTCTGGAGTTCATCGCCTGAACTGCAGAAGTTGTTGAATTGCACAAAGGGGTCTGGAACTTGTACCTGCCTCCACCCAGGAAAGCTTCCAATCTCTCGTGCAGTCTCACCAGTGCTTCTCCCCGCCCTGTCGCAAGTAAATTCGATGCGTGTGTTTGACTGAACCAACTCACAGTCACAGAAATATAGCGTAGGTGGTGGCAGTGCAGAGTGCTCACCCTGCCCATATGCCTCGACCCCAGCGATGAAGGGGGGAGTCTCCACAGTGCATCCAGTTGCTGGCCTGCTGGAGAGTGCGTCCCAGGGTGCCAGCTGATGGGACGATAAACCCGTTAGCCGGAACTAGATGGTGGCCACCACTGCTTTATTTCACATAAGCTGGTCATCAAATGGCAATGACTCCTTGCTGAAGCCAGATTCAAACCACGGCTCTGAAGGTGAAAGGCTCTGGACCTTCCTCCTGGTCTTGTAGACCATCGTTTCCTGCTTTGACAAACCAGTCCCAGCACATTTTATTTCTCTTGCGTTTCCATCAGACTAGCGAATGCACAACAGACTTTTTTATATTTAAGAAGCAATCAACTTGCTACTCCTGCATTTGCCTAATAAAGTTACATATTTAGCATCAATACTACTTCATGCTCAAGATCTACAAGGAACTGCTTAACAGCAAGTATTCTAATCTCTATGTCGATAAGGGTTACAAAAGATGGTCAGGGAGGCTTCTTCCAAAGCTGTGCCACAGGCTAACCACATGTTAATTATTCCACAAACAGCTGTTTAAGAAGGAAATCTAGTTACAGCTCAGTGTCATGACGTTTCAGATAGAATCACTGGAAGTTGCCCTACATGTTGATGCAGATTAAAAAGTTTACGGTTTTGTAGTATAAATGGCATGCAATTAATTTGGCCCTGATGGAATGGTTTTGTAAAGATGGTTTAGCAAACACCCCTTGTGGCTTTATACTGTCATAGGCGTGGACAAAAAAAAAAAGTCTCAGATTTTTTTGAAATGTGGACACTATCTTAGATCCTCAGCTGCTGAGAACCTGCGTAGCTCCAGTGAAATCAATGGAAGGATATGCTGTGTTGCACCTGTTTTATAATCTGGTCCAACATATCTAATAAAATAGTGGCCGTAAAGGGGAAACTAAGACCCATCAAAGGATTGTACGGTGCCAGAATGCATATGCTGGACTCGAGACTCGCTGTAAATGGACTCCATCGTTACAGATCACTGGATGTCTGTGAAGATGTTGCATCCTTAAAAGAAAAAAATGTGCATGAGGCACTGAGAGTAACCACAGGCTGTCTATACATAATAATTCTCTACTAAGCTATCTTCGCAGCCAGTACAAACAGGACTATATTACAGAAGTAATTCCCAAGAATAAAAACATCTCGTATGTGAAATGACTATGGTGATGGCATTAACCAAAGTTCAAAAACTATTCCAGCTGAATTAATCCACATTCTTTCCTAGCATCTTTGAGAGTGTCCTTTTCCAGGGCGAATATGTAAAATAGACATCTTGCTTCTAACAGTAAAGGTCTCTATGGAGGTGGCCAAAATGTACAGCTGAAGGTTTAAGTACTTTACAGCTCATGATTTTGTTTTATCTTACAGCAAAATCAAGTTAAAAATGCAGCGAATGTATAGTTTTTGACTGGACTATGTAAACAGCTTCCTTGGTTGATGATTCCAGTCATAGGTGGAGGGAGGCTCCTCAGTCATCTGTGATCCATAGAAAAATGGCTGTTTAAATAATATCATGCAGCAGTAGTTGGCCCAAACTGATGTTCTGCTCAGGTTAGGTTCCTTGTGAAATGCTAGTTCAAGTCCCGTCAGCAACCGTGGAACAAAAAAAGGATTGTCGTCTCGTCTGTCTTGGCGCCAACGTTCGCAGCACGTTGCGACAGCGATGCTTATCTCTTTAGGACTGCTTGTCCCAAGATGTCCCGTGTGTAGGGCTGTGTCGTACGGGAAGGAGGTCGTAGTGACTAGGAATGTGGCTGTTACGTGGCAGGTCGTATGGGTTCTGGATGTAACTAGCAGTACGGCCACGTGCATCTTGAACCACGCTGACTGTGGGCTCTGAGGACACAATGAGAACCGGGTTACAGGAGCAACCAGGCTGCTGGTTCTGAGCAGTTATGTGCACAGATGAGGTCAAAAATTTACAGATTTATCAGCTAGAGTTTTATAGTAAATACATGAGATTGCGCTGGCCATCAGCTGGTCCCAGGAAAGGTACAAAAGGACACGGCAGCACGTTGCATAGAGCCAGTTACTGGGAGACTAGGACTGTGCAAGATAATGGGAGGAAGGTTGGTTCCCAGAGCCTGGGATTTGAAACTCAAAAGCTGCAAACAGGAGTGTGGGAACCCTTGGGCTGAGATGAAATCTCTCTGCCCTGGGACAGGCCAGCTAGTCATGTCTTCTGCCTATGTCTAGCACAGGAGGCCCTCGGTACCTTGTTTCTGTTAATGCCTGGCTTGAGCTCCACGAGGGATGGGAAGCAGCAAGGTGAATTAGCCTGCATGGCTCTGGGCTGCTGTGAATAGGCTCATTTAGGTACTCAACCCAGCTATGTTAAAACTAGCTCACAGACTGCTTCTCTGGGCCTGCTGTGTAGACGTCCCCTCAGCCCCAAGACAGCAAACCACCAGGCTCCGCGGGCCAGTCCCTAGCCCACGCGGTATGAGGTCTGCTACGTCCGGATTGCTTTTGCCAGTTGTGGCCACCTGGCAGCATAAACCGCAGGACAGCCGCCAAATGGAGCAGCTGATCCTTGCAAAGCTAGTTCTGGCTTCTGTTCAACTGCTGCCTCCCCTGGCTGAGACACTTACCAACTTCATATATATTTTTATTAGCCGTTGATGAGGTTGGCATGTCTGAATATGGAGACTCCCGGTGGACGGGTGATTTCATTTCGACATAACTACTCTCGGAGTGTTTGCATGTTAAGATGGGTGGATCCTTAATGGTGGCATAGGGGTTTTCGCTGCTGTTCAGGGAACACGTGCTAGAACTACACACAGATTCCTTCATATAGTCTGTAAGACAAGAACACAGGTGGTTGCTTACAAGGGTCACGCGTGGTGGCAGCGGTGCAGACAAGGGACAGAGGAACTTTAATCCTGATAGCATCCAGCATAGAAACCTATTTGCAAACAATCCGCAATCCGGCACCCGGCATTTACCAAAAAAAGCCTGCTCAGGACCAAGGCTTTATCTGTGAAAGGCACTAAGTCATTGGTTACACTATTTAATTTTGGGTGGCAAACTTCCTCAGGTAGGAATAATGCCAGCCTTTCCTTACAAGTCCCTGGGTTTGCTCTGAGCTTGCGCTTGTTCTGCTAGACAAGCCCCTTGGCTTAGTTTTCTAGGTGCTTCAGCTGCCATCAAACGTGGTGTATTTTAGGGGGGATGAGCAGGAGGGCTCCAGCAGCCTAACACAGCATCGAGGTGGCTAGTGGGTTCCCTGACAGATCTATTTTCAGGGGCTCTCCAGCATGGGCAGGCCTGGTTTCGTCCTCACATTCCTGCCTGAAGTTAAACTCTGCGGAGCGATTCTTCAGCCTTTGCAGCAAGGGAAGCTCATCGTCTCTGTCTTTCATTTGATGCCATAGAAACACCTACAGTTCATTGTGCATCGTAGGAAATTAATACGTTACATCATCATGTGGGCGAAAGGTGAAGAGGGGGGAAAAGGGTGGCATGAGCTAGGTGCGCAAACTGGATCTACCCCTTGGGCACCTGGGGTGAAGATTTCGGCCCTCTCCAAATTACAGCCTTGCCTTGCCTGCTGCAATGTGGGAGAATGAGTCTGACCGTCGACTGTCAGTAATGCACGTGCGCAATGCCCCTGTTCAGCACGGAGCCTGGAGCCCGACGAAGCGTGCCCGGAGCAGCGGTGCCCTCGCAAGCTGTTTGAATTCCCCACGGGCCCTGGCCTCTGCTACGACCGGCAGGAGAAGAACCCGCCAACAAAATTCTTCTTTCCTCTGAATGGTATCTCGTTGCTGCTGTTTCCACCAGTCTGCAGTTTAATGACCGCCACGTCGACTTTGGGAGGTGGTGCCAGGAGCTGCCATGTATGAGCAGTGCCAGCGCGGACTGCTAGGCTAATGCTGGCCCTGACTGGGCCAGGGGACAAAGGGCTGAGAGCTCCTGCCTCCTCCTTGAAGGCGGGCAGGACAGCCAGCATGTGCAGGATCAGTGCCTCAGTGAGGTGAGGAAGGGGTAAGCCCTCTCCCCTCCCTCTTTCCAGAGCAGTCTCTTGGGGAAAGCCAAAGGCAGGGCCCCATCTCCCCCTCCTACAGGAAGCTCCCGGGAGGAAGTCCTCCCTCTGCCCAGATAGATGTGTGTGAGATGGATCAAGTGGTCCAGCCTGATGTGTGCCCTGCCCTGGTGTCCGTGGGCAACTGCGGGGTGATTCCCATTATGGAGGAGGTCTGCTGAGCTCTGCCACTGGCCCAAGTGGCTCGGCACACCTCAGCTGGCCCCTGCGTGGGGGAGAAGAAGTTCTCAGTGTGATAGCCCTGGGCACGCAAGTCACGGGAGGCCTCTCCAGCTCCTGGCCCCATGTCATCATGGGGCTAATGCTCAGGTCAGGCTCTGGAGAAGCTCAGATGCATTCAGGGCATGTTGCCCAGCAGCATCTGCCTTCTTCTGCACTCTGGAGGGCTGAGGCAGAGCAAAGGCCATGTGCAAGAAACGACCTGCAGCCCTACCCCAATGGACTGGCAGCCCATGCCAGGAGGTGCCTGGTAACTCCTACTGCGTGCATGGCCAGGGCCTGTTGCGTGGGGCCTGCCACAGCTCCCAGCTTGGCTGGTTGCTCCATGCATGAGTACAACT
>NW_017728996.1:6205005-6205413 GCF_001723915.1 Gavialis gangeticus | reverse complement strand
GCCAGAAGGTGCCTGGTAACTCCTACTGCGTGCATGGCCAGGGCCTGTTGCGTGGGGCCTGCCACAGCTCCCAGCTTGGCTGGTTGCTCCATGCATGAGTACAACTCGTTCCCAAGGAGTAAGGAATGGCACATAACAACAGGAGCACAGTTAACTTGCAAAGCAGCTTGCGGCGCGGCTGAAGAGGGTCCGCACCTGACCAGTTTATGCACATAACCAACATGGAGAAAAAGCAGCGACAGTCACACTGATGCAGGTGGCAGGCTGGTGTCCTGGCATGCAGCTAAGGACATCAGGCCCTCTGATCTGATACCTGCCAGAGCTGTGCCTGTGACAGGGCCATGGGACATCAGTACCATGTTTACAACAGTAGGATTAGGAGCCTCCTGTGGCTACAGCATGGCAGGG
>NW_017728996.1:6198526-6200005 GCF_001723915.1 Gavialis gangeticus | reverse complement strand
CCAACATGGAGAAAAAGCAGCGACAGTCACACTGATGCAGGTGGCAGGCTGGTGTCCTGGCATGCAGCTAAGGACATCAGGCCCTCTGATCTGATACCTGCCAGAGCTGTGCCTGTGACAGGGCCATGGGACATCAGTACCATGTTTACAATAGTAGGATTAGGAGCCTCCTGTGGCTACAGCATGGCAGGGTGGGACGGCTCGAGCCTGCCCTTGCTCGCACACCAAGCAATTAGGTTGCATTACCGCTGCAGGAGCTGCGAATTACTGAGCACAAGAAACACGACGCCTGTGTGAGCCGCGCTGAAACAGAAAGTGCCCCTCTGTCCTGAAGGACCTAATCCAAGAGCCCATGGGACTCTTTCCACCTGCTTTGCTGGGCACTGACAGAGGGCCCCCGGAGCCAGCAACTTCAGGGGTTATCACTTGATCACTGTATTTACAGAGTTAAGATAAAGGTCTGCCAGACAGCCCTATGTCTGTGAGCCTCCCAGCAAGCTGCAGGACAATACGCACGGCAAAGAAAAGGGATGTTATGAAATGGAAAACCCTTTGCTGTATGTACAAAGTCTCTTCCAAGGGCAAACCTCCTATTGACCTCCATGGGCATTTTGTCCGATGGAGGGCTGGGAGGCCGACTCTGCGAGGGGCTGAGTGTTTTCTGTGTTCGTGTTGGTGAGGAAATCAGTGCTCAGCACTTTAAGGCCTGCACTGAACGTCGCAAAGCTCACGTGCCGTGCTAGCAAATGCAGTCCCAGCTCACAGGTGGCGCGGGACGGCCTCCGGTGGCTAGTAAATATTCACTGCAAAGACTGTTCACTCAGCAAATAGCCCTCTGGGAGGAATTCCTGGATAGCGGGTAATAAAACGGCTATAAATTCTGTGGAAATAGAAACTCTAATCAGATAAAGGGGCCGGCTGGCCTAGCCCCATCCGTGCTGCTGAAACGCCAGATGCTGGAGAGGAAGGAGCAGGGTTAGTGGAGAGGCAGTTGTGGATACGGCCCTGCAGCTTTGAGCAAGAAACGGAAAAACCATCTGCCTCAAAGCAAGCTGGACAGGTAACCGGGAGCTGCGAACTCCCCGAGAGTCCCCCGGCAGAGCTCCTCGCAGGCGGGCCCAAAGCTGAACAAGTCTGGCTCTTCAGGGCTCGGCAGAGAGACACAGGAGCTAGAAGCCTGCTAGTTGTCTGCACTGGAGCACTGAACAGCCCTATTGCTTGGATGCAGGCACATCAGTTGTGCCCCCCACTAAGTTCCCACCTCACAGTATACATGATTTAACCCAGCTTAGAGCTGCCCCCCCCCCCAAAACAGAGCTGCTGGAGCCACAGCCAAGGGGACAAGCAGGGCTTCTGCCAAGCTCTGTAAACCACAAGGACTGCCCAGGAGACCAGCAGAGCCATGCATGGCCATGCTGGGGAAGTGTCATTCAGGCCATCGGCATTCACTCTGAGTGACCTTCTGGGTGTTTGCTGTTT
>NW_017728996.1:6155049-6193526 GCF_001723915.1 Gavialis gangeticus | reverse complement strand
CCCCCCCCCCAAAACAGAGCTGCTGGAGCCACAGCCAAGGGGACAAGCAGGGCTTCTGCCAAGCTCTGTAAACCACAAGGACTGCCCAGGAGACCAGCAGAGCCATGCATGGCCATGCTGGGGAAGTGTCATTCAGGCCATCGGCATTCACTCTGAGTGACCTTCTGGGTGTTTGCTGTTTGCAGGGGGTAGGGCCTGGAGAACCAGTACCCCAAAGGGCTGAGTCCTGCTGGCGCTAATGGGAGGTGTGTGCTGGGTAGTGGCTAAGACCCTGTGCCCTGAGCAGTGTATCACTTACAGATCCAGCACACACTAGGTAAAAGGGATATGCCCGTGGCAGCCTGTAGCCAATGAGGCACAATGCATGAGCTCGTGGTCACGGTTGCTGCTAGGGGGAAGGGGACGGGTCCATGCTGCTCTGTTACTGAGCTCGCTTCGGGGGGAAAGGCTGACCCAAAGTGCTAAGTCCCTTACTGTTACACATTGCTTTGAACTTGTAATTCATTAACCACGTCACTTAGAAATTCTCCAGGAAACCCCCACGCCCGTTCTGTGCACCAAAGGTAGGGGCTGTAGTTTTCTGGAATCTAGACTATTTTTTCTTTGTACGTAGGAAGCTGGTAAGTGCACAACTCACCCGCAGCTGGGGGCTTGAAAGCAGAAGGTCTGTAGTTTATAGAAAAGTACAGTCAAATGATTTAGCTGAAACAAGGAGGAGGTTAGCACTCAGGAGACGATGACCCTCAGCTTTTGAACGCCCTGCCCCACAAGGGCCCTGCACGTTGCCCTGGCCACAGCTGAGACAGAGTGATTTTGCTGCCAAAGCCTCCCCGGTGTGTCCGCCCTGCCCTTGTGTCACACATTTGCTGAGCACGCTCCGGCACAGCCGTGACAAGCCACTGCACACCTGCCTCCCGAGGGGTCGGGCACTCTTGCAGAGGCCAGACAGACAGGACTCGGCCAGCAGCAAGAAGCCAGCAAGGGAGAAGTGAGTCTAGCTCCTGCTGGGCCTCAGCGTGGGCTCCTGGCTGGACCAGAGAGAGCAGAAAGGTGCGCTGCAGGTGCAGGAAGGCTGTGGATGCTGAGGGACGGGCAGTGCTCCACTGGTCCAGTGACAAATAGGAAACTCCCAGGTGGTGGCAATGCAAACTGTGGCCATGCCCCTGCCCAGCCCACAAGGATGAGCAAATCCCAGTGGGAGCTAGCCCCGGACCTTGCAGTCTGCCCTGAGCTCTGTCCCAGTAGGACCGGCTTTAATGCAGGCTCAGAGCAAGGCCAGGAGAGCAGGAAGGGGCTGGGAGGATGGGAAAGGGCCCAACTAAACCCCTAACCGCGCGATGCTCACTCCCCGCAACACCACCTGCAGCTTGGAGCTTGTCTGTTGATGACTAGCAATTGGAAAACAGCAAAGCAGGGTCGTCTCCCCTCCAGTCAGATCTCAGTGATACTGGCCCCAGGACAGAGCACCCGGCTCAGTTTCTGTTTGAAGCCATTGGATAAAAGGATCCGGAAATATCCCTGGCACCAGAGACTAGCCCTCAAGGCACCCATCTTCCATGGCTAGAGCCAGGAGTGTTTGCCTTCCTCCTGGCCCCATGTGTCTTGCACTCTCAGCTGGGGGGAAGGATGCACTCACCCCGACTAGCCTCTCCAAGCAGGTAGGTGCGGGTTGGCATCCCTCTTCCCAGGCCCCCATGCCGCAGGCAGGCCCACCACCAGCAGGCTCTCTGAGCTGCACCCTGCTCTGAGCTCAGCAAGTGCTAGGCTGGCTCTGTGGGGTGCAGCAGAGTTCACGCAGGTGTTGGCTCCCTGCTGCTCAATCTGGAGCCCTTCAGGATGTGTTGGAGAGTGTCTAGGGCCAAAATGAAGGTGCCTTGTGCATGAAGGCACCTCAGGGGGGTTGTGGTTGCTGCTGACCTGCATCGCTGTTGGTGATACAGGCTGCCGAGTTCCCCCCACGCCTCTTCAGGCACCTACAGCTCTGATGGGTGTCTGCACATCTGTGCCGCAAAGGCTGCCAGGCCACCTCTAACGGTGAGGCTGGCACTGATGGGCTCTGAGCAGGACTGGTGTTGTTATGGGCTCAGGGAGCATAGAAAAGGACAGCCCACTTCTTATTTAGCAAATCCCCCCGTTCCCAGGTCTCCGGTGGCCTGATCCCCACTGGGGTTCACTGCAGGAAGCAGCAGGAGGAGAGGGACCAGAAGACAGCTCATTCTGCTCGAGTACTCACCCCCTGCGTGTCTACTCTGTACCGTAGGGAGAGACCAGACACTGGGCTGGAGGGACCTGTGGTTTGACCCACCTGATGTTCATTAACTGGGCCTCAAAGACCTAATCAGGCAACCCCTGCACCTGGAGTTGGCCCAGGGCAGGCAGTGGGGCAGTTTGAAGACCTGAAGCCCTACAGGAGCCAGGGACCTGCACAGATATCCTGCTGTTTCCCTCCTGATCTCTGTGTGCCCATGCAGCCGGCATGGACCGTAGGCTGCAGCTTATTCCCACTGAGCACCCTGCATTTCTACTGTGACCAGAGCTCAGGTGACCCGAGGCCGGAGCGCAAGTCCAACTGCCCTGGGATCAACCTTGGCGTATGCATGTGACAACGTGGATACAGGCCAAGGCTTCCAGCTGTGGGACCCAGATGGCCGGGAGCTGGGAGCATCTGTGATCTGAGTGACTCAGCTCTGAGGATCTCTTCTGTTTTTGGGGGCAGGAGTTCAGTAGCCTGGGGACTGCGAGGAGACCTTGCTGCAGAACCGAACACGACGGGCCTCTGGTACACCGCTTTCTGCTAAAGTGCTTCCCTGGCTCACAAGTGGTATCAGTGACCTACCTATAGTACTGGACACTCACGCATTCTCTCTCTCTCTCTCTCACATGCACACACTGCAAGTAAGCAGAGAGGATTCTAGCTAGGATGCATATATTTAATAGGATACACGTCATTTAAACTGCTGGTCCCTGCAGGAAGCTTCTTGCCCTGAATGGCTGATTTATGAATTGAATTACTGACAGTGTTTTAGGGGAAAAGGCACCACAAGGTCTGTGCCAGGATACAAAGCTTCACATGCAGTAGATGGCCAAGGCTACCCTAGCAGGAGTGACTGCACGCCCCAAATGCCTCCACAAATGCAATATTATACCCTGCATACACTGCTGTTGCAAGGGGGGAGAACTGTGAAGCTCACTGGGCTCTTGCTAGTCAAACCGGCCAGTTCCATCTGTCCTCTGGAAAAAAAGTTCTCCTGCAAAATCCCATCACATCCTCTCCCTGCATCTGTTCTGGATTTCCACTGCCACTAGCCCCTGTGGCCAGCAAAGCAGCAGTGGGGGCTACAGCCATAGAAAGGGCCTGTATGAGAGGAGGGAAAGGCTTTGCAGCAGTCTGCAAACCGCTGCAGCCGTTCCCAGAGACAATGTTCGGTACCACAGTGCTGTGCTTAGTGGAATCCACCTGGAAAACCCGCACAAAGCTGCTTTTAGAGCAGCTGTGAATGGGGCAGCTGCAGTGGCATCCTCATGGAGCTGGGACGACTGGTTTAAACAAGGAAAAAATAAAACTAAACCCCGCATGTGTATTAAAGACAGAGAAGCGAGCGGTAGCTGGAGAAACAAACCCTGGGGCACTTGGGGGGAGATAAAATGCTGAACCCATGGGCACTGCTGAACCCTGGAGAAGCCTGGACCAGGATGTGACTGATGGGCCACACTGCCAAAGACTTCCTGTGCCTACAGATTTAACAAGGCCCCTAATGGGACACTCTGCCTTGCCCAGCCATCCCACAAGCACCTGCAGAAGCCTAAATCATCTATCACCTCAGGCCCTTAAATGCCTTGGGTTTGCCCGCCCAGCCCATCTCTACTTGGGACTGAGCTCCTTGACCGTGATCAAACCCCTTAGAAAATCCAGAGGCTCAGCTCTGAAGTCAGTAATGGATTATGTAATAACGGGGAATGGTTTTTTGGTGCCCACCTTGTCCGTGTGTCTTTCCCTTTTTTCTACGTCTATAAATGAGTCAGGCCTGTGCGGCTGTACCTCTGGAGAGGCATGCCGCGGGTGCTTTAGCCTTATTTTCACTTTCTGGAGAATGAAGGCCTATTTTAATCCTCTTCTGTGTTGGATGCTTCTATGGTGGAAACCTCAAGTGATGAAGGGAAAACAGTCAGCTTAATGCAAAGAGAAGACAAAGAGCTTCTGCTGACATGGGAGGTCAGTGGCTGGAAAACCCCTCCCACCAAGAAGCAAAGACGAGCATGAAACAGCCCAAATGTTCCTCTCCGTGTTTTTGTCATCTACGCATCCTGGGTCATGGGGGCGTGATATTAGCCCTTCTCACTGAGGCAGGGCTGAGAGCAGGTAGAGGCTCTGTCACCACAGTGCACTAACCACGCTCAGACACCCCATGCTGCCCTGTGCAGGCTGATTGTAGGCAGTGAGGCCGTGCCCAAATGATGCTCCAGAGGCACACTGGCCCCATCACTCAGTGGGGCTAATTATTCTGCCTGAAGCCCTGCCTGGATGCAGCTGCTCTGCTTCTGGTTTAGGAGCCAGCCTGCGTGGAAGAGCTCAGCCTGCCTGAGGACCCAGCTCCTGGGCATGGTAAGTGCCCAGTGCGGACAGGGTCTGCTCCACTTCCCTGACCCCATCATTGCTATGGATATGGAGCGCCTTCCTGCTGGTTGGCCACCTTTCTGCAGATGAGTTAAGACGGTGGGGCCCTGGGACCTCACTCCCCTGAACTAGTGGGTTTGAGGCACCAATTACCTAAGTAAGGACAACCGGCCCAGCTTTGGATGGCAGAACAAAGGCAGAATCAAATCTGCTCTCTAAGGAAGCCTTTCTCCAGTCAACATCTAGGGCCAAATTCTGGTGCAAGTGCAACATCAGTTGAGGACCTGACCACAGAAACATGCATCTTCTACATGGACATGGGCTCCCTGTTCTGTTCAGAGTTGCCTCACCCCTGCTGAACTTCATAGGAAGTAGGTACCTAAGTCACTTGAAGGGCTGGGTTGGGGCCTGACTCTGTATTGGGTTTGTGCCTTCAGATCCTGTCTAATCCAAGGGACTGTGAGGCTCTGACATAAGGCGGCGGCTAGGCTTACGCCTGAGCTGCATCCACGTGAGCCCTGCATGCTCACCTTTCACAGCTGCTCTACTTCAGTGTGTGTTTAATTATTGAATGTTGCGGCAACTGATCAAAGCTACTGTGGTGGAATGAGGAGCCCGGTTCATCTTTTAGTCCCTGTCTAGGGTAGAAATGCTCTCTGAGGAGGGTACCTGGTAAAACAGAAGGTGAGTGGTTTTAAAGGCCCTGTTCCTGCTCAGGGTGCCCGAAGAAGCTTTAGAAAGCAGGATGCCAAGTGCTAGTGGTGCTGAGCAGAGCTCAGCGACTGCTCCCACCGAGCCCTGGGAGGACGTTGGCTTAGGAAATTCAGAGCATCTGAAAGTGCCAGGGACATTTAGCTTTCTACCCGGCTGGGCAGCAGGTTGGTAGAACAGCTCATCTGAATATCCTAGTGCCTCCTAGTCTTGCTCTAGTGCCAGCTCCTTGCCATGAGCCTGTGGCCTTCCAGAGACCTGCATCCATAATTTATAGAGCGTGGGCTCAGAGTCAAGCTGTATGCCGCTTCCCTGTCCCTTCTTTCCACGCAGAATCACTGCTGGGGGCTCAGAGGTCCTATCTCGCCTCCCCTACGCCACCCCTCCTGTCAAACGCTTTGCTAGGGGGACTGCAAGCATTTGATACTATACCTTTGAAGCTTTTTTCCATTATGTATGTGTTCTGACGTCTATCCATCCCACAAGCACCTGCATAAAAATGATATATAATGGAAAAGAAATAAATATTGATGTAAAATTGGATTGCTTTGACTAATGTGTAGCATATATTCTTTTCCCTGGTTTGATATTAAGGCCCCTACATAGAACTGTACTTAAGCCTAAGCTTAGCTTTGAGCATGTGCTGGAGTCCCATTGACTTGAATGGGGCTTAAGTGCATCCTTCCCTGACAAAGACTGTTTCCCTGAATCAGGCACCAACGCCTTACCCAGGGTCACTGCCCAGAAGAAACCCAGGAACAAATCTCTTACATTCCCTACTGAATCAGCTGGTTTAGATGGGTGGAGGGGGAACCCTGACACTAAACGTTTCAGACAATGAGCTCCATTATATGGCCGGGCAACTCATTTACGACTGTGTCTCCTCTGTGCGTTTGAAAGCTAAGCACGTCACAAGACTTGGTTCAAAGACCGTTGCCCGTGTTCTTTCTGGCTACGTTTACATGCCTTCGCTTTCCAAATCCGCATGTAATTCAATCAACAGCCATGGCAATTGTCCCTCCGTGGCTACCCAGCTGCTCCACGGGGCAGCAGTCTACAGCGGGGGGTTGAGAGCAAATGAGTTTGCTTATGAAGTTCCACGGGAACCTGCCACTCAACTTGCAAGGCCAAGGAAGGGGGAGTCTAGTCCAGTTTATTAACTGCTGACAATCCCCCTAGATTATAACCAGGTTTAGGAAAAAGCCGACGGCTGCTCCCAAATTCTTTTGAACTCTGCGGCCTGGCATATTTTAGCGCGACATGGACACAAACTCAGTTACCGAAGCAGCGCCTTGCCCATGTGCCTCGCAATTCCCAATCGAGTAAGCGAGATATGTTATTAAAGAAGCCCCGCAAATAAAACATGCAAGGAGTCTCTCAATCCTTCCTCCAGCCATGTCCTCTGCTCTCCACAGAGCTGTCACCACCGCTGGCAGTGACCTGTGGTGCCCACCCAGCTCCTTCCTGACAGCTCTGCTTTTTCATTAAATAAAACCATTCTCCTTGAGTTTCTCACAGTTCAGCACTAACAACCGTTGGCCCTAATTCCCCCTTGCTCCCTCTCTGGGGTAAATACAGGACAGGGGAGTGGAGGAGCAGGGCAAAAGTAGGAGTAAACCATCACAGGGCTGGCAGGGCCCGGGGCAACAGTGAAATGAGCTTCCCAGACTGGTTCCCATGGTCCCCTATCCACCACCTCCCTGTCCCCTCCTTCCCCTCCCCATTCATTTATACTCTCCAGTGGCTGAGAGGAGGACACTGCCGGTTGCCAGCTCTCAGCCAGGATATTCCCTGGGGTTATTTCTTACCCTAGGCAAGGTCCTTTTATTTTTCCAAAGTCCCATAGACAAGCCTGAGTGCAATGGAGAACAGGTCCTAACGTCACTGGAGGGGACATTAATGGTGTCAACGTGCTACTTTCTTATTGTGGCATCTCCTTGTATCAGAGCCCTATCTGCATATGCCTATGGAGGTAGAAGTTGGGTGGTCCCCGCCTCTGAGGCCTGTGGCCTCTCCTGGAGTCCTCTTGAGCTGGAGTGTTTGACCAACCTCCCAGGACTATACGGGGTCCTGAGACCCTTTGCAGAGCTTCAGACAATGAGAGAGAGGAAATGTTCAGAGCATCAGGAGGAGGAGGAGAGAGGTGGGGCCCACGGGATGCAGCAGCAAGCATGAAGGATGGGAGGTGACATCCTGATGGAGGGTTGAGCAAGGAGGAGAAGCCCAGACAGTAGTAACAGGATGACAAGGGCAGAGATAAGAAGTTTGGCATGCATGGGAAAGGGAAGGTGACAGGCACCTCTGTTTGGGGTTAGGGAGGTAGAGAAGAACAGCACCAGCAGGGACAAACGGGACTCTCGGCACATGATAAGCAAGGAGGACCACAGGGAGAAGCACTGCTATCACAGCGTAGCAGCATCCCATGAAGAGTGCCTGACCTCCGGAAAGCAGGAATGGGACAGGGACAAACAACAGAGAATGGCTGGTGGCTCATGAGCTTCAGGACATGCCCAAGTCCTTGCACGTGGCTTGAAAAATGCCAGCTGGAGGCAGCCGAGTTAGAGCCGGAAGAAGCACCAAATAAAACTCGAGTGATGTTTTAGAGCAATATCCCAGTAGCCATTAGGGATCAATGAGCAGATACTGATGTATGGAGAAAGGAACATCAACCTTTAGTCACTTATCAAACACTAGGGAACAAGTCAGGTTCACTGAAATGTGAAGTCAGTCTGCGAACCACATGGTTACATCCGGTTTGAGTCTCCTCGTGAGACATGGATAGTAATCTCCCCAGAACGGTTGTGAAGTTGTAAACCTGAAGACAAAAGGAGCCTGGATTAAACTAACAGTGACTGCTGTCAAGCTGAACCTGCAGTAGGGTGGCTCAGCAGGGACGCATCGGGGTGGCCACACAGGGACAGTCTGAGGTCGATTCCCTCAGCCCCAGCTTCATCTGATTCACACCAGTGTAACGGAGAACTGAGTCGGGCCCTCACATGATCAGCTCCTATTCTGTGTGTCTGCAAAGCACCCGGTGCATTTATGGCACCAGAGGGATAAACCTGGATTTCACACAAGGGGCCTACCTCTGAAACCTGCATCAGCTGGAGGCTGTAACTGCTCATTAAATACAACTTCTCTGACCACACACAGGACCTCACCTTGCCAACTCAGTGAGCAGACCTTACTTTCCCAGTGCACATGGAGCTCAGTGGGGCTATTCATGCGAGACCCCCTTGCCAAAGGGTTTGTTTCTGCAAGGCCCAGGCCGTAGCCGTGCTGTACCTTCTCTAGATCCTGCTGGATTGCTGGGGTTTTATACATTGTGCATTGTTGGGCAGTTGAAATGGAAAGCCCAGAAATGCATGCTGATTAACACAACGTAGTGAGCTGAAAATAAGAACGCAGCACGCTGCAAGGACACGAGGAAAGCTGCTGTTTGCTCACACGGCACTGACTGAGGGACACTCCATCCAGAACTGGGTTTCCCTCAACCAACAGCGCCAACTGCTTTGCTATCACCCCGTAAGTCTCTGCACAATAGTAACCTTCTCGAGCACTCAGGTGTTTTCTGAGTCTCCTCACTTTGACACCTACTAAGAGTAACAAGAAACAAAATAGGCAGAAGCAGTGGAACAGAAAGGTTGTGGGACCACAAAGGACAGTGAACCATATATTCATTACAAGTGACAGGGCTACTGTGACTAAAGTTTTCCAGACACACTGGTGTGTCCCCTGCGATAAGGCAGCTGCCAAAGACAATATAAACTGCTAGTTCATTATTGAAGAGTATATCAGAGAACTACAGGAAAGCTCAGGTCACCTCCCACTGAGCCGAGAGCACAGTGGTGGCCCCACTGATGCTGCATTCATGCTCTAGATGTGGGTTTCTTTAGTAGTGAGTCTCATCTCAAGCAGTAGGAGACAAAAGGAAAATGACACTGAGTAATATTGACGTAGCTCAACCTCATTTTCAAAGCCCGATAGGCAAGACACTGCATTTTGCCATAGTTTAGCGCTGTTACAGTTTTCTACTTTCATCACCCACTTTTGATATGGGTATTTACACATCTCAAAACTGTCCCTGAAAAGCCCCCAAAAGTTGAAACCTGTGTGCTTAGTGCGTGTCCTAGTAAGTTGGCAAAGAGAGAAGTGTGGGAGTGGGCTAAATACACGTGCTGGTCTCTGAATCGGGGGGAAGTTTGGTTTGGATCTAAATTCAAACTATGTCTCTGGCGCCTTTAGGAATGAGCTAGATCAGACTCCCAGAGGGAAGCACTTTCTCAGGCAGCCTGGTCTTTGGGGAAACACAGAACCAGGTCTGGATCCAGACTCTGTGACTCGAACACAAACTGCACACCTGTACTTGCAGTGGCTATTTAGCCATTACCAACATACCCCAAACCAGGTGCTCAGCCACTGCACGGAGGACCTCTGCTATGCAAACCCCAGAACAGCGTGAGCCAGCCATTCCTGTTTATAGCCTCCTCCTTCTGAGACACGAGTTATTAGGCAAATGTTGTTTTTTAAACTCGTGGTGCAGCGTAAGAATCCTAAACCTGTTTGGCTTGGGACCTGGAAGCCAAACACTGTGCACTTACCAGTTGTTCTTGTCTGTGATGACACGCTAGCTTTTTGTTGCAGGATTGCTACGTGCATCAGAATATGACTCCTAAAGACAGACGAGCCACATGCTTACCAATTCTAATTGTCATGGGAGCCAAGCAGTAGAAAAATGCAAAGACAAGCCACTGTCTGAAGCCAATGGGGCTAGGTTTCATACTGATGTAGAGGTAAAGCAGCAAAAATAATATATCCCACAACAAAGACAAAACAGATGAGCCTTCCTTGGGACCTCACGCTCCTCAGAAACTGCCCGCTCTGCAGCACATGCAGGAGAATGAGTTCTGCATGGGGATTTATCTGTCTGATGTATGCCTGTCACCATCAAGATTGCTCCAATCTGATCTAAAAAAGTAGGGTTATCTCAGTGCACGAGGTCTGACAACCCAGTATTAGAAGCTGGGAAGGAAATAAGCCAGTTCTGATACTGAAGTCTGACAGTGAAATTTAACTGAGTTCAAAAGGCCTACACATCTGACCATGTGGGCTTTGTAGGCACTACAAAGCCAACGATCTCTATTCTTTTTACAACTAGTCCACTTTCCAGCAGGAATCCAAGGGGTGAAAAATAAGAAAGGAAGAAAAAAAGGGCAGAAAATGCTGGTGCACTTGGCTAATTTCCAATCAGAATCACAGGGCTAGAAGGGACCACGAGGGTCATGTAATCCAGAGCTAAAGATGTGGACGTCTACAAAGATCTGGGGCCAAATTTTGTGTAATTCTTTGGACCCTGAACAGATGTCTAATTCATCACTCCTGAACTGTTCCCCTCTGTTGGGGTCAACTCAGAGCCCATTACAATCAATGAAAAGACTTACACAGACTTCAATGGACGGTGGGCATGGTCTCTGAGCGTTGGTGGGGTTAGTGAACCCATCTGCCCTCACTTTCTTAGTCTCTTGGTATGTGTTCAGTCACCACTGGTTAAGCTATTGCTAGACCTTCCCAGAGCTGTTACATCTTCTATTATCTACACCATTATCATGACTGGAGTGTGATTTTAAGACATTAAAGAACCCTGGAGAGGTCTGAAATGGTCTGGTCCTCTGCCCACTCTTTTGCTGTCATGGGACAGTTGAACCATGTTCCTCAAAGAGAACTGCTCTTGCTCTTTGCCACTTAGAAGAACTGGCAATGACTCCCTGACTCAGCACAGCCTGACACTGCTGCAAACAAGCAGTTGAGAAGAAGGATGTTTCCCAAAGGTGTACGAGCAATGTTAACCTGCCAGAGCAAGAGAAAGCGCAGAGGTATGTAAGATTCACTGGACACTGCTTCTTCTGATGAGAAAGAAAAGGAGGAAAGGTTACTTTGGGCTTTGTTTTGCCATCTGTACTTGCAATTCCCTTTATGAGCTACACAGCTATAAGGTGGTAGAATGGCACAGAAGAAAAGCCTGCCAGTACACATGGCCTGGCCCCAGTGAATCTCTTAAATCCTTTAAGAGCCCCCTCTCTCTATGGCTAGGAACAGATGTTGCATTTGTCCCTGAACAAGTTGCACCTGTGGTTGTCCTGGAACAGAAACATCCTGGGATTGTTGTGTACACACATCGCCCTTCTGATCGGGGTTTAGTGAGCGACTGAATGCACTGACACTTTTCTGCCACTGATTCAATGATGCAATCCCAGGACAACCATTCAGATGCACTTCCCAGTGTCCCAGGACAAACTGTCAGCACTTCTCATCCCATGAATCTTTCTTAGGGTTTGTTCCAGGACAATACACATGAACATCTGCAATGTCTGTTTGTAGCCTATTATAAGCATGTTCATTTTATGTATCTACCTCTCCACCCTCCTAGTATGTGAGCAGGACTGAGCACCACAGGTCACATGTCCAAACAAGAACTGAATACTGGAAAAATCTCTCTGAACAGAGCAAGGTTTAGAAATCTGGGTACTTCTGGGGTGGTCACCAAAGGGGTGTTTTGAAATTTGGTCGTGCATTCTGGAGTTTGTGGCTACAGCATTTGCAGTGTCTGATCTATGATCTTATTCATCTGCTCACCTTGTTTCTTTAAAAAGTGCATACACAGCAAGAGAGCAAGTGGTGAGGGGAGTGGCTAGCGAAGGAGCCAGTGGCACAGTGTAAGTAGAGGAGGGCTTCCCTCTTTGGTGCGTCCTTTGAGCACCCATGGATTTGTCTTCCCCCCTCTACCTTACTGTTCAGAGGATGAATAAAGGAGGAATCGTCTCCTGCTCTTTTGACTAGGCTGTGGTTTTGGGATCCAGGAATCAGACCTATTAAGAGGAACTCCACTTAAATGTTCCTCCATGGAAATGTGTGCCATTCATAACTGGAAGTTTTCACATTTAAGTGCTCAAAAAGAGCGCCAAGTTTCAAATGAGAATCTGCTTGTTTTTCATACAAACATAGGCATGTTTTGAACAAAAGCCTTCATGCTCTGAAAATGAGTTTGGACAAGCACTGGCGCAAAGTCACATCCTTTATGTTTTCATGTGCAAGAGAACATTTTGTAAAAAAAGATTTCCCTAAAACAAAATCTCCGGGGTGCAAGATGCTTGGCAAAGAAATTGTGATGATATTCTCTTGAGATATCTGCTTCAATTTGTTCAACATTTTTGCACATCCTTGTGCCATTGCAAAGGTACCAGATTCTGCTGGTAAAAATACTAGGGTAATTTAGGAATGCAAGACAAGTATAGCACACAGCAGGTGTGAGATGCAAGGAAATACAACTACTGCTTGCAAATAAAGCCTGAGGAAGCAGTAGAGGAAACGCAAAGGTTAAAGCAAATCTTGGGTGAACTGAATTTGATTTTCTCCCCTTTAGTCTCTATATATTGTAGGCAAATCCATCAGGATGTCTTCAGTAGCCCTATGGATAACCATGCAGATTGCAACAGTGGCTGAGAATGATGCCAAAAGCATTGTATTGAAGCCCTACAGATTTGTGATTGTCCTGAAAATGACACTCTTGCCAACCGAGCAACTGTTGGAGCCAAGAGAGCAGTGACAGGGATGAGCCCCGGGGCATTTCGTATTCATCCCTCTGCATGGCAAACTGTAAGAAATCCAGTCTTGAAATCACAAAGCTTTACTTATAATCACCACTGTCCTTTCTCTCACATTATTTCCCAAAAGGGTGTTGTGGCCACTGTCCCACAAGTTAGTGAAGGTAGAGGCGAATGCTTTGTCTCATTGACAAGCTAGGTTTCAGGTGCTCGAGAGAACTCTTGAATAGCATATAAACCCTGCATTTTAGGTCCTTGGAGATACTAGCTGCTAAAACCATGCCAGGCCTGTATGTGGGGAGAGGAAAGGAAACCTGAGTTTGATTTCGTATTCATGCAGGTTGCCTTGCTCTGCTCAAGTGTGCAAAGCAGCTCTAAGACCCTTTCAAGCATGAGTTAGGGATCAGCAGCTTCTACCCCATCCCTTCTTTCCAGCCATGGGGTTCACAGGGAGCTTTACTAGGGAAGGACTGCAGGATTGGACCCTCAACTTACACTGGTCATACAGGAAGGAAGAAAACAAAACCTGAATGTGAATGAATTTCAGTGTCCTAAGAAATATCCCATTCACAGAACAGATCAATGTGGATCATTTGGCCAATCCAGAAAGGGAGACTGAAGCAATTATTGGCTCAGTTTCTTTAAGGTGCAACGTCTGGTAAAGCAAACTCTTCAAGGCTTAAACTGTCACTACAGGTTATTCTGTTAGTGAAATAAAGGCAGTACCAATATTCCTTTATTGTTAATGTCTTTATGGACAACAGATCTGGCTTTGGAATGGCTCTAAATTCTACTTAAATGATTACATTTCTTAAAATTACTAACCTAGTTCATTCAGAAAGCTGTACCGTCTCCAGTCTGCAGTTTCTCTGTCAAGGATTTTGTTACTGAGCTGTTCAAAAAGTATGATAATGGGTTAATGCTGAAATAAACAAATGCCCCTCCCAACCCAAGACCTCAACCCAACTGCACCATAAATCAAAAAGGTAGGAAAATATTACTTCTGCCTCATCGATTTAGTCATTTATCTGGCAATAGCTTGACAGCTTTTAGCTAGCACAAGGGAAAATTACAAAGGAAGGTCACTTCACTAAGCAATGAACACAAGCATGCTGGAAAAAGACACCACTTCCTTGGGCAACCGGTAATTATGCATCAAATATTTGTGCGCATGGAGAGACACACTGGCAGCTTCAACCCAACTGAAGAAGACGAATGTATCAAAAAAAAAAAAGCCCATGTGAGCATGCAGACACCAGCTGTTTGGAATATGGGGGATTTGCTTATGCATCCATGTATTCAGTTAACAGAGATAAAATGGGTACAAGATTTCTCACAATTCAAGGAAAATAACTTGAAGAACAAGGCACAGGCAGATCTGCCAGCAAAATCAGAAAGGAGGCCAGGGCTCCCATGCAGATGCCACTGCTGGAAAGATTCATTTTAGAGCCTGGGTCATACCAAGCAGCAAGGCTGAGACAGCAGCTGGCTTCTGTGCTGGAGCAGATAGAGAAAGTCAGATAGGAAAACAGCCCATGTTGCCAGCAACAGATCGACAGCGTCTGGTGAAGCTGCTTTTGCATTAAGCATGCTTGTCAATATGTTCTTGAGTTTGGGGAATTTGGGGAATTTTCCGCCCGAGCTAGACTGATGCAGTTAGCTCCAAGCCGTGGCTAGCAGGCACAGCAAAGCTGTAACATCCTAAGAGGCGCCCCAGAAAGACTTGGGCTGTTGGAGGCACAGTCTCCCAGGACTGCTCTGGGTGGGCATTCTGTACCTAGGCGGAGGAAGGCCGGGGCTAATTATTATACTGGTGCAAAACGCTCCTTAGAAGGGGCAGGATTATGTCCCTGCATTAAGTGAAGTGTAGGCAAGCAGTCTTATGTACCCAGGAGTCCTTCAACTGCAAGCTGCTCCTTCATGGCTTACAAAAGGAGGGAGCATGTTCTTGTCCAGGACTTGCTCACGGTCTGCTTGGCTTTACTGAGTATCAGCTTGTAGTTCAGAGCAAAGATGGCTATGGAAAATCAGCTCTGTGAAAGGGCCTGCGATTTGCTGTAGTCACTGGAGCTGGTTCAGAATTTTCCAGCAAAACATGTTTCATCGGAAAATAATGACTTGCTGCAAACAACTCTGTTTACCCCAAAGTGTTGATTTGAATGACTCTCCCTACTCAGAGCTTTTTCTGCAGACAGGAAGCTCTGGAATTTTCAGTATTTTCTCATTTCAAAGTTACTGCCCTGTTTGAACTGCTCTGTGAATTTCTAACATCAAGGGCAAAAATTAAAGGTTGAAATGGAAACAAAATGTTTCAAAATGATCAAAACAAAAGGCTGTTGTTGAAATGATCTAATATTTCCTCCCAGTTTTTGGCTCACCAAAATTTTCAAGAAGTTGACTTTTCATCCCAACTTGGGACAGGTCCTTGGGCTAGGAAAAAGCGATGCCATTTTGAATGCTCTCGCAGGATGGCAAACCCGGTTCCTGATCTGCTTGAGTTACTGTGGTCACTGTCTTGCAAACGTTGGCATTTCCCATGCTACAGTATGTGACAACCCCTGTGCTTCTGCCATTTACCAGAGTTAGAAGGGAAAATGCTATGGGGAATTTCCAGGTGCAGGTACTGAATGCAACGTCCACTTGTATTTCAGTCTTAGAATAAAAGCAGATGCAATCCTCCATGTAGTATCAGCAGGAACAGTGCACAGCGTGCTTAAGGCTAACACGTTACACTCAGGTAATGAACATCAAGTGGCACTTTAGCCAGACGATTTGATATTCACTATTGTCAGACCAAACTTCATGCAGTCCCACACTCATGTTTTTAATGCCTTGAGTGTATCAGGTCAGCGATGATGAAGTTTGTTCAACCTGCCACTGGGTTTCAAGCCCATACATTCAAAATGTCAGAATTTTGAGCTGTTCTGGGTTTGAATCTTGTGTAGCTTGGGTGCGAATCCTATCTGAAAACTGCTGTCTCTGTGCTAAGACATGCAAAGCCATCTGATCTAATGGGGCATCTTAAAGAGGGTGAAGGACTCATGAAACTTCGGGCAAATCAGGGCTGAGTTACAAGCTAGGAACAGGACGCAGGGCCAGGAAGATCCTTGGTGGTTGGGCAAAGTTACTAGCATTACAAACAGCTCAGTATGGGCCCTCTCCTCTTGTAATGTGCACCTGAGATTTTACAGGTGAGACTTAGGTTTATCCCAGTAACACATCCTGGGTTGTGGCTGGGACTGTGCATACGATACATTTAAAACAAGGACATGGGAATAAGGAAGTCTTGAGCTGTTTGGAGTAGTGAGAGTTGTGATAGGGTGCCTGTAGAATACATGGTGCCCCAAGGAGACATAGTGATGCCGTTGGACAAGCTGCTAAAGGCAATAGCAGCTGAGTGCATGGCCGGAGCAGGGAAGCAGGGCAATGGGCTTATTCCATGGAGGGAGGCCAGCTTCACTGCAGGTTCAAGCCTCAGGGAATCTTTGGGCTCCAAGAGGCCAAGGACTGCACAGAGGCAAAAGCCGGGGGGGCCCCATGGGCCCCAGGGTCAGTTTGGGCACATCTCGAAGGCATGAGAGGCAGCTGGTCCCTTCTCTCTACCATCACGCTATCTGCAGAAGCTCTCTCTGTAACTGTATCAGCAATGTATAGCTACAAAGAGAACCACTGGCTGCATCCTCACTGGCAATGCCTGTGTGACAAGCTGTCTAGCAGTGTGGGGTGGTGACAGACAGTGTAGTAATACGACAAAAATACATGAGTTTGCCCCTGCGGGCAGCAAGACCACTGTGTGTTCAGGCTTCTAGCTTCCGGGACCTGGGCCCCAGTGTGCAGGGTGCCTGTCTCCTGGCTGCCTTGAAGCAGGTGGGCAGAGCATGCATAAGATTGGGCACAGCCCTGGCTTGGGTGTGACAGGGCAAATCCAGCCACGTGTGTGAGAACAGTGTGGCTCAAGGGACAATACAAAGAGTCTCAAAATGAAGGGGGAAGCCCCAAGACCTGTCCCCTGCACCATGAGCCAGAAAAACCAGAGCACATTCTGTGTCCAACATACTGCACATTGGGATGAAAGCAGCTAAGTGGGCTGAGATCAAGCCTGCGGGTCTTGTTGGGAACACTTTGCGGTGGGGAGGAAGGGGAAGCAGGACTCAGTGAGAGCAGGCTTTGCTGTGAATTATTCTTGTAAATGGTTTTATAAACAGATACCCCTTCTCCTTAAAGAAGAAAACACCCCCCTTCCTGGGAGCTGACCAGAATAGGAGGTGGGGTGTTACAAAACACCAGGGAAGCCAGAGGCTGAGATGAGCTGGGGTCTCAAAGCCAGAGACTTCCCCTTGTGTAGCCACACGAGGGCTGACGTCAGGGGCTCCTCTCTGAGGAGGGATAAGGCTTCTTCCTGTGGAGTCCCGAGGCAGAGCTCCCCGTGCCCCCCAAAAGAGGCATTGTTTCTGTGACACCCTGACACAGGCAAGAGTCAGGCCTCTGCTAGCAAACGGATAGTCTCTAGGTCTCTGACTGCTTCCCAGAAACCGCTCATGGGAGCACACACTGCACATGCAAGCCTGTAGCTGCGTGTGCAGAGTGGGGATTGTGTGCAGCTGGGTGCCTGGGTCACCATGCTGTGGTTCACACACAGTAATGAGGGGCCGGAGGCCAGGCGTGCGAATGACACCTGCTATGTGTAGACGCACACTGGAGCAGGGCTGCAGCGGCAGCTCTGAGGGAGCATCTCTAGTGCTGCTAATCTGCCTGCAAGAGGTGCACTAGTCCTCTGGCCTGGGGTGCAGGAGGTGAGGCTACACCATCTCAAGGGTCCCCTCTGGGCTAAGGTCTGGGACTCTATCTCGGGCTGGCACCAGGGGCACAGAACTGCTGTTTCTGGTGCTTTATTCCTAGGTCTTCAACTCTCTCCCCCTACCTCTGTCAGTAAAAACAGGGTGTTATCAGCTCATTAGTTAGCTCCATAACCGCCTCTCGCCTAATTCCTGCATTCCCCAGGGATAGACCAGAAGCAGAGGCAGAGCTGACTGATTGCCTGGGGCATCTTCAGTTCAACTCACTGTGCACAGAGGCCGGGGACTCTACCCTGCTTCTTGTGCTGGGCTACGTTTGGATTGCTGTAGCAGAAGAGACAGGAGCCACTCCTAGGTTTAACTCAGCATTTCCTCCTAACTCTCTCTGCATGTCTTTTCATAGCCTCCAGTGAGGTGAGCACTGGCTCATGAAAGCATATGCAGCTGTGATTCAGTTAGTCTATAAGGTGCACCTCTCTACCTTGCCATCTGCCATCAAGGAAAGTCAGCATTGGTGGCAGTGATCACATGCTACCCAGAGACAGTGTGGTCAAGGCAGACACAGCCAGGCAGCACCGAATCCACGAGAAGTAGGCAGCACTGTAACGTATTCACACCGCGAGGAAACGCACATCTTTGGCCATGGGCGGAGGATGTAAGTCGGCGCAGCTCCATGGACTCCATGGTTAGTTTACACCAGCTGGGCTGATGGCCCAATCCTCATCCATAGGAGTCTGAATTAGTAGCACAAATGCCATTTTTCATTTCAGCTGCACCTTTTAGGTTACATCTCTTAAGGTCTTAAGAGTTTCCATTAACAGCTTTATAGTTCCAGGATTATGACAACAGCTCACCAGCCTAAAGACTTGGTAAGAAACGCTCAGGGCCAGAGCTGATTTCTTCTTTTAATGAAATGATTTTGAGCCATTTCTGAGTTTTTAGAAAGCAATAATTATGACTGTGTGATTCCAGCTGTCGCTTTGTGCTGCTTTAATTTGTTAACACTCTCCAAGATGGAGGATTCTTTTAATCTTTACTGTGGAGAAATTGCTTCTGGCTTTTTTTTCTTTCATAGAGAATTTTGCCGCTGAAAAATCATATACCATAAATTGAACAGCTATGAGTGAAAGCTACAGACTCCACACTTGGCAAAATCTCCATGAGAGCACTGCCTGCACAAAAATGTCACTATATATGCCTCCTTCAAGAGACACCTGGACAGATCACAGTGATGTCCTGGCCAGTTTGGCAAGCCTTGAATTTTCAAAGAAGCCTGAAGGAGTTAGGTACTTCACTGGTCTTGCAGTTGTGCCGCAGAAGTCAATGAGAGTTTTGCCATGGACTTCATGGGGATGACAATCGGATTCTAGCCTACGTCTCGGAGGCCAGCTGAACACGGGACAGCTATTCTGTATTTGCAGTCTCCATCCCTTTCTTTGGTAAGCTGAAGTCAAAGCTACTTTCATGAATTTTTTTGTGGTCAAATTCCTTTTTATGAGCTGGGTGTGAGCCAGCCAGCTTATTTCCAGTGACATTTCTCATTGTGTGTAAAGCTTTCGGTGGAATTTAGAACCCACTTTAATGGCTGCAGATCTTCAGGCTTTCAAGATTCAGGACAGGACCCCTAACAGCAATTGATTTTTACAATATCTGTAGCAGGCATCACTAGGGCTCCGGCACTGTGCTGCTCTTCTCCACCGGTACGTGGGAGGGGTGGGGGGAGAAGGGTTAATCGTTCAGAGAGAACGAGGTGGGAATGTTCTCTCTGATCAGCCCTGCTGTCACACATCTGAAATCTATTTTTCTGACAAATGACCCTAAGACTAGTGAAAACACAGTGAAATGTTTTTGCTCCATGCCCGGCTGATGAGAGATGGGGCTGGCTCTGCAGCATGTAGCCACACAGAGTCCTTTCGGGAATGCCTCCATGAAACTCAGTCGGGGCTACGGGCTCTCAGCACCTTTGGGAACCTGTGTGCTCGTCCTCTTATGTCAGCGGCTAAAGGACTGAGCTACACAATGGAGATACGGAGTTACATGCTGAACGTCATTCCCTTACACTGGAAAATTTCAGGTGGTACATAGCAATGTGCATGCTGCTGCACAAGATACTAGATAAAGGCAATCCCTAAGTGGAGGATACCAGTCTAAGGCCCTGGAGGGACCACACATTTACAACAGTATGATCTACATCAGTTTTGCCCATGATGCATCTTGCACTGGGATCCAGAGTGGACAGACAAGTAGCTATACCAGGACACTGTTCACAGTAGGCACTGTTACAAAGTCTTGCCACGAGGTGGCAGGGCGGGTACTAGCCTGTCTGCACTGGGCAAAGGGCTGTCCCGGGATGGAAGGTGACAGCTGGAACCTCATGCACGTAACTCACACAGCTGCCGTTTTACTCCCGCTTTTCCCCGGGTTACGCCACATCAGACACTACAATGGCTGGTCACACAGGTACAAACAGGTCATCTGCCCAAGCCATAAGGAACAAGTCAAGAAAGGGGGAGACATTCTGTCCCCACCAAAATCGATGTTCAAATTCCCACCGATTCCCACCGATTTCATCTGGGCCAGGATTTCACCCAGGGATGCAACAGAGCCTCCCTTGTATGGAAAGAAGAGGGAACAGCAGAGAGCAACAAGCATGATTACAGGCCTGGGAGGCAGAACTTCTGAGGAAAGGCTGAAAGAACCAGGGTTATTTAGGCTGGAGGAGAGATGACTGAGGGGGGATTTGATAATGGTCTTGAAATACCCAAAGGGCGATTACAGAGAGGATGGAGATGGGCTTCTCTCTGTGGCTGAAGGGGACAGGACTAGGAGCAACGGCCTCAAGCTGAAGCAGGGGAAATTGAGGTTGGAGATTAGGAGGAATATTTGAATGAGGAGGTGGTCAATCACGGGAAGAGGCTGCCTCAAGAAGCCGTGGAATCCCCACCCTTGAAAATGTTCAAGAGCTGGTTAGGTGGACACGTGGCTGGGATGGTTTCGTCAGGGATGATCCTACCTTGACCAGAGGACTGGACTAAGTAACCTCATGAGTCCTACTTTTCTATCATTTCTCTTATTGACCTCAAGCTTTGAGCTCCCGGACTGGACTTACAGTCTTTAGGCCCCAGCAGGCAGCTGTCAAGGCCCTGACAGAAGGAGTCACCCGAACATAAGATGCCTCCTCTCCTGGTTCAAGTGTCTGAAAAGGATGGAGACCCACCGTATTTCCTCACATGAGGTTTTCCTCATGCTGGAGTCCTGCCATCCCATGTGCGACTCTCCTATCAGACAGAACTTACTAGTGGCTATTTACTTTGCCTCTGTGTCGAGCCATCCCCAACAACCCTATTTCCCTAACGAATGTTCCTCGCTGCCTGCAGTGACTGCACCAGCCACCCTAGGCGGCACCTTCCCCTCCACTGCGTCCTGACATGAATGTGACAAAGTGACTTTCTGCAGGAGCTGCTGGCTACACAGAGCAGGCAACTGTGAGCGGAGAGGAGCTGGCTTAGAGCAAGTGGAGGGATGGAGATGGGGAGAGGTGCATGAGAAGGGATGCAATGAAAATGCTGAAAGGGAGGGGAAATGACAGCGGGGGGGGAAGCAGAGACCACCTGGAGCAATGCCACACGATGACATGCTGAGGCCCGAAGCTACGTCCAGTTGAAGAGGCCCCAGACGATAGAAATAATCCACAAAATCAGATTTTCAGGAAAGTTTAAGATGAATTCTTGTTATTTCTGCACGCATTGATGAACTCAATATGAATAATAACTGTAGAGCGGTCTGTATGTATATTTTTGTCATATTAGAATGACAATGCCCAGGGCTTTTTTTCTTTTTTAGAGGCCCCTCATATTGTGAAGCCCTAAGCTGTATCTTAAGTAGCATAATCCTAAATCTGGCAGGGGCTCTCCAATGTGGTTTGCATTGACTCCCCTGGGCTCCTTCTGTGCCTCCCCAGTTAGGAAACAAGAGTGCTGGGCCTTGCTGCCTGCTGTCTCCTGCACCCTGGGGATGGCTATAAATCCAGTGGCCTGTGGTTTAGTCAGTCTCAGCACTGCAGAGAACTCCCCTGCCATTTTCTCCTCCTCTTCCCCTGGCCCTGGTTCCTCCTGACCCTGGCTGGCCTGTGAATGAACACGGCCACCGAGCCAGCTTGTGCAGTGGAGGCAGCACCGGGCAATGCACTGGGAGATGAAACTTGCTGTTGCGGCTGTTAGGGATTTATCTGCTCTTCTGTCTTACTGGGCTGGAGAAGCACAGAGAGAAGCCAAATGCTAGAAGTTGTCCTGGGCCAGACCATGCAGTAGAGCAGAAGTGTCAAAGTCAACAGGTCCCAGAGGTCAGATTGGGACTGCAGGGTGCCTTGCAGGCTGGAGCCAGACCCACCTCTGGCAGCAGGGCTAGTGGTAGTCGGGCTGAAACACCTGCAGCTGCCTGAGCTGCTGCGTTAATTCCCCTGCTGCTTACTCCACTGCCAAAATCCCAGTCGATCCAGGCTCCCCATGGGCCACGTGACACAGTTTGTAGGGCTAGATCCAGCCCACTGGTCAAATATTTGACACCCCTGCTGGACAGCATTCTTATGAATAAGTAAGAGCATGGGAAACCTAGAAGGATAGTCAGGATATCTATCTAAGTGTACTCAAAATAATAAAAAAACCCATTGTTTTACCATTTTAAACCCAAAGGGCAACTTTTCAACTGGCTGGAAGAAGGTGGATAGTCAGGGAAGGATATAGATTCCAGGCTGGACTGAATGCCTTCTCTGGGCTATTCAGGTTGCTGAGCTCAGCACCTGCTTTGGCCTCTTCTGAAACCACATCAGTGACCATGGAAGGATTAGGAGAGTAGGATCCCTGCCATGGTTGACAATCCCCAGCACTTGCTCTCTCCATTTGGGAAGGAAAAGTGCACAATGAAGGGGAACCACTGGTGTGGGATAGGATACTGAACTAAATCCACTGATAAGCCAGTTCCCAGCTTTCCACATCTGCCTTAATTCTTCTTTGACAAATCTCTGGAGCGAACCTTCATATTACATTTCAATTAAACTTTCTTAATATCAGTAATTTTGTTAAAAGGAGGATGCAAGGAACCCCCACCCAATCCTTTCAGATAGTATAAAGATCTTTTTTGTTCTTAAATGCCCTGGTGACTTTCTGGTTAGAAAAGCTACATTTGGACTGAAATGACATGGATGGCAGGGGAGCATCATTTTTTAAGCAGATACCCCCCCAAGAAATCAATTTATGATGTTCTGCTAAAAAAGTACAGTGCTTGTTATAGCCCCACATGAAGAGTTATTCTCATTATTGAATGGTCTCTCCATCACATGCCAAAGGCTGTGAAGCCCGTACTTACACGGAGTAGTACTCTCTGAATAGTCCCATTGAAGTCAATAGGAACAAGCATTGAACAAGATACTGCACAGAATGAATAGGAGTTACATGATCTATCTCTCTAGAGAGGGGTTGCTAGTGTTTTCCAAAAGAGGAACATAATTTGGAGAAACTGGAGCCAACTGTCCCAGAGTTGTTGGGTTGAAACTCCAAGTATCCAGCATAAAAGCTATGCAGATACATGTATAGTCTGTATAGGAGAGCAAACCATTTTTTCCATAATTTAGGCTAACATATTAGAGTTCTCCATTGCCAGAGTTTTAAGATGAGGCTGGCAGAAACCAGGAGCTGACAGACATTACTTTGGTACATTTTCTTGAACTGATAAGAACATTGCTAGAGTGGGGTGTGATCATATCTACCTTACTGGAGCTGTTCCCATCCAGATTATTGGTAAAGAAGCGTGAAGTCACACCACATGACAGAGTATGGTAGCTTGGATTGGAAAAACAGTGTACACTGCCGCTACCTTGAGATACATCTGGGAAGAAAACAAGTCATCACAAAAGACTCTGGAAGCCATAACGGTACTTTGGGTAAAATACCTTAAGAGATCAGATTCCAGAAAAACTGATAAGCATTTTGTTACACTGCATATAACTCCAGAGCAGTTAAACTATCTTGGATTGCCTGAGCCCAGCGTGGAGTTTTTTACTGTTACTATTATGACAAGAACCACTGCAAATCAGTTATAAAAGTAAAACAGCATTGAGTTTCATCATCTGGAAGATGCTCATTAAAAATAAAAGTATTTGCTGGTTATCAAATTGCATTATATTTAGTGGAAAAAATGCAAACCCCAGAGAGTGGTAAATCTCACATATTCCTCCTACAGATGAAAACCAGCTAATGGTCACTTCATGAAAATAATCATATATTTAAGAAAGCTTTAATTATAACTTTTTAATACAGGAAGTGCAAGTAACATTAGGTCCCATAAGTATTTGTGCCAATGCGGTTAGCACATCTACTACCGCCATCTGATCAAAGACATAAGAAAGGAAATGCTGTACCACTGAAATGCAAACAGTGATAGTTGTACTGGTAAGTAAAAGGCCCTGCTACATACTGCTTTTGTTAGCTATGAATACACTTATTGTCCCAAATAATGTACCAGGGAAAGCATTTATTCTACACTGCCATTTTAGTTAGCAGCACCAATCCTGACTCTTTTTTTGTTTAGGTTTGACAAGAAATTGTTTAAATTTGCCTTTGAATAGCAGCAGCAAAGACAAACTGTTAAAAAATGAACCAGCGCATTTACCCAAGTCAGGCCTTGCATACAAGCCAGGGATTAGCGTTACTGCTGCTCGTGTACTTTGCTCTGCTGACATCTTGTGGAGATCTTGGTTCAGTTAAACAGACTGGAGCGTCCCGTTTCAATAACTGGCTCCCCCCAGCTGGGCCAGGGTACAGGTGAGCCTGTAGGACGCAGCGTGAAGAAGCCGCCCTTGCAAACACCCCTATGACCAGACAGGCTGAGCGACTGCTTCATGCTCCACCCTGGGTTACGAGGGCCCTTTTGGCAAGACTCGCTTGGCAGCCAGCAGTTTGACTTCAAGAGGCTGGCTCTACAGTGTGGGAACTCCAACTTCAGCTTTTAGCTCCAGGTACGTCAGCAAATTTTGTGCTAACATCAGAGTATTGGGATCCAGGGCCTGGAAAGATCGAGGCCAGTGCTCTGTATTCTGGTCACATCTAACACAGCTGGCTTACAGGTCTTTATACCTAACTCTTTCAGCTGGGGCTTGGCTGCGTCCCATAGCATCCCGGGGACCAAACTTGTGTTTGGGTGGTCAGGTGCCATAGTGTGAGGGGCAGGATAAATCCCTCCAGACTTTCACGGATATGGAGTAAACATTCAGCACAGGCAATTCTGCACAGTGCTGGGGCCACAGAGACGGGATGGCCTGCCAGGACTTCACCATCTCTTATAACTATAATTATGTGACACTAACAATAGAATAACAGGCAACAGCCACCACTCTGTGACCGTAAATGAGACCTGAGACCAGAACCCCAATTGAACAACCATTATGGGCTCATCAGAAATGCAGTAGCTTGCTCACAGCCTCGGACCTGCTTTAGAGGGAGAATAAATGTTCGCTAGACTAGCTCAGGTCCTCCGTGCTCCTAAAGACAAGGGAGCTTCAGTTTCAACCTCACCAGACCAGACTGGGTTCATCCCATGCAGAGCAGTGGTATGCTGTAGGGCAGTGGTACCCAACTTCACTGGCCCCTAAGCTACACCACTAAGCTAGAAGGCAGCACTGCGCTTTGCTCCCTTTCAATCTTAGTTCAAACTCTTTCATTTTCTGTGGCATCAAGCAATGCCAGAGGGACCTGCAGGCAACATGCTGCCCATGAGTCATGGGTTGGGGAACCACGGACCTACAGCATCACTCAAGTATCTGTCAGTGTTGTGCGGGATCCTAGCTGAATACAGAAAATCAAACCCGTAACCTCCTGGCTGGGAGGTGACTGCTAATCTCCGAGTCGAACTCTGCATCATCTGTAATGTCCTCGCTCACATCTGGAGAAGAACGAGCCGTGAAAAGCAGCTGGAAGAAAAAGGGACCACGCTGCCCTGTTTCCTGAATGATTGAATCTGACTTGTACACAAATCTGAATTGCCAACAACCTTGTAATCCTTTCTTGCATGCAGCCTCATGCACCCAGGATTACTTCCATGCAATTTTGTTTGACTCAGGATGATTTACCCTGATAGCACCATCCACTTCCATTTAGCCATGAAGGGCTCACAAGCGCTTAAAAACTCCAGTGCAGGAGCACTACCACCTCGGTTCAAAAACAATCTCTTTACAACTAGACTTGTACTCTACTCTCAGCTGTAAGTAAGGGATTTATATTTAATGATACCATAAGGGGCAAGGAAACAAGCAATGTAATAAGCTAGGATGAGTCTGCTGTGGTAGGGCCACACTTGAACCTCAGGGCTCAGTTCTGCAAGTGCAGAACCCTCCTGCCTCAGAACTGTGAAGCAATGACATGTGGACCTGTCAGTGGATGAGGAGGTCCACTAAGGCTGGATGATGGCCCGACTGCTCAGCCCATTGCAAAGTCAAATTCCCACTGCCTTCAGTTGGACCCTGAATAGGAGTCAGGGATCAGGAGGTAACAGTGAAGCCAGAAGGATTTGCACACACCTGTCACCTGGTGGGATCTGGATAGTGAATTCAAAATGAGGAAATGGCAGTGGGGCCTGGGGTCAAGTCACAACAGGAGGAGACCGGTAAGGAAACAAACACCTTAAATACAAACCTGCCCAAACAATACAGCTGCATGTTGTTTTCTACCTCCTTCCTTGTCACAATCCCGTGATGGGCTCTACTACCCCTGGCCACAGGCTCTGCAGAGCAGGTGGAGTCTATATGGCTACAGAGCCCACCTGGCAGAGCTGGCTTGGAGCCGGTCGTGTCCATCACTGTCCTAATTCGACAGTGAGCTCTTCATGGTGGGAGCCACATCACTTCTAGTGTCCGTGAAGTGCTCTGCTTTCCCAAGGAGTCTTAGTGTGGAATTCGCCCCTGGGATGAAAATATTCACAAGGCCCTGCACATCCCTTAACCTCATGGGACTCTGTGCTGTCCTTATTCAGGCAAAATGCACACTGGAGTCCATAGGTGATGAAGCTCTGTCCTCCCTGGCCAGTGGCAGAACAGCTACAGCTAGTTAAAAGGCTGCTCCATGTGTCTGAAAGTGAATTTAGAGAACCCCAGTAGCTCCTGGAACTGGGTAGAAATGTTCATATAATATTCTGGCATCAGTCCACAAGCCAAACTCCAATGTCAGTCTGAAGTCTAAGTGACCTGTAGGCAGCACTGGAGTTCTCTCTCATGGTCCACTACAGCATGTGCATTCACATGTACACACACACACACACACACACACACACACACACTCGTAGTCATCTAGCCAGACTGCCAGCTGTTATTTCCCAACTGTGCTCCTGTCTCAGCCTCTCTTCCCCAATTCCCTGCTGAAGAAGCTGTGTGGGCTCTGTCTCCTGGCTTTCTGATCTAAAGACAGAGTGGCTTGTCCTTTGCTGGTCCTTTTCTGCTACTTCTGACAGCACAGTATATCTTTTGACCAGCCCCTGTGGGCAAGGGAAAAGCTCTGTTTTGGTGACTGCTGTAAAAAGTGATGGCTGCTCTAGCTCCACTCCAGGTTCCTGAGCAATCCAAATTCTATTGTCAGGAGAACTGACCTGAGGAAAAAGATCTGGAAAATGGTCTCAGCTTTCCACCAGAGGATTAGATGTGAGATGGGTCTGGAGTAATCAAATTATTCAGTGTTCCTCTAGGGAAGCTCAGACAATTATACCCGACCCTAATCAGCACTGCTCAAAAAGCCAAGAAGAGGGCATTTCAGCCTTTGTCTAATCCATCCTGAACCGGGCACTGAAAGGATTTAACTTCCTGCCTTTGCACCAGACACAGAAGTCACTTCTGCACGCAGAAGATAGTTAGTCAACACCCTGGAAATTGCTTCTTCTGCACCTGCAGCAGCTTGACAGCTAGGCTGACACCTGGAGGTGACCAGGCTTCTTGGGGTACAATGTGATCTCAGCTGGAAGTCTGCAGTTCAGAGGAAGGATATGGCTAGGGTTGCCAACCAAAGACCGTTTGTTTGGGTTTTTTTTTACTAACAATCTGCACTTTTTACTGACAACCAAACTTTTTTACTGATATATGTTTTACATAATGCAAATGTAAACCTTCTGCCAGACCCTGGACAAATTTAGGGGTTTAACACCAACCACAGTAAAAATGTTCGGTGTCAGTAAAAAGTTTGCAGATTAATTAAAGCTTGCAGATTGATATGATTTATTTTTTTTCTTGGGTTGGCAAGCCTGCTTGGGCAGTGTCTTTATACCCTGCTGCCCCCACCTCAGGGCTTCCTACTCATCCCCACATCCTGATGCCCCAGACAGCACTCCACACCATGCTGCTCCCCACCAGCCCATCCCCTCACTAGTCCTGCCACCCCCTCCAAGTATGGATCCCAAAAGAAGGACTAGTATCTGTCTACCTATGAGGCAACAAGTGTTACTACCATATGGGACACAGCAGCAGCAGCACATGGCTGGTGATGGAGAAGGAAGCTATGGAAACTCCTGTGAACTACAAAGCTTTCACAAGAGCTCTGTGTAGGATGTACTCCTGCTCAGATACCAGTTGGGGCTGCTCTGCTCTGTCTGCCCTTCATTGCTGGCCTCCAGCTTCTTTCTGATAATAGAGCTTTAATCAAGCTCCTAGCTGCTTAGTTTTTTTTTAAACGGTGGCTCCATTTTTCATGGACTTCACGGACTGGCATTTTTAACCTTATTTTTGATGAACGGTCCATACATTTATAGACAGTTGGCAACCCTGGATGTGGCATAAACGGAGTCACCAGCTCAGGGAAGGAAGGTTTCCCTGGCTAAACCTGGGCTACTGTAATCTTTAGTTTTATGAATTTACCTATGTGGCCAGTGAGGAGACTAGTTCTGTTTAAGGATGAGAACGCATCAAACCCCCAACACTAGCAGGCATTTTGCCTGGATGAAGAATGTCAGATGGGGATGCCATCAGGTGAACTGGGAAGCTCTCCATGAGCAGTAAATCAAAAAGCCAGCCAGCTGGTATGGTCCATACTCTCCTGGCCGGATGGGCAGCTCATCTATTCAGCAATACAGAACCTCAGCAATATTCCTCTCTTTATTTTCCAATTTGCAAATTGTGCCTCTCCCAGACAGTGGGTACCACACACCTTCATTGTAAATCAATGCAGATAAATTAAATTGAGAAAGCCTTGTACAGAAGTTGGTGGCTGGCCAACCTGAACTCGATGAATGGCTGGGGCATTCAGAATGTTTGTCTCTGCCTGGAGCACAGCTTCCTAGTGTGGACTTTACACCATGTCCTATGAGACCCACCCTTGCACCTATGTGCTACAGTGGTCTCTGCCATGACTTAAAGCCAGTTAGAGAGGGGATCTAAGGTGGATTTCCTGTAACTACTAGGTGGAACAAGCAAGAGTTTAGGCTGAGCTGATGAAGGCATAGATAGCTGAAATGGGGTAGGCCACCACAGGCAAGCATGTCCACAGCAGATGGACCAAGGTCCTGGGGCCATCACAGGACCCAGACCCTGAAGAAACCCAAGAAGTAACAGAGGCTGATGAGCTCGTGCTCTCTCTTCTGCAGGGACAGATTTCCTCCAACACATATCCTGTTTCAGGAATGGTCAAGAAATGGCAGCCAATTATTCCCAAGGAATTACATCACCTTCTCTAATCCTTCCCACCTCCCCCTATAAGGCCCTGGCTTACTCAGGGAACCAGGTCATCACTCAGACACAGCAACAACCTCCTGGGATCCAAGCACCTTCTGACTATAGATAGGACAGGGAGGCAATGCAGAATTGTTGAAAATGCACACTAGATGAGTCTCTACCAGGTCTGGGAGCCTCTGTTCACCCTAGGACCCGAAGTACCAGCCTGTTATTCATTTACGGGAAAGCAGAACAAACCCAAACTAGAAGGCTAGCATTGGTGGGCACAACCCAGCAAAGAAAAGAAAGAAAACCACCTACTATCCTACCCTTCATTAGTTAGGGAAGAAGGGAGAGGGTGAAAAGTCACTAATGCCTAGACAAGCCATCAAGAAGAGTGGCCCCCAGTTACAGGAGAAGAAGATGGACACAAGCGAGTGGGACCACCTGCTATTAAACCCCACTTGATAACATCAGAAGACACTGTGTTGGTTATCTGGCCTTATCTATAGTGGTTTTGGAGGATGGCTCCTGAGGGGACAAAGGCAACTCCTAATGGGAGGGAGCTATCTGCAACAGAAGACACAACTGCCGGGTACAATCCATGGATCACCACACTCCTTGATGTTCCCCGACTGTAAAAACCTGATCCTACTGTCCCTACGTAGGGAAAACTTTTATTGGCTTCAATGCAAGGACTGGGCCTCATGCAATAAACACAGCACAGATCCCAAAGCCATCTGGCAGTATATGGTGCTTGATCTCCCATGCACAGGGCAGGTTATATCAGCTTTGTGTTAGGTTTGCTTTCCCAACCCCGGATGAAGACCACCACATTTGGGGGAAGAATGTAGGTGTAATTTTTTTCTGTGGCTAAATGTTGCACATTATACATAACAGAAGCTCATTCTTTTCCCTACATGCAGTAATGTGAATGCACATTCGATTAACATAAAAAGACCCTTACCAGAAAGTGAGTAATCTGTATTAGTCATCCTCATGGCTGGAGTGTAAGATACACTTGGCATGTCATGCCCCTTCTCCTTCTGTTTCCGTCGATACCACACAAACAGTGCCAGCAAGACCATAATAATTAGAAGGAGAATAATAATTCCAATGATTGCTCCCACTGAATGCCTCTCTGATCCAAGAGCAGGGCTAATTTTAGTATAGGGATTTAATTCTTCCATCATAAGAGCCGCTGTTAAAAGTAATTCATAACACACTGTAAATTGAATGGCACGATTCATCTTTCAAAGATTTCTTTTCAGCAAGAACATCATTTTAAAGGGGGAAAAAAAACCCTAAAGCACACAGAATTTCCCCGTACCTTGATCACACCTGATCCCTTTGAAGCCTGGGCTGCAGTAGCAGGTTCCTGTGACGTGATCACACGTTGCATTGTTCATACATTCACACAGCTGTTTGCAACCATAGCCAAACGTTCCAGGAGGGCACTCTGCAAAGGCAAACCAAAGGGTTGGAGAACTACTTACAACTTATCAAGAGAAGATGAAATCCTTGTTCTGCTAAAGTCAATGGCAACATTCTCCTTGACTTCAGCAGGGGCAGGACTTTATCCAGAATGTTCACCTGAACATATTAAAACGTACTTGTATTAATTGTGGGTGTGCTCTTTGGGTTTTAATGTCCCTTCTGGAAAAGTCTTATAGGACTTTATATGGATGAAACCAATCTGGTTCTACAGGAATTAAAAATGCTCCCAGGCAATTATCATAATAGGCTATAGGATTTAACAGAGAATGAGGTCCATTCCACAGACTTTCAGAAGATGTTTTGTATGTTCTAGAGAGAGGTTATCACTCTTCATTAATTCTGAGGAACCTTTCCATACGGGTTGCAAATGTAATTTTTAGTGTACGTTTAGAGGAACCCAATGGATTTTTACTAAACAGAGAGGACATGTATTTATAATTATCCTCACTAATACCAAAAGATGAGCATAATAATGTAGATGGAATTACAAAATTGAGCATCTGAATGGCTTGGTTTGCTTGGCTTATACAATATCAGGCTTCCTGTATTTCTATCACAGACGAAATGATTGAATGTCCAACTGAAAAATTTATTCATACAATTACCATGATGGCCTATTACAATAAATCTGTAGGCAGCTTATTATGCTTCTTCGGGCAACATTCAATAACAAATTGAAAGAAAAGCCATAAACAAGTTCTGGCATCTCTTACTACTTTCTATAGGGAAGGCGCTTTATTGAATGCAGACTCACTTGCTACGTTTCTTCATAATAAATGTTGCTGGTTTGAAGATGCGACTTCCTGTATTTTATTACAGAGGGCTTGCATAGCATGGTAATACCCACCCAATGCCAACCTTCAATAAGTAACTTCCAGTAGTCAAGTGTTCATATTAAGTAACTAATTTTAACCAGCATCTGTACAATGATTTGCAATACTTTCAGTAAGTTATAAAACTGTCTCTCTTTCTCATTATGCATGCCATTGCCTCAATGAGAAATAATAAAATGGTGCTAATTAGCACTCATGCTTATATTAACCTGCAGTCAGTTTAAAACATGGGACATTTGTGGCCTCAGTTTTCAGCATTTCATCACTAGAAGAGTATTAGCATTTGTGTGCTTCACCTTCACACACAGCTTTGATGGCTGGCCCAAGCAGGATTCAGAGATTTAGACCTCTGCATGGATAAAGGAGAGCCCCAGAGTCATAACGATGTATAGCAGAGTTATCTAACAAGAGGGCTTTGGAAGGGGACGAGAACCCTTAGGTTTAAGGGCATATACATGCTCTAATGATTTAGGGGGCCAATCTTTCTGGCAGGCACGCCAAAAATTGGCTTCACCCCCCCCAAGTGCCACTCCGATCCCCTTCCCCTGTCCAATCTGCTGCTCTTTAGCACCTTGCCCTGGGCTCCCTGCCCTATCTGCTATGTCCTGCCTGTCCCCTTCTTGATTTGCCACGTGCCACACACAGGCTGTGCATGCCACAGGTTGGCCAACCGTGCTCTACTTGACATGGACAGGTGAAACGCTAATGTGAAAGCAGGTTATTCTCTACGGGTGCCTATGCCCGTGCTTCGACATGTTCTAATTAACTGAGTCTAACTAGAACGTTCCACTGTGCTGCAGCATTGTGTGTACCCAGCCTCCCATGTTTCAAAATGGTGGTGAGGGTGCTTTAACTGAAACTCGTTAAGCACCCCCATGGCCATTTTGAAATGCAGGATGCTGAATATATGTGATGCTGTGGCATTTGAATTAGAGCAGCTGTCCAGAAGCCACTGTAATTAAAATGTCCTTCCCTCCCCCACACCCGGAGCACATATATAGACATCCTAAATGCTTCCTATACCTTCCTGTGCAAAACCTGGTACTAGGTCGTACTGGGGAAAAGACACTGGGCTAACAGCCTGTTAGTCTATTCCAGGAGAAAATTTCCTATTACGTGGGCAGTTGCCGTAAGTGTGTGTACAAATGGACAGCTAACACACGAATCAGTCATTTGTATACAGTTACTATGACTGTATGACATGCAGAGTCCGGAACTGAGCACACAAGCCGGGCCCATGGACACACAGCCAGGACCAGTCCCTGTCTGTGCATTATGAGTGTGGGGTCCTGCATCTCATGCAGACATCCAAAAGGCTGAAGAGGGCTCAGACATACTGAGGAGTTTGAGATGGAGCGGACTCCCAATCTGAGCATATTATGACATATTATGGCTTCACCTGGGTGCAAGCAGAGAAAACCACAGGGGCCAATGTCACGAGAAGGTGAGCTGGAATTCAAATAAATGTGAGGGAATTCTCTCCTGATTTACCATATTAGACAAGAAGGTAATTATTCAGCTCCAACCCTTCCAGTTTCCACCGGCCTATTCTTTGCTGCTCCAAGAAGCTGTTTAGCACAGGGTGTTAAAGACGCCAGCAGGTGACTGACAACACTCACAATAACGTCTGCCAGTCTCCTTGTGAGGTAATTGGAGTCTGTTGTTAAACACTCCCTCACAATGCCAGTTAAATACATATCTTTCCCCAAATGCCGTGCCCCCACGCCCTTCGCTGATGCTAAGCTCTTGCCTGCTGATCCATTTGCAGTGAAAAGCCTGACACTTTGCACAGGGTCACACCTACTGCACAGCAGAAACAGCAGGAGCACATCACTGCAGGTGAGGTCCTGACCCGGACTAAGGAGCAAAGGTCCCCTACGCCCCTTCTGTGGGCAGCTCAGGCCTTGTGGCCAGGCTTGTAGACTCCTTGCTCCCTCCCTGGAGCAAGTGGGCAGAGAATGAGCAGAGCGCTAGCTCTGTTCTCTGCACCGTGTTCTTGGCCGCAGTAACTGTGCGGTAAAATATGCATTGGGAGCTAATGACTAGCTCTTGGAAGTAGGGCGGGCCTCTGAGCTACGTCTCCACCAAGGGCTACTTGTGGGGTGCTGCAGGTCACACATCACCTCTTTCTGAAGGCTGTGTCTGTGGTTCTGGCCCTTAAAGGCTCTGCCTGGTGATACCGTATCAATTCTGCAAGTCTGAGGGGAACCTCAAGGGACTGAGCTCATGGCTGGGCTGAGGCCCCCACCTCTGGGCAGTACTGATGTGGTATGAGGTTGCCCCTAGCGGTGAAAAAAGAACACACCATAACGGCAGAGGTAGGTAGCCCCATTAGTCTGAAGTCAGGCAGAAGGCAGGGTAGCGATACACCTTGTAGACTAACTGAACCAGAGATGCATAAGCTTTTGTGAGCAAGTGCTTATTTCATCAGATGCTAGGTGAGCTAGCTGTTGCTCACGAAAGCTTGTGCATCTCTGATTAAACTAATCTATAAGGTACATCCCGACCCCAATGGCAGCACTGGTAGCTGAGGAGGTAGGGAAGACCTTCAAAAGCCTAGAAAGGCACAAGGGGCCCAGTTCCCACCAACTGCCCATGTGAGGCTGGTGCTGCACTATTTTTGCCTTTCAAAAAACTCCTTGCACTTCCTGAGGCAGTGCAGACTGGCTGTAGGCAGGACTGCGGATGAGATTCCCCTTGAAGTCTCTGCCACAGTTCTGTGGTCCTAAGCCTGGTGGGTGAAATGTTTCAATGGGAAGGGGCTGTGAGTTCCAGGAATCCCTTGGGAGGTCAGGCAGGGAGATAAGAAACAGGAGGAAATGGTTTTCCATTTAAGTCATTTTAATGTGATTTCGGTGCCCAGGGGAGTGAAGCCCTGAGGGCATTAGCAAGACCCAGCAACAGTGTAGAAAGCTTCTGACCAAGGTTTATCAATGGGACTTTGTCCTGACATCCTGATGTGCCTTGGAAATTGGGAGCTATGAACTGCAGCATGCTGCATGTGCCCAAAAGGTCAGGAAATACCAAGCACAACCAGTGCACACAGCACCCCACGTCTGTACACGTAGCTTCCTGATGGCCTGCCTGACCAGCCAATTTGCCTATTCAAACACAGATGCAGCTGCTGCTTGGGCCTTTGACAATCTGCCCCACCAGTTTCATCTGTGTTAACAGGTGTGTGGCATTCTGCTCTGGGGACTCAGGTGAAAACCATGTCTAGCTGGCTGCAAAGCTGCAAACATATAAGACATGGTTGTAAGGTAATGCCCATAGCTGCTTCCTGGGCATGATTCTGCCAGCCCTTCTCCAACACACCCTTTTTCCATGCCGCTGTTCCCACCTTTACACTGAATGGTCCAGTAAAGGAACTCGCTCAGGTTAGGCTGAAATGTCTGATTGGTTCAAGTGCAGCACCTGTTGTAATTTCTGAGCATCCTCTCACTGGGAACACACTTCAGTCTGCACTGGTATTGATGGAGTCTTCACTCATGATGGTGCATTTAGTATGAATGTCTACCTGGGTGGCAAACATGGGTCCCATCCCTTTAGACCAGACACACAACAGCACACGTTGAAGAGAAGATGAGCGATCAGCCTGAATCACTGCCAGCTTCAAAGATGTTTACAGACTACATCCATTCTAGGACACCTCCTTGAAGCTGAACTGTTAGCAGCAGATGTCTGTTTCCACCAGGAATTGCCAAGGAAACAGAAGAAAAAAGGTAAATGGAGAAATGCTGCTACTTACTTTGCTCACACTGTTTGCCCGTAAAGCCAGTTCTGCAAGTGCACTGCCCAGTGATGTGGTCACAGTCCGCTCCATTCTGACACTGGCAGACACTGGCACAGTTTTTTCCATAAAAGGCTGCTGGACAACCTGTCACAAATCAGAACAAGGAAAGGCAAGGAGATACACTGGAACCTTATTGCAGCAGTATTAAAAATACAAGACACAGAAGACTTCAAGTTATACGTGCCCTCAGCCTCTGTACATTCATTTTTTATTTGATGATCAAAATGCAGAAAAGATTCTACAACTTCCTTGAAGAAGCTTTTTTCACATCTTTCTAAATGACGTCTTAATTGTCTGAAAGGAAACACTTGACCTGCCTATATAAGCTGTACTTTCAAGGAGCCAGAGATTATGGTTACAGAAAAAAGCTGTCTTAAAGGTGGCAGGGCAATGAATTATTGGGGAAAAAAGGGTCTGCCCGAGTGTATTCTACAGTTCTGCGTTCTTTTTTGTAGGGCCCTGCACAAGGCTACAAAATGTGGTCTCAGAAGGAAAAGAAACCTCCTGTGCTTTTTCTAGACCAAGCCCTTGATGCCGAGGTGTAGAGGTTTATGTACAACTTGTACAAATATGAAAAGGAATAAAAAACCCTACATGGTTGGTTCCCCTTCAGTAAACGCCTCCAGTATCTTCAGGACTGATTTCCCCATAAAGTGATTCTCTACCCAGGCTGCAATACCATGAACACACACAAGGTAGCAGCACACACTTTGACAGATTCACCCACTGTAGAACAAAGTTTCTAAACGGCTTACGCTGAGTACAGTAGAGCCCAGTCCAACCATGAGTACATCTACATTCTCCATCATGAGGACTGCACATTGCTCCATTGTGGCAGCTGCATGTGTGAAAGCAATCTGGACCCCAAAACCCAACAGGACATGCTACAAAACAAAGAGAGATCACAATCAACACCCTGACCAAACAGAAGCTTGTTAATTAAGTTTGTTAAGCAGTGACAATGGCAGTGCTTGCCAGCTCTTATACAGGGTCCTGCAATCATTTGTACTGTCAGGGGGACTCCATACCTGTGTAGAGAGTCCCCCTGTCACCACTGAAGTGCGTTATACTTCACCCATGAAAATTACTCTACAGGATTGGGTCTTTGACTCATAGGTGGGCTGTCTATGTAGTAACCCAGACAGCATTAAATCACAGAAACATAGAAAATGAGGCTGGAAGGGACCTCAGGAGGTGACATCTAGTCCAGCCCCCTGCTCAAAGCAGGACCAGCCCCACCTACATCATCCCAGCCAAAGCTTTGTCTATCCAGGTTTTGAAAACCTCCGAAGATGGAGAGTCCACCACCTCTCTGGGTAACTTGTTCCAGTGTTTACTACCCTCCTTGTGACAAAATTCTTCCTCATATCTAACCTACACTTCCCTTGCTGCAACTTGAAACTGTTGCTCTTTGTTCTGTCTGCCACCACTGAGAACAGTCCAGATCCATCCTCTTTTGCACCCCCCTGCAGGCTGTTGAAGACTGCTATTCAATCCCCCCTTGGTCTTCTCTTCTCCAGACTAAATCAGCCCAGTTCCCTCAGCCTTTCCTCACCAGTCATGTCGCCCAGCCCCATCACTATTTTTGTTGCCCTCATCTGGACTCTCTCCAATTTGTCCATGTCCGTTCTGTAGTGAGGGGGACACAAACCTCGACACAGGACTCCAGGTGTGGTCTCACCAGTGTTGAGTAGAGGGGAAGAATCACTGCCCTCCATCTGCTGGGAATGCTCCTACCAGTGCAGCCCAGGATGCCATTAGCTTTCTTGGTAACAAGGGCACACTTCTGGCTCTTATTCAGTTTATTGTCCACTGTCACCCCCAGGTCCTTTTCTGCAGAGCTGCTGCCCAGCCACTCAGCCCCCAGCCTGTACGTGTGCATGGGATTGTTCCATCCTAAGTGCAGGACTTTGCACTTGGCCCTGTCCTCATCGGATTTCTTTTGGCCCAATCCTCCAATTTGTCTAGGTCACTCTGAATCCCATCCCTACCCTCCAGAGTATCTATTACTCCCCCCAGGATGGTGTCATCTGCAAACTTGCTGCAGGTGCGCTCTATGCCACCTTCCACATCGTAGATGAAGACATTGAACAAAACCGGCCCCAGGACTGACCCTGGGGCACTCCACTTGATACTGGCTGCCAACTAAACATCGAGATATTGATTACTCTCCTCTGAGCCCAATGCTCCAGTGAGTTTTCTATCCACTTTACAATTCATTCATCCAGCCTGTACTTCCTTAGCTTGCCTGCCAGAATGGTGTGAGACACTGTATCAAAAGCCTTGCTAAAATCCAGGTACCCCACATCCCCTGGTCTCCCTGCATCCACAGAGCCCGTCCCCTCACCACAGAAGGCAATCAGGTTGGTCAGGCCTGACTTGCCCCTGGTGAATCCATGCCAACTGCTCCTAATCACCTCCTTCTCCTCCAAGTGCTTACAAATGGATTCCTTAAGGATCTGCTCCATGATTTTTCGAGGGACTGAGGTGAGGCTGATTGGTCTGTAGTTCCCTCAATTCTCCTTTTTCCTTTCTTAAGTATGGGCACTATGTTTGCCCTTTTCCAATCATCTGGGACCTCTTCTGATAGCCACGAGTTTTCAAAGATGATGGCCAATAGCTCTGCAATCACATCAGCCAACTCCACCAGCACCCTCAGGTGCATCCCATCTGGCCCCATGGACTTTCATAGATTTCATAGACATTAGGGCTGGAAGGGACCTCGGAAGATCAAGTCCAGCCCCCCGCCCAAAGGGCAGGAAGTCAGCTGGGGTCATAGGAGCCCAGCAAGATAAGCATTCAATTTACTCTTGAAGGTGTTCAACGTAGGTGCTTGAACCACCTCCGATGGCAGGCTGTTCCAGACCTTGGGGGCTCGGACAGTAAAGAAATTCTTTCTTATGTCCAGCCTGAAACGGTCTTGCAGTACTTTATGACCGTTCGACCTTGTCATC
>NW_017728996.1:6149599-6150049 GCF_001723915.1 Gavialis gangeticus | reverse complement strand
GACATCCTGGGATTTGCAAGCCAGCGTTTTGCTCACTTTACTAGCCCCAGAATCACATTGCAGGCTCATGTTCATCTTGTGGTCAATGATGACCCCCAAGTCTCTTTCTTCCATAGTGCTAGCCAGCGTAGCACTGCTGAGCCTATAAGGATGTTGCGGGTTTTTCCTCCCAAGGTGGAGAACCTTGGATTTTTCAGTGTTAAACATCATGAGGTTCTCGTCTGCCCATTTGCTGAGCCTGTCCAGGATGTTGGTGTTGGTCAGTCCATTAAGGATGGCCTCTTTAATAAACTTTTCTAAGATCTTCCCCAGGATAGAAGTCAGGTTGATGGGCCAAAGTTAGCCGCATCCATTTTCCTCCCTTTCTTGAAGATCGGCACCACAATGGCCTTCTTCTAGGCTTCAGGCACTTCACCAGAGCGCCAGGAGCTCTCAAAGACCCGTGCCAGG
>NW_017728996.1:6149325-6149588 GCF_001723915.1 Gavialis gangeticus | reverse complement strand
ACTTTGGGTGGGAGGTCTGTAGTAGACTCCCACCATTGTCCTCTGTGCTGTGTTCCCCATGAATTTTTAACCCAGAGGGTCTCCAGTTGTCCACTCTGGTCATCAACATCAGCTTGCAGGGACATGTAGCTTTCCTTAACACAGAGAGCTACACCCCCGCCCCTTTTATCTACTCAATCCCTCCTGTACAGGGTATAGCCATCTATACCCATGGTCCAGTCATGGGTGGAGTCCCACAAGGTCTCCGTTATCCCTATGACATT
>NW_017728996.1:6147802-6149147 GCF_001723915.1 Gavialis gangeticus | reverse complement strand
CAGTCTGGCTGAGAAGAGCCTCCTCCCCAGGGGAGAGAGGTGGAGGCCATCCCTTCCCAGCAGGTTGCTGCCTCTCTCACCAAAGAGCAGGCTGTGGTCATGGAAGCCAAAGGCTTCCCGATGACACCAGCGCCACAGTCTTTGGTTGACTTGTACACGTCCAGCTTTTCTAAGTAGTCCCTAACCTGGTCTTTCACTACTGAGGGCTGCTCACCTCCTCCCCGAAGCGTGCTGCCCAGTGCAGTAGTCTGGGAGCTGACCTTGCCTGCGAAGACTGGGGCAAAAAAGACATTGAGCACTTCAGCCTTTTCTACATCCTCTGTCACCAGGTTGTCGCCCCCATTCAGTAAGGGACCCACACTTCCCCTGATCCTCCTCTTGCTACCGACATACTTGTATAACCCTTCTTGTTCCCCTTCACATCCCTTGCTGGCTGCAACTCCAACTGCGCTTTGGCCTTACTGACTTCATCCCTGCATGCCCCAGCAACGCTCTTATATTCTTCCCTAGTTATTTGTCCAAGTTTCCCCTTCTTATAAGCTTCCTTTTTGTGATTTAGTTTACTGAAGAGTTCCCTGCTAAGCCAAGCTGGTCTTCTGCCATACTTGCTAGTCTTCCTGTGCATCAGGATGGTTTGTTCCTACACTCTCAGTAAGACTTCTCTGACGTACAACCAGCTCTCCTGGACTCCTCTGGCTTCCCAGGGGATCCTGCCCATGAGTTCCCTGAGTGAGCGGAAGTCTGCTTTTCTGAAGTCCACGGTCCTTACTTTGCTGTTCTCCTTCCTTCCTTTCCTCAGGATCCTGAACTCATGGTCGCTGCTGCCCAAGTTGCCATCTACTCCTCCATTCCCCACAATTCTTCCCTGTTTGTGAGCAGGAGGTCAAGCAGAGCATGGCCCCTTGTTGGCCGCTCCAGCCCTTGCACCAGGACATTGTCCCCCACACTCTCCAAAAACTTCCTGGATCGCCTGCGCACTGCTGTATTGCCCTCCCAGCAGATGTTAGGGTGATTGAAATCCCCCATAAGAACCAGGGCCCATGATTGGGAAACTTCCACTAGCTGTTTGAAGAAAGCCTCATCCACCACTTCCCTCCTGGTCTGGTGGTCTATAGCAGACCCCACCATGACATCACCCTTGTTGCTCTCCCCTCTGACCCTAACCAAGAGACTGAACAGGCCAATCTCCAGTTTCTTACTGCAGCTCTGAGCGATCATATGCAACTCCTCCTCCCCTTCTCCCCTGCCTGTCCTTCCTGAACCATTTGTGCCCATCCATGACAGTGCTCCAGCCATGCAAGCTCCCACCAAGCCTCTGTTATTCCAATCATGTCGTAGCTCCGTG
>NW_017728996.1:6120148-6142802 GCF_001723915.1 Gavialis gangeticus | reverse complement strand
AATCATGTCATAGCTCCGTGATTGTGCAAGGACTTCCAGTTCCTCCTGCTTGTTTCCCAGGCTCAGTGCATTCGTGTGCAGGCACCTGAGCTTACTAGTCGATTGCCCTGATTGTTCTATTCAATCTTACTGCCTTGGTGGCATTATCTGCAGAGTCAATTTAGATGGGTTTTTAAGACATGAAAGTAATTTAATTTTCCTTACTGAAGTAGTTTGAACTAGAGAGCACTATTCGCATTGTGAAAATAATGCAAAGGACCTTTAATATCACTGCAAATTTAAAACAACACAATCAGATTATTTACATTGATACGGACTCATAGCTGAATTAAGATCTTCAAGTCTGGTACATATTTCAAAAGGTGATATCTTAATACTTCTTTCAAAGTTGACATAAAGTTCTCATGTCCAAGATATAGCTGGACTAACTTCCAGAATTGTTAGTGCCAGGTGTGAGCATCCTAAATGATAAAGTGCATCAGTGAAGCACCTATATTCTGGATGGTTTTTAAAAAAGAATCACTTTCTATGATTTCATGTTGAACAAATCAATTCATACGGCAAATCATAGTTTATAGGAAACCTAAATATAGAGAGTGAATATTTCCATTTGGACTTGTATGAGAAGGGAATACAGTCCCTTGTAGTGTTTGGGGTACTCAGTTTGTGACCAGAGGGCCTGGTAGATGTTTCAGGGTATAGACAGAGGTCATTAGCTATTTTAGTTTAAAGTGAGGCAGAAGGTGGGTGAGTGTGGCACCTCAGAGACTAAGCAGTTCAGAAAAGCATGAGCTTTTGTAAGTAGATGCTAGGAATAAACTTGATATATGGGTATATGAAGTAAGCCACATATCCTATACATATATCTTTGTTTGCTAGCTGAGTATGAAATACCTTTGGCTCCAGCTCTGTAGGTAAATGCTCATTCCTAGCATGTGACAGATGTAAGTCAGTCTGGACATGCAGAGAAATCTTTGCCATGGGCTGAATCCCAGGAAAGGTCATGGAGCTTGTAGATGTAAGTTGAGATGGGATTAGGTCCAAAGCAGGCACCCTAGAACCAGAGGTGAGCCCTTCTGGCTACACTGACTTTGCACAAGGGTATTAACAGGATTCCCTAACTTCTCTAGAGCTGGCATCAAGAAGTCCCAGTCATCCCCTTTGTAGCTCCCCCTCTCACCTACAGGACCCTTGGTGTTTGGCAGGGCCAATCTAGGGAAAGCAATATAGGCCCTGGAACATGTGTCTACTAGGGCTGTGCGAAGCTTCAGTCACTGATTTAATTCGGAGGAGATCCAGCCTAATCTGGCGACTGAATCTCTAAATCCTAATTGAATTGGGACACCCATTAATCTCTCCAAATCGAATCGGAAGCCTCCAAATTGATTCGGAGAGATTAGACAATTCAGCTGTAGACACAGCTTTGCATGTTTTTTCTACGTACCTCGAGGTACCAGGCATGGCTCATGAATGCTGAGATGGTGGGGAAGATGGAGCATCCCATGGGAGCACAGGGGGGTCCCCTGCATGCTCGGCGGCGGACCCAGAAGTGAACTGGAAGTACTGCTGGTCCACTTTCGGGTCCACCACTGAGCGTGCAGGGGACCCCCCTGCCCCCTGGCTCAGCTACTAGTGCCTCCTGGGTCTGGGGGAGCACCCAGGGTCCTCCCTGTGGCTGATCACTGAGCCGGGAGGTGCAGGGGGTGGGGGTCCCCTGCAAGCTTGGCAGCGGACCTGGAAATACTTGTGGTCCACTTCTGAGTCGGCTGCTGAGTGCATACGGGACACTCCCATGCTCCCATGGGACATTCCATCTGCCCCACCATCTCAGCGTTCACGAGCCACATCCGGTACCCCAAGGTACGCAGAAAAAACATATAAAGCTGGGTCTATGGCCAAATCGCTGATTCTCTGAATCAGAATCGAATCTTCAGATTCAGCCGAATCGAACCAGGACACTGATCTGAATCAGTGAATCGAATCACTGTCCCCCAAATCAGGCCAAATCCAAATCCAGTGCTGCCCACTTAGCACACCCCGATTGTCTATCCAGCACTGGTTGGCACTGGGCTACGGTCACGTCAGTAGCCCTCACACTTTCTCCAGGAAGGGGCAACCCTGAGGAAACTGGCAGAATCATGGCAGTACACTTTGCGAGGTAGTCTGAAGTCAGTGAGAAGGCAGGGTAGATGCACACTTTTATAGATTAACTAAATGTGATATATACAGGGAGTACAAACTTTTGTGAACCCAAGTTTACTTCAATATGCTTTGTCAGTCCAAAGCATGAAGTAGCCTGGACCATCTTCCTTCTGCCTCAACAGGAACTTGCTGCTGCAGAACTGGTCAGTCTTCCTGGCAACCAGTGAGGACTCCATTTTTCCCCAAGGTTAACAGAAACTAACAGTAATTTTCCAATTACATGGCTAAATATAATGAGCAATTGGTGGAACTGGATGCTTTTTAAAATTTTTTTTTGAGTGACAGCAATATTCTGTCTGTGGAAGACAGACAATAAAAGCAAAATTACAGCTGTCTGTTTTTATCCGATTCCTACTTTATCACTGCAAGTTTAATATATTTTACTATGAATGCCATCTAATATGCTAGTTGTATCCTGAATATGAAGTAACATTTCTGAATGATAGGATATTGCTTCCCTCTGTGATCTATCTTCAATTAAGGAACGCTTTCAGGAAATGACACGTTGGGATTGCCAATGCCAATCTTTTTACCTGGGCAATTTTCAAAAAGATACCATGTCTCCCTCCAAACCCACACTGACTTTTACAATTAAATTAAATTTAATAGAAATATATCATCTTCTTAATTTCTCAACTGTATGTGTCTGGGCCAGGAAAACATTTACTGGTTAATAATTTCTAATGTAAGAACTGAAAGAAAGTGATTAAAAAAAAGGAAGTTCAACTAGAAATTAAAAGGCAGTGCAGATCTTTCTTCTCTGATAAGAGCTGGTGACCTCACTTTACTGTAATAGAAGATAGTAGCTGCCTGTGCAAATTCCAAATGCAGAAACTAATTCAGGCCAAAGCTAACATAGATTAATTAAAAGAAATAAGCTATAAAGAGAGTGAAGCACTGGCTGCACTAACACTTTAGGGAATTCCCTGGAAATTGATCATTTTGTCCTTAATTTTAAAGCATTAAAAGGCTCAAAAGGAAAAAATCGTATTTTCAATTGCAAATAAAACAGTGGAGAATATCTTGCTTACTCTGAGAGCAGTCTTTGCCTATCCAACCCGGAAAGCACTGACAAGATCCATCAATAGGGTTGCAAGTCCCGTTGTTGGTACACTGACAGATTTCAGCACAGTTCTTCCCATATTTTCCACTGGAACACACTGTGGAAATACAAGACAGTTGATGCAAGCCGTTCATTATGAGCATTAGGAAGTGACAGGAATTGGCATCTACAATAATATTTTGCCTACGTGACAAACAGCTTGAGCCACATGGGTAAAACTCATGCTTGAAAAACCTAAAAGGCAGAAGCAAATAGGTCAAATGGACACTTGTCAGTGATGGCTTAGATAGGGATGATCTCTCCTTGAGTAGGGGGCTGGCCTAGATGACCTCCCAGGGCCCCTTCCCATCCCACTTCGCTGTGACTCTAAACCCATTTTGGTTGGTAACATTTTCATCGTTCAAGGAGATAAATGTTTCTGATTGAAAATATGGTACCTGGTACAGTTACAAGTAATTGCTAAGATCACAGAAACTGAAAGTTAGAGAAAGAATGGGAAGGATGCAGCTTGAGGCATGTTGGTACCAGGACAATAAGTTGAAGGAGCTCAGAGCAGAGCAGCAAATAGCACAATGATTCTCAGATAGGGTGCCAGGGGATTGCCTGAATGGTGCTGCAAGGTGTGAGGAGATATGTGAGATGTGACGTGGATAACTTAGAAGATCAAGGGACAAAGATAAAGGCAGGAATGTTTTAGCAGAAAATAATGTCCTTCCTGGTGGTGGGTGGCAAAACAGCTGGAAGCAGCCAAGGAGATGACCATACTTATTTGCATTGATATCCAAGAACATGGAGTAAGGATCGCTGGAAGCCATGTTAAGGAGCTAACCACACCTTCCCTGCATCTGCTGCAAGTGTTCTCTGATGGAACACCAAAAAGGAGCATAGCACCATAGGCAAGTAGGTTGGAAGGGTCATCCAGTGCACCTTTTTGCTCAAGGCAGGCTCATCCATGACTAAACCAGCCCAGCCAAGGGTCTGTCTAACATAGGATCATAGGAAAGTAGGGCTGGAAGAAGAGCAACAGGACACAGCTCTTACACAGAGCACTTGAAGTTACTGACTGTAACAGGATCAGGCCTTAGGGGCAGTTATGTGATTCCTGCCCTGCTACAGCTCCTAGGGTACCCTCCAATTCCTCCTTCCTGCCACGCCTTTGTTGTAATAATTGGATTATGAAAAGAGAGGATGCTCGAGGGTCCTAGCGTGGGCCCCCATCCATCCTTCAGCTAGCAGTCCCCTCCTGGATCACATTGGTCCCAATCCTGCCCTCAAGTGTTAAGTGGGCCTTCTTGGCCTGTTAGTGCCCCCTTGTTGCCTTAAGAGCTGAATTAGTTACCTGCTTCCACGCATTCAGTAAGTCCCATGCCTTGCAGATGTCACTGTCAGGCCCCTCCGGGCCTCCACACCCTTGTTGAAGACTTGGGCTTCCTGGCTTCCACCCCTTCCTTCTCCCCAGGTACACAGTCCAGGCCCAGGCCCAGGCCCACTGTTCTGGACTTCAGATCCTGGGACCGAGCCTCTGTTTCATCCCTCTTGGGCTCTGAGCCCTTAGCTCTAGCTCCTGCCCCTCTTGGGCTTTGGGCCCCCAGCTGTGGTTTCTGCCTCTGTTGAGCTATGGCCCTAGCCTCTCAGCTCAAAGCCATTTCTATTGGCTTTCTTAGTCTAGGCTTTAACACTCTAGGCTTCTGCTTGCCTGTCTCTTAAGCCTGGTCCCTTGCAGGGCTGGAAATGACATGGGCCCCTTGGGTGCCACAGTGGTCTCCTCATCACCCCTTCTAGCCACAGCCAGTCCACCGGTATAAACTAGAACATACACACAAGCCCACTGGCCAGATAACAAAAGTCTTCCCCATTCTAGGTCTTAGCTTGCCTGCAGGCCGTAAGCTCCTTACTTGCAGTTTCCAGAGCAGCTCAAGTATCAGTCAGTTGTTCTCCCATAGCCTTCCTGCTCAGGAGCTCCTCTCCGTGCTGCCTGCAGAGCCAAACTGACCATCTTCCCTCAGGCACTGACCGTATGTGCCTCCTAAGCCCTGCCCCTTCCGGTTAGATGGCTCCCTAGCCACCCACAGGGGTTCCCCTTTTGTGCCTGACAGCTAGCCCCAGGGCAGCTTATGGCTGCTACACTTGCTGCCTTAGCAATGTCCTTACTGCTCAAGCAGGGCTCTGCCCTACCATATTACTGCTGGGCAGCTAGCCCTGCAATAGGCACTAGCAGCCTATGAGTCCCTGGCTGCCTACTCCTCTGCAGCTAGTCCATAATATGCAATCTCCCCACTTTCTATTCTAGGGGCATCCCTGCTGCTGCCTCTACCAAAAAGTAACGGGAACCTCTGACTCCCTGTTACACTGGTCCATCAATTTTCTGTGCTTGTCTGCTTAACAAGCCCAAGAATGGGATATCCTACCCAAACGAGGCCTATGATGACTTTTTTATACCTTGTCATTTATGTTAAGGTAAAAGGGTAATACGCACTGTCATTATCCCTCAGAATGCCAGCAACTCGTACTGTGGCCATGACAGCTTGCAAGCATCTTGTCTAGAATATGCTATCCTCCTTTACCCAGATCCTGGCCGCAGAGCTAATTCAGGCACATGAAAAAATCTAAAGTTCTTTCCAGGATATATAAGTCTGATGTGGCAATAATGTTGCATTACACCCTGCAAACCTCAACATGATATCAGTAGTAACTATGTGATAGCAATAGCAAATTCTGCTCAGAGATCTGATCCCACGTGGTGATATGGACAGGGATGTTGTGAGCCATGCTCCGAAATCTTTTAGACACATTTGAAAATCTCCCCTCAGCGACTCAGTTCAACATGGGATGGGGGAAAGCTCCCAGGAACCTGCAGAATCAGGTCCTAGGTGCATATTGGAAAGAGATGGCAACTTCTTTGAGCCCAAATATTTGCATCATATAAGCCTAGCCCTAGAGAAAGACAACTGCTGTGATGAAGCACATGGCCTGCTGCTGAAAATTAAGCTCATCTCAAATCAGCACCCACCTACTGATTCATCCATCTCCAGTGAATCCATCACTGTAATAACTGAGTGCTACCATTGCACTAAAACCAAAAAATAACAACCATGTCTATCAATGGGTTGTAACAGAAGTATTATATATGCCTGCATGTGCTTTTCTAAAACAGATACTGTGCAATTTAAAACAAACAAAACTATTCTTGAGCCTTGCCCCATGATGGTGTAAAAGCCTATGTCTGAATGTTCTCAGGGGAAATCTCATAACAGTGGCATAAAGGTAATAGATAGGTATATCTTCAACCTCCCACCAAATTATAGGAAATCTTTAACATTAAAATTGATGGAAAGCTCTGCTCGGCAATACTCAGTAATTGTATTATTCTCTACAACAGATGAATTGTTGAATTGCTGGGCTCTTATTGGCTCTGCTCCTTGACAAAAACAGATGTCTCTTCAAAACAAGATAAAACACACAGTCTGTCTTCGTGAGGAATGTAACAGACGGAACTGGACTTGTACCCTTGTAAATAATAGTGATGTCAAAAAAGTGATTAAGGCACTTCTCTGAATTATTCAACTCTTTTGCCATTTCGACTATTCTCACTTTCTCATATGAATTCACTGCAGATGACCTCAATCTATTCCGAATGTGAATCAGTCGCAGATTGAAATCCTGAGCTGTGATTCATTTGCTTTTATACAATATGCCATCTTCTACTCTTACCCTGAAGGAAACCTAAGAATGCAAAGAGGACAATAGCGTACAGTCTAGCTACAGACTTATCTCCAGGAGTGGATAAAGTTGACTTTCAAATTATGCACTAAACAGAATAGTGCTCTAACTGAAAAGAGATAAAACTAAAGAGAACACAAAAGAAAAAAAAGGAAGGAAGAACCAGAGAAAGAACAAAAACTAAAATGATCTGTCAACCTGCGTTCTTGCATACACTGTGTCATTATTCAATCCTAATGCTTCCTATTCAGGGTGCTTAAATGCAATATTTTCACTGCATCTTTAAGATGGAAATAGATAGCAACACTTACATGAAAACAGGATTTACTTACAAAAAAAATTGTTCTCAGAAGTCTAACTTAAAATACATCTCGGATTTACTCTGCAATACACAATGATAATGTCCATGGATGGGTTTGTGATCCTAATCCAGATGCTGACAAAGGCAGAGGCAATGCTTTCAGCTAAAAGGGATGGAGGCTAATGGGGGATTTCTACTGTGTGATCACCTGTTGTCTTTCCTCCAGCTTGGAGAAATGGTATGATGTACTAGGGGATGTTAACACAGAAAGATTAGAAGAACTATTCGGCAGAGATGGTTGTTCTCATTAGTTTTAGCAACCTGGTTGTGCTCTAACATGATGACTTGCCTTTAAAGCTGTGAGCACCAAGCACTAGCACTTCTTAAAAGCGTCAAGACATGTTTGAAATCCCTCTATAAAATGAAGACTAATAATACTTTCTATACAAGTGAGGCTTTGATTGTACAACTCTGATTGTGATGTTAATTAGTTATAAAAGCTCTGAAGTGGGACTCAGTGAGTCCCGCTGGGACGTCAGGTGTGTTCTGGCAGCCATAACATATTATCAACCCAATTTGCTACCTGATTGTGAAAGATATTTATAAAGAACAGCTGCTTAGTTGTTTGCTGCTTTGAATTCTGAGATAAACTAGTCCCAATGCATGGAACTTCTGATGTTGCAGAGTGTACCCTGGGAGCATGCTAGCAATGGAAAAATGCTCCTATTGCTAAAACAGGGTCAATAGGAGACGAGTGGCAGAACAAAGTGCATTGTTTGTTTCACCTTCTTCTAAGGCAAAACATTAATTAGCATTCTTCTTTCTCAAAAAAAAAAATACATGCTAACTGGTTATGACAAATGGCAACACAAATTGATTTTAATTAGGACATGAATATTTTAAAGTGATTCTGCTGGATAGATCAACATTTCAAAGTAAAACCAGAAGTACTCAACAGCTGAGCAAAAATAAAATAGAGCTTTCTTAACAGGATAATGAGCCCAGCTCTGCATTTTGAAATCTGGCTAACTTTTCACATAAGATGGACAAATTCGCTGAAACATGCTCATTCTAATACATTAATTGGTATACTGCTTAGTGGAGTAGAGAGCATAGGGAAAAGAAAACATATGGTTATATTTAATCTACATTTAATGATTTTGCATACATCCTGTCTGTAATTTGTAACACATTGAAAAGCAGGTCATTAGAAAGTGTCAGTTCAATTTTTTACAAGGCCTGTGACTTATCCAGGGCAGTGGCCATTAAGAGTAATCTCTATTAAATCTATATGTAGAAAATACTCATAGCAGCAGGCAATAAATCAGGTTCTGCATAATACTGTCATGATTTCACAGGTGGCTTAGGATGTCACTGAGAAGCTGAGCCCAACATTTAAGACATGGGTGTCTAAGTTCAGCAGCTAACTAAGAGAGATCCAATTTTCAAAGGCACTGGGGAGTCAGAGGTAGATTTTAGTGTGAGCCGGGGTTGCTCCACACCTCTGAAAACCAAGCCAATTTTATTTAGCTGCTTGAGTGACAAATTTTCTGTACCCCCCTAGCAGTCCAGGCCTGATTGCAATGGAACTTTTCATAGGGCAAGGTCCTATTCATTGCAGATGAGGCTGGCGTGCATTACTTAGCTGTTCATTTGGGTTGAAGTGGCCGCCTTTGAAAATGCAGGTCATTATATTACCGGATGTGTGTGCCCCGCATGCTTAAAAGGAACCCATGAAAGTGCCACTGCACATTTAGGACACACTAGATTAACAGAAGGAAAAATGAAAGCACTGAATAGCTGATATATTTACAGCATGCGTCACATTTTATATGCACTTAAATACAGAGCTGCAGAACTGTTTTATTTATGCATGTTGGAGTACAACGTATTTACAAAAAGATGACTAAGTATCTATTTGCATTTTGCCTGTGAAGTGAAATATTGTTCCTCCTGAACTAAACTGCTGAAACTAAAAAAAAAATACAAAGCAGAAAACTTGCAATCAGTCAATAAGCATTCCTACTGCAGATCACATGCACGTAAAACTTAAAGAACCAGCTGGTATTTTGGGGGTCAGTACCTTGGTTGCAGAGTGGACCAAAAAACCCAGGCAAGCAATCACAATGTCCCGTCACGTGGTGACATGGCCCACTGCTGTGCACACACTGAGGACAGGCTTGACTGCAGTGATGCCCATAAAAGCCAGGTGAACAAACTAGAGAAAAAGTAAAGATCATTAGTCAGTGGTGCTCAGACGACTTGTCATGGTAATCAGGATTACAGATGCTCTTGGTCTGTGCATTTGTCTATAGCAAAGGACCCCATGTCGATTCTAAAAACAGCCATATACAACACATCTGGAATCACCTCCAGCACTTAAGATCACACAGACATACTAAGTGCCTGATTTCTACAAAAACTAGATACCAAACACATGTGCGACTGGGCAGCTACTTTGTACATGCAGTTGTAGCAGTGGCAGCCGTCCATGGCTCAGTGTCTAAAAGGGTAATTATGGTAACCGCATGCAAGACTGCCAGATGTGCACTGGGTAATCCCACAAGGCTCCTGTGGACATTACCCAGGCAATTGCAGGATTAATGTAGACTGAAAATACCGCAGGGTTTGCCCACTGTGAATAAAAGCCAGAAGTCAGAGAATAAGGGCTCAGCATCTCTTCGAACACTGCCCTTGTTCCTAAGTGAATGTAGTTGGGAAACTCCATTGACCAGATTCACTGCCACAGGTAGGTGCAATGCATGGCTAAAGCTCAGTAAGAAAAGAGACAGTGGAAATGACTTCATGTGTTTCCCTCCATCCTCCTGTGACTCCCTATTATGTGAAGCTGACTCAAGAGTTGCCATGTCTAATTTACTCTTGTTTTTAGGTGGATGAGAATTTCTCTGCCAGCCCTGTAGACTCACAGTGAGAGCTGGGCTCTTACATTGCCCCAGACGCTGCAGCTGGCACTCAGCTGATGGTTGTGTTGGTGATGAACTCACCATGAAACAATCCAGCTCACTCGCCCAGACAGTTCTGCAAGGCTAGCAGTGGTGACGCACTTGTGCCAGTGAAGTAACTCGGGTGACACAGAAGAAGGAAAGCGGCTGAGTCAAAAGGTACCATCCTTGCCTCCATTCCTAGTGCTGAATTTCCTGAGAACCTGCCTGGGGAGTCCAAACCCACGTGGCCCAGCAGAGCTGTACACTTCCAGAGTCCGTGCCCCCACAGCCTGGGGAACGGTCAAGTGGATGTGAGGTACATCCTCTGGCTGCATCATCGCAGAAAAGGATTTCAGCAGCCATAGGGGCTATTGCAGAACAAGCTGCAGGGCATCTCTGCAGTCTCAGGCTTGGGGAAGCTTTCCTCCTGCCACGAATACTCAATGGATCTCCTCAGGGCAAAACCTGCTTACGGGAGCTGCATGCTGGGGACATGATTTGCCCCTTGTGGCCTACACGTCTTCAGCTGATAAAACTAAGCTCTTTTTCAGCTCAGAAAGGCCAGAAACGATTAACTTCCCTACGTTTTAGCGCTTACAGGGCTTCAGATTTATAAAACAATTTCTTCTCTAGCTCCTGACTGCTTTGAGTGCCATGTTTCAGCCTTGCAAAGAAGTTTTACAGCTCCATAGATATGCTGAAGCACCTGGAAATTGGGGTTTATAATGAAAATGCTTATAGGCCATTAAGTATAGCAGTGCTAGAGGTCATTGCTATAATGACTTTAAATAAAATGTGTCAGCTACAAATTATATTTTGGAGACGAGTGTGCGTAAGTGTCAAGTGAAACCTAGAAAATCAGAAGGGGTGTGTGTGTGTGCGTGTGCACACTGTAACAGACCATGAGAGAGCTCTCCAGTGCTGCCATACAGGTCACATAAGCTTCAGGCTGACACTAGAGTTCAGCTTATAGACTGAGGTCAGAATATTATACAAACATTTCTACCCAGTTCCAGGTGCTACTTGGGGGGTGTTGTCTCTAATTCACACTTAGACTCTAATTCATACTCAGCCTTGTGTGTGTGTGTGTGTGTGGGTGTGTGTGGGTGTGGGTGTGTGGGTGAACTGGGACTCCAGCATGGCGGGGGGGGGGGGGGTTCCACATGATGCCACAAGAAGGAAGATTAATCAAGGTGAATCCATTTTGTGTGTGGATAGGCAGAAAGCTGCAGAAGGTCTTGAAATGGGCATAGAAATGTCCTAAGGAGAGGAAGGAGAAGCAGTTTTCCAGGGAAAGTGAATGAGAAGGTTTTATTTCCTTAGCGCATTTTAATACGGGGATGGAGATTACCCTTACTGCAACAATCCCAGGTGGGCATCAAGGCTCCTCTGCTTCCCCTTCTAGGAGCAAGACTTCTGCATGAGCCTGCTATCAGCCCTTGACCCTGTGAGCTGGTGCACAGCCACTCTCCACTGTATAAGGGATTGCAGAAGACTCTTGCCTGTATCTACATGGTGGATGAACTCTGACCTCCGCTTTCACCGGCTGCTATGTTTTATGCCTGGACCTTGTTTGAAACTCAAGCAAAAGAAAACAGCCTCACTCCCACTGTTGAATTGTGCATGCAACCTGTGCCCTGTCCCTGAATCCCAGCAGACGCACCTCCTGCAGTTACCTTCATGGTGCTTTTACTTTCTTTTTGCCCCGAACCTTTCTGAGGTTGATTAACAGTGATGCTTCTCCTGCTTTGCAGCAATAAATGCCCCTCCCAGGGGTGGAGGACTGACTGGACACTCCTCTGTGAGAATGGAGGTCCTGAGGATGATCACTGACTCAGGATGGTGCTTGTGTCTGCTATCTGAACTGCTTGTTAAACCAGGACATGTTGCTCTGTCTTCCTTCCTTATTCTCCAGAACCATTTACAGTGCAACATTTGGTATTCTCACAATACACCTGTCCTCCAGGGACCGAATTAAAAAGCTGCAATAACTCTTCTATGTTGGGCAGTCCCCAAGAGGCGAATGGACCTGGAGTAGCAGGAAGGCTGCAGCAGGAGCACACTATTGAGATTGCTTTCTTTCAGGATTCCTCAGTTGACTGACAAAGGAGCGTTTCCTGAGCTACTCTCTCCCCTGAGACCACAAGCCTGCCGTTGGCTTGTGCAGCTCAGAGACCTGTGCCTCTGTTGTGCTGCATGGAGCCCCAAGTAAATACTTGCTTTTATCAGGACAGTAAGTCTTACTTCTCTGGCACATCGGTCCTCTGTATCCTGGAGCACAGTCACAGGTCCCATCCTCTGGTGAGCAGGATCCTCCGTTCTCACAGTTGCAAGAGATGGAGCAGTTTGGCCCCCAGTGGCCCTGGGTGCACATGTTATCACAGCGGATGCCTGAAGAACATAAATACATGGAATAGGTTTCAACACAGCCTGTTCTATTCGGGGATCACACGGGTGCATGAGTGCACTGCAGAGTTGGGGCACGTTATTGAACAAACCAGACAGCCTGGCTAAGAAACATCTCCTCTGCTCATAACAACTGCTTCATGCATGGACAGTGCAGTATACACAAGGGCTGAATCCTGCAGGGTGTATAGGGCCGGGGGGTGCAGTGGTGTGTTTGCACCCCTTCAGATCACACAGCAGGAGCAGCAGCGTGGGACTTTTTAAAGTCCCAATGAAGATAAGCATTACCCGCTCCCTTGTCCATGCGCAGAGACACGTCCCCTCCCCTTCCCCGATCCCTTGCCACCACTGCCAGTGTCTGAGTTGTCCTGGGGGCTCCTGTCCCACTCCAGCTGGGCTGCACAGGGGCTGGACTCGGTGGACTGGTGATGGTGGGAACCATGCAGGCAGGTCCCACCAGCCTGGGTGTTCCCTGACAGTGTGGAAGCAGGCACAGGGAAGGGAAATCCACCTGCCCACTGCTGCCATCCTGGGCTGAGCCCAGCCCTGCATAGCCCGGCTGGAGCAGGACAGGAGCTCCCCTCACCCCTGGGTCAGCAGGGACAGCATGGATACTGGCAGTGGGGGAGGGGGTGCAGAATGGGGAGGGCCTGGAGAGGGAAAGGGAGAGGATGTGCCGCTGAGCAGGGAGGGGAAGGGAGGTGGGAAATGCTGACTTTCTTCGGGATTTAAAGTTCCCAACCAGAGAGAAGAGAAGGCAGGAGCCTGGGAGCTGGGCTGCAGCCACCCCTGCAGTGCTGGCCACTGCTCCTGCATCCCACTCTATAACATCCTGGATCCTCTTCTGCATTGCATCTCCCTTGCAGAACGCAGTACCACATAGGACTGACCCCTAAGCATTGTCAGTGGGAACAAAGGGCAGCAAGTGTCTTTTAAAAAAAGATCAGAGAACACAGGGCTGGAACTGAGCAGCCAGTTCAATTCTGCTTCCAAGCCCCTCGCTGTGAAATGGGAGAATGAAAACGCCTGAGTCAGAGCTCTGTAGAAAAGTCTTTCCTTCTCCAAGTCTTAATGTCTGTTTAGTTCTACGGGGGGGACACTGTCCACTTCCCGTCTCAACCCCGGCATGTCACATGGGTCTGGGTCATCACACGGTGACCTTCCAGCACAGCGTCTGAGCGTTAATGCCTTCAGACCCCAATCCTGCAAGCAGCAATGCATGGGTGCGACTTCTCCATTTTGCAGTTTAACAAGAGGAGACCAAGAGCGGCAACTCCAGTCCCCATGTTCCCAAAGCAATAGTTTGACATTTATTATGATGAAAATCAAAGCTTCAGAAGTGCAGAAAAGCTCTGCTGCCCAACTTCAAAGCATCGCTCTCTTGCGCTGTTTTAATTGGTGACTTAAATACCAGCCTGGTGTCTCTAGACACCTGTATCAACTGTGGGATTTGAGCCTACAAACTGTTACCCGCCAGAGAAGCTCTTCCTTCTGTGAGTAAGTTAGGACCCACAGCTGAGTTCAGCAGAGCTCCTCACATGATTAAGGGCTTCTCAGAGGAGTAAAGGTTTGTAGGACTGGGAACTAAGGGAGACATAAAAAGCTGGCAGCAGCAGGAAGTGGCATTAGCTTTGGCACATTGTAGAAACTGATAACACAAAAAAAATACAGACGGTGCCTTGAAAATTTTCCTAACAACGTTACCTCACCAGGTGCCTTACAACTGCTTCACCCAGATTTGATGGCATACACGTGCCCTAGCCACACTTTCAACATGAAGAGGTTCTTTATCATCCATGCACATGTTCCCGCTGCATAATGGGATAAATGCAGACAAGGATTCTGAAAGATCCAGCCTTAGCCAGAGGTTGGATTAATGCACTACGAAGGATAAATACAATCCCAAGTAATTTCCTACACCTCTGATAACTTCATCTGGATGCTACAGGTAATGTACTGTATTTGTGAAGCTGCAATCTGTACAGTTACCAAACTTTGAGGATTATTAAATCAGCTAAAAGTCATTATAAACACACTTACAGTGCAGTTTCAAGGCAGTTTTATAAATCTCTGAAGTTAATAGACTAAAAATACCGCAGAGCTGAAATTTCCTTTTTCTGAAGATTAATCACACAATTATGGTGACCCTTCCTAGGAAATCTTAACCAAGGCTGGCAAAAAGCAGTTTGAAATGGGATTTCTAGTAATACACAATCATAGCTTTATTTACAAAGAGCCACAGCTGTACAACTTAATAAAAAACAAATTAAAATACAATAAAAATATAATAAAACTCACCCCCTTAATATTTAAGCACACAAAGCCAAACAAAAAGGACTCAAAAAACAAACAAAAAAACCTCAAGGAAGAGTTGATGTAAGCAAAATTACCTGAGAGACAAATAATAAAAAATCACTACTGAAATAAAAGAAGCCTTTGGCACATTTAGGTTACATATTCTATGAATGTGAGTGCTGGTATATAATGTAGGATAAGCATAAGGAAATACTAGAATAAAAAAGCAGGCCTACTATATGTACATACATAGGCACATTTATACTTTTAAGTGCCCCATTCAGGCTCCAGAAATTAAACTTAGATATACATTTAGAAGAATGGGTGTCTTTTCCTCCCGATTGTTGTATTTAAAATGCAAATTTTTTTATTGCAGATGGACTATTTAGAAATGGAGACAAGCAGCATTCTTTCTTGCTTCTTTTTCCAAAGTTTGGGAAATGATGACATTGGCTCCTCTCCTTTGAAAGGTAGCTGAATTAGAATGCACGGCTGTTCTCTGCAGTAGCAAAACCTCTCCCTAAGTAATGAATAATGAGGGATGTCTTCCCTTTTCTAACTAAAGCAATGAGTCATTGTGAGGCCAATTGTTCTAACAAAATGTAAAGGGGAAAAGAAAGAAAACCTTCTATGAGACACTTCCATCTCTTACAGCTCTTATTTTATTTATTAATATTCAGAAGATGACTGAAGGATCCATTTTTGCAGAACAGGCTTTATATTATTTCCAAATGAATCCTTAGGAAAGTTGTTCTTTTGGATGCCAGCGCCCATGCTGCTTTGCAAATAAAAACAAGCAGTTTAAGTTGCATCTGGGCATGTATATTTTGCTGAAGAAGCACCTTAATTTACAATTCCCTCATTTGACAGTATAGCAAGGGTGAGTGTATCACTCCCAGATACTTTACAATCAGAGCTAGTGGAGCATTAAGCTTCCTTAATGCAAAACTTTAATCTTTACTTAAAAACTTGCTGATGAACATTTTTGATAAGCAATTAGTGTTCAATATGTAATTCCCAGAAATATAGAAAATGCTGAAGTTTACATATTTCAGCATAATCTCAAGTTGCAACCAAAGGTTCATGATTTATGAACAAATCCCTCATTTTATATGCCTTATGTACAAATGAGGAAGACAACTACCAGAAGAGTGCGTCCTCAAAGCTGGAAGAAGCAGTTCCATATGTGCATACCCCTTTGCCTCCATGCTGGGAAATGATCTTGTCTCATGAGGCTCTTGGTGCCAGGAGCTTCTTCACCAAGATTTTTTTTGGGGGGGTGGGATTATAAAAGGAATTCAGGGAACTTGCATAAAGCTAGTCATCTGTTGTACAAGGGCAAAACCACAGACAGAAACTGCAGGCTAGGGAGAGAGCTGTAATCCCCGGTGGCCCTTAATCCAAGCTGCAAACTGAAGTCTTGGTGCCAATCCCTCTCTGCTGTGAGGTGCTGTGGTGTATAGGCAATGGGATCTGCACCGTTTCCACTGCTGTCCTTTGAGGTGTCCTCCTGCGTGTCTGGGGGTGCGATGTGACTCCTTTGACAGTGGCTATTTCACCACATACATACTGCAAGAGGTGTTTATACCCCATAAGCAGATCCTGCTCTGCAGAAACTGAACCCAGTGTGTGAAATGCTGTATAAACATTTTCAAATTGTATTTGGGGTCAGTTTATCCCTAGTCTAAAAAGGCAAGGATGGGGGAACTCCCAAGAGGCAGTCCCTACCCTACCCCAGGGCAGCTTTGGGTCAAGGAGTCTTCCCTCAAGTGTGCTGTTAGGGCACCTTCGTTCTGAGTGGGAAAACAACTGGCCATTTGGTCCTTGCTGGTGCTTGGCTCAACCTTGGGTAAAAGCCCCTAAACAAGTGAGATGGGAGAATAATTACTGGGCAGGCCAGTGGGATTGAAGAGCTCACTCTGCAATTGGGTGTATTCAAGCCTAGATCTCCAAAGGGGAAAGTTCAGCGCATTTAACCACAACGTCAACTGTTCCAGAAAACCCTCTAGTGTCAACACTTTGTCTGACACGGGATCCCCCCCACGGGAGCATGGAAGTTACATTCACGAGAAAGAAAAGCAGCACACCGTGCAAGAGAAGCAGGTCAGATGGAGGGAGAGGGAAAGGGAGGTCTGGGTAGGGTTAATTGCCAATGGGAAGCAAATTTGTCTGATCCCCCAGAGGACTATGGTATGACATCGGTCCAAGGACCATGTCTCATTTTGGGGGCTGGGGTAGTTAGTGAAGATGGAAGGGGAGTCCTTTTATGGCTGCAGTTTTTCAGCTGTTGTAAATCTGACTTCAGTGGAGCGACACTGATTTACAGCCACTGAAATTATGGCTGTTTGCCTTCAATATTAGAAGCCAGGTCATAAAAATATTATATAAATGACCATGAGGAATATGGAGCAAGAAAGAGGGAGAAAAGAGGCAGATGGGGACCTCATGTCTATGGCATCTGTGAAAGAGTTAGGCTGTATAATGCTTCCGTTGTTAGCCATAATGTCGTGTCCTCCTATGAGGCAATAGGAGTTTGTCACCAGTTCATATCGCTTGTGGGTATGTCCTGCTGAAGGATATCAGTGGACGAAATTCCTTGAGAGCTGGAGAGAAATGGAATTCCCTTTTTCTCTCTGGTCCGCTCGTGCAGTTTCACTCATGCTCCGTGATTAGATCTCTGGCTCTTAATAAAGCCTGCTGTTGTTTTTCTGCCTTGTCTCCAGACAATTTGATACTATTACTCCAAAAACAATAGGAGAGAAAAAATAGACAGAATAAATGAGAGCCAGTGGCCTATTTTCTGACCAATCTATCCCCTTGACATTAGTCTCTGTAACAGGGTCCATGAGCTGCACGCAGTCTAATTATTTTTCAGGGATGTAGGAATTTGATAAATTATAGGATGTAGCTTTTCCCCTATGTACTTTAACTATGTATCTATCGATGTACAACTGTAATTATTTCTCTGAATGAGAGCTTCATCTTTTTTTTCAATAATCACAATCTAAAGACAGATGCAACATAAATTAGCAATGACAGGAGTGATTTCAATAGACATTTTGGATCCAACACAAACATTTTGCTCTCCTCCACCTGTCTCTCAATATGACATGAAGTCATAATAATCTCTTATCTCTGGCATTTGAATAGCTTTGGAAAGAACTGCTTTTTATGCATAAATAGGCATCAGATTTATGTGGGCAATACTGTGGAAGCCTGAAGTTTGGAGCTTCATGCATGACTTGGATTTGGGGTGCCTGCTAACTTTTCCCTCCCACAGTAACAAAACAACAGTTTGCATGGGTGGCTGGTGTCTCCTGAAACTGGGGGGACACGATTTGTAGGTGGCAGCATTGGTGGCAGGGTGGTGAGCGGTGACTGCCCACAGAAGTTGGCAGTGTTGGCGGCGTGGGGGGGTGGCGACCACCTGTAGAAGCTGGTGGCAGCAGCGCAGGGCTGGCAAGCAGTGAGCCACCCACAGAAGCTGGTGGCGGCATCCAATCTCAGGGGGGAGGAGGGGGCATGTGCCCCCCCCCGGCCCCCTACAAGTCACCTATGACAGTTTGTCTACCTGGTGACACACCTTGAAACCACAAGACCACCACAACAGACACACAATGTCTTCAACAACAGGTCATTTGAAAATGATGTCCCAATGACCAGAGGCTGAAAGACTATTTCAGACATGTATAAGCTTTATGGAATACCAGGCAGGATGCGGCAGGCACTGGCTTGTCTTGGAAATGGTCTGGAACTGCACTGCTGATGAAGGAGCTGCATGCAGCGGCGGGGTGGTCCTCAGCAAAAGGTAACTGCTTCTGTTTCTAGCGGGCAGAGGGAGGACCCTCACACCGCTACCCCTTAGCAAGCTGCCATTTGTCCCCCTTGTTCCACAGTGTGGGATCCCAGGGGAAGGGCTGGCAGGATTCGTGACAGATGTCTATCCAACCTGTGCTTCAAAACTAACAAGGATGGAGATGGCTTACATCCATCTTAAACCCCACATGTGACCATATAAGCCCCATTACTTCCTGATCTGTCCCCTGCGGAAAACCACTATCCTCATTATAACAACCTGTCGGTAGTTGAAGTCTGTTATCACATTCCCCCTCAGTTTTCTCTTCTCCAGACTAAATAATCCCTGTTCTTCCAACCACATCTCAGATGCTGTATTTTCTTGATTTCTTATATTTTTGTGGCTCTTGCCTACAGCTTTCTGGAAGTGTAGCTCTGAAACTGGATTCAGCGCTGTAGGTGAGGCCTCACCAGTTCTCAAATATGTGTCCCAGAGCCTAGACGCCATGAAGCTGGCTGAAGTTCAACAGAAGGCTTTAACAGGCTTTGGAAGAGGCCTTGAGTGCTGCAGTGCCAGGCAGACCACCCAAACGCAGAACTAGGAGCCTAAGTAAAGTGCTCAGATTTGATCTGCAGTGTCAAGGCACGAAGGTCTGCAATGGCTGGATTACATTCTTTGCCAGCCTGTTGAGTTTAGGGGGAAAAGGCAGCACACAATGTCACTCGTTAGCACACAATAACTCCGAGGAAGATGCAATCAGAATAATGGAAAAGGGGTTTATCAACATCTGGGAAGGCTATTTTTTCAAGAATGAAGTAACTGGACCATTTGTTTAAGATAATCATCTTCCTAATACTTTACCCTCCCTTCCCTCTTCCTTTTTTCCCTTTCCCTGTTCTCTTAGTGTTCTTTTATTCTTGTTTGAGATATTACACCTGTTTAAATCTATTTTTTACTAGGGATCAGATAACTGCCCTTTGCTATGTATTAAATACGTTGCTCCTTCAATTTGTATCGGGTAAAGGAAAATTCAATAAGAACACAAGAACTATGTCAGATTAGCTCTGGATCTGCTGTTCAGAAGGGATTACGACAGCACATGAGCAGGATTTCATAGGGAATCCTTGATGCTTTCCCTTCTTCACATTAATTCCTGTTTCTAGACTTGCCTCAGGTAGTCGACTCAGAACCAGTCAGAAATACCAGAGCAAAGTTCATGATGGTTCAGATTCTGGGAGGTGGTGAAGTCAGGAAAGTCTTTTGTCTGTGGTTCAGACAGAAAGCAGGAGAAGGCAAGCAACTGATGGCTGCTCAACCAATGTGCAAAGAAGCTATTTTTGTTTTTATGTAATGAATGCTTTTTTCCTGCGGTAATGGCAGTCACATTCACTGTAGCCTTCAAAGTGCTCTTCTAGCCATGAAACCACTTTAAGGAACACATTCTGGAGCCCTTACTTATGCTGGTGAATATTTACTCACCCAGGAAGCCCTGGGGATTTCAATGAGGCTACTCCGGTGAGTAGCAGCTAATCAGTCTGAGTGAAAGCTCCATAATCTGACCCTGAATAATGAAGTACAAGCCTTGCTCGGGCAGCCAGTGAAAGACTCTAAATTGTCTTTTCTCTCATCGATGCATGGGGAATTTATGCACCCATTAATGTAAGTGTTATTCTGAATGTAATACATTTACAGCCTAATGCACCTCCATGGAGTACTAATCCGGGCCCCATTTTTAATTATCTATAGAACAATTCTGATATGAAGCATGTAAGGCAGGGAATTTTTGCAATGAGAACTTCAAAGGTTTCTTTGCTCAGGCAGTAACTTTAACCCCCAGGCAACTGGATAGTCCAAAATGCTGTCTGCTGTCAGGACTGCTGTTTTCCAGGTAGGAGCCACTTTTTTGGTATCACATGTCACGAAGGAAGGAGGCTGTGGTCACCACGAGGAGGGACTGGTTGTGAGAGGTGTTGCTGGGAGGAGTCAAGTGCAACCTAATTCTCTTTAATCCTTTCAGGCACCTTCCTTCCTACCTTGTCCCACACTCTTGATGTGGTTTCAGGTCAGGAGGTGCCATGGATTGGGAAAGAATGAGTTGTCCGCCAGCTGGCAAAGGGGGCACTTTTTATAGGTGGAGAGTTTGACTGCTATCCAGTCTTTTTAATAGACGAAACACTCCCAAATCACTCCAAGGAAGGTAGCTAGCAAGGGCCAGACCCACAAGGGGCTTAGGCAAGGTGACACTTGAGTGTTTTCACACCTAACTCTCGGGTGCCTGTTTTTGGGAGTAGAATTCCCAAATCTGAGTCAGGCGCCTCTTTCTCCTGTGCAGTGAATGAGGAGGGTTCAGCACCTTGGAACAGGGTCTGCAACAGCCAGCAGGCTTAGTAGGAGGACGCATATGGCAGCCTAGAGGAGCACAACAGGCAGGGCTGTGTGTGTAATCCTATGGATCTCCTGGACTCAGGCGCCAACCTGTCACCTTGAGCCAGGTGCCTGCCTGAGGCCGGGAGCTGCAGAATGAGGCCCCCTCTTGCACTCAGTCATTCCCGCCTGATGAGCTTGCTCACTTCTCAAACACAGTCGGAGGACTGTGGTGGAGCCGTCTCTCGGCCTTCATACAGTAAATTCAGAGCACTCAGCCAGGGCTGCAGACTCACACTCCCTTCAGTCTGGTCTCTTGCAAGCTCCCTGAATCCTGCACCCTTTTCACAAAGTGGCTCCACTCCGCCAGGAGAGGTGGAGAATGCCCCCACCACATCCTAGCCTCTATTCTGGTCACTAGAGTGCTTTCCTGGGAGGCAGAAGCTGTGGGACTGAAACCACTCAGGCTGAGGACAGCCTCGAATCCAAATCTCCTATGTCCTGGGCAGTACCCTAACCGTTAGGCTATTGCATAGGGCAGATCCAGGATGTGGCAGAGGTGCAGTCGCACCCTACTTTGATTCCTGTTTCACCCAAAACTGTAAAACCAACTGGGAAAGGCAGCAGCATTTCTGTTCAGGCAGTGGTGAGGGAGTCTTTAGGCTCATGTAATCTACCTGATTCCTGCTAATCTCTTTATTGCACAGGTGTCAACAGCTCTCTCTCCTTTTTAATGGTCTTGATGTTCCTTTAATCAAATTCTCCTTTCTTCTGCAATTTTGCTGTCTGTCAGCTACTCCTAGTTAACGCCTCTATTCTAATTCACAGCCCGGCAGACTGTTTTTATTTCTAGATAAAAACCTTACCTCAAGTGTGGTACTATTAATACAGATGAATATTAACTCAGTTGTGGAAATGGTTGATATTGAATTGTTGGATGCATTGCCAAGATGCTCCAAAAGGCTAGGTTTCATTTTACAAATCTGAGTAAGAAATGTACATTTAACTATAATGACTACAGGACTACCAAAACAATATCTTGGACTATTTTTGCCTAGTTGGTTGTGTTTTTTAAACTTGACATATAAGATAGCAAATTAGTACACACTACAATAAAGTTATATTTGTTTTTCCTGTGCTCTTAAGCTAAAGGATATAGCACTGGGTCCTTCCTTAGCATATTAGTAAATCTTCTAGTTTCTCATTAACTGGAGAAAAATGTGTATTGTTATACGGGATGATGCACCCCCTACCCCTCTTTACAAAATCCTACATCCGCACAGGGGCTTACGTGCAAGACAAGCCTGAGATATTTAGCTCAGCCAAGATGGCAGCACGTCTGGGCATGGCCTGTGCAGTGAGATGGGGCGTTTGTGGATGGCTCACTTATACTTAGGCTCCTAAATTCCATCTAACTTGTCTGAGCACTTTTTCTTTTTTGGATCTGGCTCTAAGAGCTTAGGCTACAATTAAGATTGGGTCAGGTACCTGTGCTGACTAAAGCTGAGTGAGAATCAGTCATTTTATCTCATGGGGTGGGTTGGAGGATAGATATTTACATT
>NW_017728996.1:6110932-6115148 GCF_001723915.1 Gavialis gangeticus | reverse complement strand
AGATAAGCCTGAGATATTTAGCTCAGCCAAGATGGCAGCACGTCTGGGCATGGCCTGTGCAGTGAGATGGGGCGTTTGTGGATGGCTCACTTATACTTAGGCTCCTAAATTCCATCTAACTTGTCTGAGCACTTTTTCTTTTTTGGATCTGGCTCTAAGAGCTTAGGCTACAATTAAGATTGGGTCAGGTACCTGTGCTGACTAAAGCTGAGTGAGAATCAGTCATTTTATCTCATGGGGTGGGTTGGAGGATAGATATTTACATTTTTAATTTGAAAGTATTTTCACTAAGAGTGTTCATGAAACATGTTAAAATGTGGGTAGTTTGTAAGCAGTGTTTGCTCCTTTCTTTCATGCCCAGCACACTGTGGTTTAATATTCAATTTACTCCATTCACAATTCATTTTCAGTGACACTCACCCAATCCTACCTGCCATGTTGTATTTAACATACTTCCATGTAGCTGTACATACCTAGCATCAAGTTACACTTTTTGGTCTCCAGGCTCTGCCAGATTAAATCAGCCCAGGTATAAAGAAGCCAATGGAATGACATCTTTTTATAGCAGCTAAGAATCTGGCCCCTAATACATGAAAATCAAATGAAGCAGCTAAGAATCTGGCCCCTAATACATGAAAATCAAAGGAAATCAAAAGTTTACTAAATTGCACTAACACTTTTCCTACTTATATCCCTGTTCCTGCAATCCTGCATAACTTTAAGAACATGAATAGTCCCACTGAAGTCAATGCATGTGCTCAAGGGTCTGCTGCTATACCCATTGCAGTGTGTGGCAAAACTCCCACTGACTTTGAGAGGAGCTGGAACACGCCTTCTATTTGGTTCAAATTTGGCTTAAGACAAATACATCTAAACTTGCGTCAGATGAGACTCTGCAGCCCCCTCAATATCTGTCAAGGAATGCCACTGGCATAATTAATAGCAGGACATCAATGAAGTCTTTGATATAACTCCATAATTCATATTTTTGAAAATCAGCCTTATATCAGCAGGAGCCATATTTAAAGGTTCCCGTCAAAGAGAGAATTTTTAAGCACAGAAAGACATTAAAATCTTATCAACTCACTTGAAATTAAATCAATGAAAAATTAAAGCTAATTTCCAATAGGCTTATGTTACATTTATAGACTAAAGGGCACTTGTGGCACCCGAAGAGTAAGCACACCTTTTCATATAAAGTAGGTTTTTACATTTGAAAGCCACAGGCCAGAGGAGAGAGAGAGAGAATAAAATGGACCGTTTTCAAATGACTGCTGAAATTTCTGGTTTTCCTGCTTGGTTAGAGCTAATGTAAGGATACAGAATAATCACAGAAATAAATTATTAATTTAAAAATCTGGGATAAGACTGCCAAAAATGATAAGTGCAAAATATGGCTTGGATAATGGGACTAGACATCTAGAAAATGTATGCTTAATAGGAACTTGGTATTGCTCCATTCTAATATTTTAGGCTTAGTATCACAAACTAAGAGAGTGTGAAACAGACTGATTTAAAAGGAAAAAAAGAGAGTATTCATAGCACAGTGCAAAGCATGTTGAAGTTCTGCATCGACTGACTTAAAACCTCTAGTTACTTAAAACGCGTCACAGATTTCCCCTTGGTTTTAAAGCTGGAGGGCAGGGGGTTGCCCTCAATTATGCTAGGGTCTACCTGGAACACCTCCAGTTGTGCCGGTGGAATTACCTCGGTTCCACAACGTAACTGAGGGCAGAATCTGGCCCTGAAATTATATGATGCCTCAAGAGTCCAACAACTGGAGAGAGCAATCAATTAATACAAAAAAAAGAGAAAATGCAATATAACCCGAATGCATTTAAAACGGCTTTTTTTTTTTTGTAGATGGGAGAGTTATTCTTCCTTCCTTTTTTCCTTCAAAGCCCCTCATCTTCTCACAAAGAACTCAAATAGAGTGAAGCTAAAAATACCTTAGAGTTCCCCGTCAAAGTGGACACTGTTTCTTTAAAATTCAAAGAGGCCATCCCTTGAGGAAAAGCCTTATCGCTTTTGCTGAATTAATGTGTCCAGGGGAGAGAAGAAACATGTTTTTGTGTTTGAGTGACAGTGCAGATGTCACTCGCAGCCTGCAAATTCTTTCCACTGCGAAGTCTCATTCCTCAGAGCTAGCCTTATCTGTGACCAGCCTGCGTTTCCTGACCCCATTAACTCACTTACACAACCAAACGTGGAAATCCCTACAACTTGAAACTGCCACAAAGACTGCATGATATTTCTGGACATGCTAAGACACAATTAGGTTTTATGTTGCTAGCAACTTATGAAAGTGATTGAGATAATGGATGACTAGCAATATGCATTTTGCCTTCATATTCGTTCTGCGGGAGAGACAGCTTTGTCTTGTGAAACATGAACAAAAGTTTGATGCGTTCAGAGGCACCAGTGCAATAAAAAGGGACCTTTTCTTTAACAGCCCCATCATTTTCCCAACTGGATTTTCCACCTTGATTAATTAAAGGTGAACAATTATGGAACCTTTCGTAATTAGCCAAGGGATGCACTCTGATGGATAGTTTCCATCTTATGTTTGCGGCACAACCCCGTTTTTCTGCACGCTTTGGAACATTAAATTTATCTGGATAACTGAGGCTTCAGATGATCAGAGAAGCTACTCCCTAAATCAGTCACATCGGGAGAGTGTAGGTGCTATTGTGATTGGCTTTTCTATGAAAACCAGAGCTAGACAGAGAAAATGAAAGACATTACTAAGATTCAGATAAGAGAACATTTCAGATTAAAGCAATTCAGATAAACAGGGTTTGACTGACCTTAACGTTTAAAGGAACCCACTGGAGACAGCTTCCTATTTAATCCCACTGCAATATCTAAGAGGTTAACAAAATGTATGCTACCATGATTAACTCCAAGAGTCTTCAGTCAGAGCAGAGAGGAAATGGGCACAATGGAGCATGAGTATATGTGCGCTCATGTGTGGGGCCACACAGATTACTGACTTTCTTTAATTCTGTTTGTGAGTATGATGTCTGATCGGGAAAGGTCTTGGAGACACGGCACAGGCAATGGCACCGTCCTATCAATGTGCCTTTTTCCCAGCCTGGAGGCACTACCTTTAGTAGACAGGGTGTAGGTCAGAGTCCATGACTGATTCAGTGGTTGACCTCTCTATTGTGTCTGTCAATGGGTTGCTGGTCACCGAGGTCATTTCTGAAGATGAACTGGGTTGCAAACAGCAGGTTCACTGGATCAAATTGGGGCTATCCCCTGAAAAGATGCACTACGGGGGAAATAGATAGAAGGAGCTTCCCCTGGTGTTGTGCCTCTGTGTATGAGTTGAACACAAACACAGACCACAAGCCCGTGGGTGAAAAGATTATTGGTGTCACTAGTTCTGGAGGGCTTAGCATGGAGCTCACCCAGTCTCTTCTAGAAGAGTGATGAGACTGGCTGAACTTCAAAGGATCTCCAACTGGTACTGGGCCCACTTGATGGGCAACCACTCCCAAAGGTGACTTACCCTTGGGTGCACCCCCCCACCCCCACCCCGACTGCTACAGTAATGGGCCATCACAACAACCAAGTTCTTTGTTTCTAATTTCTGAGGATGTCTAAAAGCACAACAAGACCCTGCCATGAATTCTTGCCTGCAGAGGAGGTTTCTATAGGGAGATCTGGGAACCTTTCTTGCTTCTCTTTGATCTGTTTGTTTGCAAACTACTGTGTAATAAATAAGCTAATATTCCTCCACACAGTTATTCTCCACTGTTTACTTTCAACGCTCTCTGAGAATACAATGTATGTGGTGTCTCTAATTAACCTACTGCAATTAGTGTCCAAGTGCTCCCTATTCATGGGTTTTCATTTTAACCCAAATGTGCAAACAAGGGTGGATGGCTGGCAAATGACAAGCTTGCTGGCAGGTCCAAGGCATCTGCACACACACACTTAGCTGCAGGTGCAGATTTACAAAGCAGGTACAAAACCAATGGGTACTGACTAGAGGTGCGCCGACATATCAGTTGCATATCGGATCAGCACCGATAATAGGAAATTTAATATTATCAGCAATTGGCATTTTTGGCCATTGTAGCTAATAATGTCACTAATAAATGCCGCATGCATATGCACAGCCACCATACACACAGCCAGGAATGCAGCCCAGCAGCTTGGAGAGTAGCATCTGGCTGGTAAGTTTTTGGTGGGGAGGGGCGCAGATTGA
>NW_017728996.1:6104024-6105932 GCF_001723915.1 Gavialis gangeticus | reverse complement strand
AGCCGACATATCAGTTGCATATCGGATCAGCACCGATAATAGGAAATTTAATATTATCAGCAATTGGCATTTTTGGCCATTGTAGCTAATAATGTCACTAATAAATGCCGCATGCATATGCACAGCCACCATACACACAGCCAGGAATGCAGCCCAGCAGCTTGGAGAGTAGCATCTGGCTGGTAAGTTTTTGGTGGGGAGGGGCGCAGATTGAGGCCCCCACGGTGAGAGAGGGAGTAGGGCAAGGGCAGGGGGAGGGGCAGGCACTGTCCAGCCAGGACGGTAAATGCGACCCCACCAGGCCAGAAGCAGGATGGAGTTGTGGGCAGCTTGTCCAGAGATTTATGGGAAGGTGGGGAGCAGGGGCGGCACCCTGCTGCTGCACACACCCCTGGGGGAGGAATGGGGGATTTGTGCTTGGGGCGAGGGCAGGCTGCCCACTGTGGGCTTGGGGCCAGGGGCTGTGCCAGCCTCTTCCTGGCAGGGGCTGGGTCTGGGCCCGGGCTACACTCAGGGCAAGCCTCAAGCCTGCAGCGGGCAGCCTGCCTTTGGCCCACAAACAAATCAGGGGGGAGGGGGCACATACCTCCCATGCCTCCCCTGGGGGTGCACGCAGCTGCAGGGAGCCATCCACTGTTCCCACCTGCCTGAGCACCCCTACTCCTGGTAGGGTCACATTCACCACCCTGGCTGGGCAGTGTCTGCCCCTGCCCTTGCCCCACTCCCTCCCTCACTGTGGGGGCCTTGATCCCCCCTCCTGCCCATTCCCCACAACAGACTTACTGGCTGGATGCTGCTCCAAACTGGCAACCTGCATTCCTGTAAACTGACTATCAGATTGGTATCAGCCAATATGGCTAGTTAATAATCAGCCATCAGTATTGGCCAAGAAAATCTTTATTGGTGTACCCCTAGTACTAATGTATGCAACATATAGGAGAATGACAGGGGCTCTTAATGAGCCTTAAAAACTCCACGCAGTTCCTGCTGGGCACTGAGTACACTGGTTCCCTGGCAGGTGCTTTTGTTTGGCTTCAACACACTAACCATATGTTTGAAGTGAAGCATATGCTGAAATGCAATGTTGGAGCAAGAACACATGTTGGAGACCTGATTTTGGCCCTGTTGAACTTGTTGTTCTTGGTGTGTGCCATCTCAATGGCCTTTGCCAACTCTTTTGGTCTTTCAAGCATAGGTGCCCAACTTCCGATGGATCCACAAAGCTTCCATGTATGTGCCTCTAGCCAAGGTGGCCTTTGGGATTAGTTTTCAGTAACAATAACCACTTCAACCCTCTGTTTCTTTGAGTCAAAGTCCTGCCTTGGTTGCATGTGTGCAATTCCCACAGAAGACAACAGAAACTGTGCTCATATCTCTGGGGGTCTAGTCCAAAGTGAGCATTTTGGCATGTTGGCAACGGAGAAAATTTTTTTTTTATGCACAAAGGTGGTCTGTGCAGCTTAGTGGTATTACAGCTGTCACTTCTTGTCACTCCTTCCAGCACCATCCTGTGCTGTCACACCCACCTACTGCATTGCATCTTCACCTAGACCAGGGATTGGCAATATGCAGTCTGCAGAGCCACCAGATGAAGCCTGTGGAGCTGGAGGGGCTTCAGCAATGAGTTGGCAGCAAGGAGCTTTGTACATATCAGTGCTGGGGACAGGCACGAAGGAGTTGTGCCTGCCTCACAGCCTGGAAGCAAGAAACCACGGCAAGCAAAAGCTGCGGTGACCGCCAGGTTGGAACAACTGGAGCTGGATTACTCTTAAAGGTTGCCAGCCACACCTAAACTGAAAACACTGAAGGGTAGGGACTGCCCCCACCTTATATAATGCCCTCAATCATTGAATCTTGATGGGTGCTATCATAATATAATACAGGCTGGGTGACCACTATTACCTGATG
>NW_017728996.1:6097121-6099024 GCF_001723915.1 Gavialis gangeticus | reverse complement strand
GAGCTGGATTACTCTTAAAGGTTGCCAGCCACACCTAAACTGAAAACACTGAAGGGTAGGGACTGCCCCCACCTTATATAATGCCCTCAATCATTGAATCTTGATGGGTGCTATCATAATATAATACAGGCTGGGTGACCACTATTACCTGATGTTGTAAGCAAACTGCATGGGCCTTTTCAATTTGAGTTTTCTCTCCGTTTTTTTTTTCTGTGTGCTCTTATCAGTCTCTGCAAGTTTACAGCAGTAATAGCTTGAAAACTTACTTTAAAGAAAAAGGGTTATACCTTCTTCTTGATCTTTGCACAGAACACTGACTTCAATGGGGAGTCCATTTGTGGACTGAACATACAGAATATACTCTTTCAGAGGACGTTTTGGAGCTATTAGGATCAAAATGTCATGTGAACTCCTCTGCTCACTGTGAATGGGTAGTATATTCTTCAGATGTTCCATGTTCCTGAACTTTTCTGATCTCTTTCAGGGCAGCCCTAATTAAGTGCCAAATTCTGAAAGCACAAATTTGATCCTGAATTATTTATCACATCATGTTTATAAAACGCACTGAAATGCACATCGTGGCATAGCTCATGACAACTTCAAACAATATGATAAAAATTAATCTTTTCTGATGCCATACTCATCAACGTGAAAATATAATTATCTAGCTGAAGAGTTTCTTAAATTACATACTTTCAAACTGATACAAGTAGAATTTATCCTAGTGTTTGGTGTTAAGCCATACGGAAAGATACTGGCAGCAGAATTAGCAAAATACATGTTGGCTCTGGCTGTCGATCAATATTTCCAGCATACCCAACACCAGTGTCTAGATATCAGTTTCAACCTGGTCTGAAATTTTAACCTAATATTTTCTTCTTTAATGTGAGTGTTGCCCTAACACCCTTGAAATCAATGAGAGTTCCACACATGGGAAGCTTGCAGGATTCAAGGCCTTACTGTGTAATGCCAGGTTACAGCCAAGTAACAAGTGCATTGACTACTAGTAAAAGAAAAAATAAATCAAGGGAGTACTACAGATATTATCCTTACCTTTCACAGGAGTGCCTTGCATCTGCATTAGTGGTACTTGGGGACATGGGTGAAACGCATGTGATTGTAAAGATGGGTATGGAGCACCTCCTGCAAGTGCCTCTGTCATTAATCCCAAACTACAGAGTATACAACAAATGGGGATGAGAAACATGTTTCTGTGGAATGCTACACATGGAACGGTGTACAGCAGACATGTTCAATTAAATGGTAAATTCTCTTTCCAGCTACCTCTAAAATTATACCCGTTTCTGTGCTTTGATATACTTTCTTAAAATATTTGTTGCCTTTAAGAAACTTTAGCCAAAACCCCTATAGGAATGACACACCTGGCAGCCAGCAGTAACGCACATTGTGGTTTATCAGCTTGATATATGGATTCACTGATAGTGCAAAGGCCCAGTGGAAGCTGAAGGCCTCCATTTGCAGATATTTAGGAGGCTGACTGAGGAATGAAACCCTCGGACTGTGTAATTGAGGCTTCATTGGCTTTTTCTCTGGAGACTAAGCCACGGGGATGATGGTTTTACTCAATGGGAGCATAAGAGAGGCACTGGTTTAAGTCACTAATGAAGAACTAGAGTTTGGGGCTCCCGAGTGTGCTGGTTACTTTCAGGTCCCCCCTTTCTCCAAGCCTTCCTTGTATTTCAACTTCTTACGAGGGCAGCTGATTTCCCACCGGCACTGGAGTCTCACTGGCACAGGTTGGGACCTCAGTCCCATCGGATCACCAAGATGGCCAGCAACCTCTAGGGCAGGGGTGGGTAATTATTTCGGGTGGAGGGCTACTTGAGTTTTGGCAAGCCATCAGGGACTGCATGACAGGCAGCCAGGGGCAGATAAATATTAA
>NW_017728996.1:6090398-6097055 GCF_001723915.1 Gavialis gangeticus | reverse complement strand
CAGACCGCATTTTGCCCACCCCTGCTCTAGGGCCTCACAGCTGTCCCTCCTCTGCTTCCATGCAATCAAAAGACTTGACTGCAGACAGAAAACAGTCCATAGCAATTTCACCTGCTTATGATGGGACAACCTTAATTTCTAGATCCATGCATTTGCTCTGTGCTTCCCTTGGTATGCAGGTCCCAGGAGCCCAAGATGACAAATATCTCCCCGTGGAGAAAGCAATTTCATAACAACTCTGTCTCCTTCCCAAGAAATCTCCCCTGAGAAGGGAAACATCTAGATCAATAATGCAACTTCAAACCACACACATTTCATACAGTAGCTTAGTAATTTTACCTGTCCAGCCAGCAAGACAGCAGCAATAACCAGTGACAGGATCGCACCCATCTGCATGGCTACAATCACAGCGCTCACTGCAATTAAGACCATATGTTCCATCCTTCCAAAAACATAAATAAAAGAAAGTCTCTTAGTAATCAGATTTTGGTCCTAAAATGTGCACAGTCATCTATCATGTCCATTTTAATGCAATGTCACACTTTTTAAAGTAGCATGCTACCATCAGAGTAGAAAAACTCAATAGCTAGCATTTCTACACAGAACTAAGCTAAGAACAAAAAACCCCAGAGGCTTAAGACAATGTAGATTACATGATACTCTGGTACACCGGGAGCAAAGCAGAACTCATCTCCTTGACTGATAAGCACTTCAGTCTTTTATTTACAGAAAACTTCCCTTGTTACTTTCTCGACTCCATGAACTGATGTAACGTCAATCTACTGTACTGAGTTTTTAAAAACATCTTATTTGTGAAAGGCAAAATGAAGGAAAAAAGATCTTTCCTTGTAGCAGGTAACTGAGTAACAGCAGTTATGGAGTGGTAGGAGCATGCTCCTTGTTCTGTTCCCTGGAGGTCGCTCCAGATTTTACTTTTGGCTTCAGCTGGTAAGCAGCAGAACCTGCTCTTACCGTATTTTTCACATACGATGCTCACTCCAGTTTCCAACAGCTGTTTCTGAAGGAAAAATTGTATGCTGTATGCAAGAAAATACATCATCTGGGCTTGCTAGTGAAAACCAATGTAGGTATATTACAAGAACACTTACAGGGCATGGCTGGTCACAGTACTCTCCCTGCCATCCAGGTGAACAAAGACAAAAGCCATCCACTGGGTTGCAAGCTGCTCCATTGGCACAGGAACACGTCTGGTTACAGTTAAGACCCCAAGTTCCACTTGAACATGGAATGGAGCAGTCGACTCCCTGCCATCCTGAAGGAACATGGAAAAGCATCACTGTGTGCAACATTTCCTCAACTGGCACTTCTGGGAAAAGGAGTGTGGAGCAAGAGGAGCCTGTTGCACCAATCCTGTGAATCTGTTGCAAAGCGCCCAGTTTTAACATGTTTTGTAGGCAAGCCTAAGGACCCATTTTTGTAGGGTGCCATGAAGGGGGAAGATACCAGGGGGGAGGGCACATCAGTAACAGTTCTCCAGGTCTGGGATGAGTTCTGTGCAGCCCCTAGTATATGTTACAGATGTCTGGGTTAAAGTGGGCTTTCTGGGTATGACCCAAGGGCCTATGCTAGGAGTTGTAGGTGTGTGTGTGTGCTGGGTGGGGAGAGACACAGGAGACAGCTCTAACTGGTCTAACACCCTTCTGGATCCAGGAGAACTAAGGCGCTGGAGTCGGGTGAGAACATACAATAGTGAGGATCTCTGGCCTCTGGAATAGCTGCTACACAGCATCAACTCATGAGCCACTGTGCGACTGCTTGATACTTTACAGCCTACTTCTGTGGAGATGCTCTTTAATATACAGAAGCTGTTACACCAAAGTTAAAAAAAAAAGACTGAAACCTAGCCATTAAGGCTCAGATCTTAACTACCAGGCGCACCCTGACATTCATTACACTGCAGCTGCATGTAATGGAGTTTAGCAGTAACTCATAGTTTATGCACTGTCGTTAAATGGAGTTATACAGTGATTAATTAATTCATGTTTGAAATGCCAGATTTTATTGTTATTTGCTACTGTGCTGTTTTAGGGCTCAAGCAGGAACACAGCTCCAGCTGCCTGCCAGGACAATAAGGAGATGCTAGCCCCCCACCCCAGCAGAGAGGTTCTCGGGGTTCTTACCTTGCTGAGGCAGAGAGATCCCCATGCAGGCTCCCAGAGCCCAGGTGCGTGTGCATGCAGAGGAGGTGCAGCAGCATGTGAAGGGATGGGCATACAGGAGGGGCCAAGCACTTCACACCCTGTCCCATGCTCAGGGAAGCACCAGGCTTGCAATGGTAGCAGCCCCAGCATGCAGAGAACCGCATGTGCGAACCTGCCACACACTGCACAGAACAGCGATCCTCAACCAGGGTGCCACAAGATCTTTTTAAGGGTGCCCCACAATATAAGCACTGCTGAGTGGGCAAACACCTACACATGATTCACAATACAAACCCAAAGATTTCAAACAGGAATCCATACTGTCAAAACCATTCTGTTCTGTCTTGGTTTTGCTGAGCAATATGCAACAGAAAAATTGCTCTAGTATTTTTCTGTAGTCAAAAAATGATTGAAAGCTGAGAGCCGGCATTTTCTGAGAGATGCCGAGACTAATCCAGCGATGCCTTGCGTTTAAAACGGTTGAAAACCAGAGTCTTGGCATAGCACAAGGTTGTCACAGGCCTCACTCAACTGCCCAATGGAGTAATGCGAGGGAAGAAGGCCACTTCACTCCCTGGCTCCTCCAGCCATTAGGGCACAGCAGAGCCACCTCCTGGGTTGGTAGGAGGGGTAGGTAGGAGTAGGGAGTGTGAGGAGTCCTGGCTTGGCCCCTTCCCCTTTGCCAGCTAGGGAAGGGATGTGGTGCTCTGAATGGCAATCTGTGCTCTGGGCTGCTCCTGAGGCCACATCTCTGTTCATGGTTTCTCACTTGGGACAGACTGTGAAGATACAATTTAGCCTGTAGTACACCGCGGCAGTTTAAACGCTTTCAGAAACACATAGGGGGCACTTCACTGATTTACAACGGGTGCAGCCCTGGGATGCTGATTGTACCCCTCTGCATATTTGCAAAGCAAAGCACAACTTGCAGTAGCTGCGCTGCTGTTGCCTAGAAGAGAAAGGAGCACTGAAGCCACCGAAAGCAAACTGCTGCCAACTGCTATGACTGAATTTTGTTTACCTTCTTTGCAAATACACAAGCCATCCACGGCGGAACAGGCACCATCGTTTTTGCAATTACAAACTGACGAGCAGTTGGCTCCATAGGTTCCAGCCACGCAAGTAATAGAGCAGTCATCTCCCTGCAAACCACAATGAAATCAGAGTCAGCTAGAGCAGTACGGAGAGCAGGAACTTCTCTCTTCATAAAGCAGCTTCCACTTTCCGAAGGTACATGGTGTACTAAGATTTGATAGCTTAGTCTTCAGTGCTTGAACAGCCACCATTGCTTCCTATGATTATGATGCAATTAGAGCTTTGATTGACTCGGAGGAAAGGGACACGCTTTTGGCAGCCGTTCAGCGGGAGGTGTGGAAGTTACAAAAACAAACCTCCTCGAACAGATGTTAGATCATTAAGCAAAACATCACTTACAAAACACTAATCACAAAATAGACCGAGTCAGAAACTGCACAAAGCTGGGTTGCATCTGAGCTGGGGAGGAAAGAAAAGCAAAGGTTTTCTCAGTAGCTGGAACCAAAAGGATTTCTTGTGTAAAAATTGTAATGCTGTATCTTCCAGTGTATAAGATGCACCTGTGTTGAAGACACCCCCCCCCACACACACACCCCCACACATACACCCCTCCACAAAATGGATACAATTGAGGAGAGAAAGTTTTTAAGAAAAAAAAAATTGAATTTTGGTCAGCTTTTATTATAGTGATTTTAGTTGTTTTCTGTTACGAAGCTTGAGCATACAAGATGCACTTTAATCTTAGATCTCCTTTCTCAGGGGGAAGAAACTCATGTTCTACACCAGAAAATATGGTAGCAAAGTGCTTGGGACTTCCTTCTTGATGCGCCAGTGGCTAGCCTCTCTGTCACTCACCGTCCTTGTCAGTAAAGTTAGGGTGAGGTGGTGACTTTAGGCAGAGCCTGAAGAAGAACTGACACGCAAACTGGATAGGGAGGCAGTGTGATTCACAGAGGCCCCTCCTGGGCACAATACTGCCTCTGTATCCCTTTAGCCCTCCAGAGAAAGCGGGAGAATCATAGCAAGTAATACGGCCCCATGCCAGGTCCAAATTATGGTACCTGGGCTCCAACTAAATTGTCACCTAGGAGTGGCTCTGCCCTGTCCCTTCGCAGGTGGTGCAGGCATGAAGTGAAATGGTGACCAGGTCCCACCTTCTCCCATACACTGAGCCCCAAGGTCTGGGTTGCCCCTGTAGGTGCATAAGAGGAACACTTCCACCCTTTCACTCCATCATGCATGCCTTTTGTCCAAGTCACTCCCTCACTCCTAGACATCACTTCTTCAGCAAACTGTATTAGACTATTTAGCTCTAGATCAACAAAAGCCACCATCTGAAAGACTTCAACCTTGACCACAAACTATGCTGTCACCCATGGCTTATTTCGAGGGGGAAGGCACAGCTGGAAAACATCATCTTTGATGGTACCATTCATTTATCAGCAGAAACCAGAGTACAAAGACTTGGCTCTCCAACACCATACAAAGTACCAGCTCCCTCAGGAAGACTGTGTATTGCACTGCTAAGCAACAAATAAGGCAGTAACGGGAATGTGCTCCAAATTCACATCTGGGTGTTGCAGCAGCATGGGTGAGCACCAATGTAAGGTTTTCCATCATATTGTTCAGTGGAAACCTTGTCTGCAAGTGATGCTAACATAAGCCACAAGAATGTGGCTCAGTCCACAACATAATATAAGAAGCGCCAGACTGGGTCAGACCAATGGTCCACCTAACCCAGTGTCCTGTCTCCGACACTGGCAGAAGTGGATGCTATACAAGGAGAACATTGAACCAGGTTCTCTCTCGAGTGATCTATTCACTATCCTCCCTAGCATCCAACATTTATTGAATTAGAGATGCCAGAGGACACATCTCCAACCATTCTGTTAAGAAGCAACCCTACAGTTTTCTTAATTTTGAGTGAATGTGGCATTTGTAAGAAATGTTGGCTTTGACCTCAGCAGAGAAGCAGGCATATCCCCAGAAGGCCTGGCTGTGAAAGGTGCTGCCTTGATCATTAAAAGAGCTTAATGTACTCAGTTTACCACTGCTGCCCTGCCAGGGTCTCTTCAAACTAACCTGGGAAAACCAAAAACTGATCTGGACATTAGTGAGACATTCACTCTCCATGCTTAATGAAACCTTGACCTTTCAGTCAAGTGTGACAATGAGACAGCCAATTAGTCCCACTCAGGGAGCTCTTTGTGTGTGTGCTGGAAGCCCGAAAGAGACTTCGAACTCATCTGACATGGGCCATGGAACAGCCAGTGGTCACTAATCATTTCTGATGACTGCTGACCTGGGTTGGATTTGAACTAGTGATCAAGAAGTTAAAAAAACAGTTTCCTTTCAAAAGCTGGGAACTTGGAGTTCTTTATAGTCCAGCATTTGCTCAGCCCATGCTGGCTACACAGAGCTGGTATCTAAGATGTTACCCTGCAGGGTACAACAACAAAGACAAGAGGATGGCATAGAGATGGCTCCGCCACTGGGCCTAAGTGCATGCAACATCTATCTCCCTGCTCCAACAGTTCACTGGATACTAAAGGGCAGATACTTCATGGGTGCAAATTCCCTGGACTTACATCAGTTTGCAGCACCGAGAGTCTGCCTTGATAGCATTTCCTCACCCTAGGAACAGGGGCATAGTGTTTATCAAGCACTTTCAGGTCCTCAAAAGACAAGTGCTATATAAGAACCAAATTATGACATTTCAGCCTTTACTCAGAATGTCTTTGGGAAGAGACATCAAAATGGGATTTATTTTAAATCTACTGTATTCTCTGGCTTAACAGAGTTGGCCATTCATTCCTTTCGCCTCTCATGTGCTTATTGTCTGAACAGCCCTGATTTAAAATAAAGAATCCCTAGCTGGCTTAATGAGATTTATATCCCTGGTTATAACTAGCTAGACCTTCGCAACTCTGTCTGAGTGACAACTGCCAAATATGCTTAACTTCTTAATTATATAATAGGAAGATGCACTTGAACTGTAGCACCGGCTCCAAGATATTATTAATTATAAATGCAGAACCAGTTATTAACATTTTGAACTTGATTTGGGAGAATGACCTATGAAATTAAATACATGCAGGTACTGTAAAGATATGTAAATACCATCCACCCCCTCCTACCTGCCTTGCCGGATAATGTTGAAGTATATTTCAGTCCAGTTGTTAATGAGTTATATGTTCTATTAAGCTGGTATCAAATGCTGTTTATTGAATCATTCTTCTTGCAATATGGTACTTTATATTTTTATCCTATTTAGTAAAATTAATCAACAGCTGTGCTCCTTATGTTGATTATTCTTTTTCTCTATTAAGTTCAGGAGGTTAATGAGTGCATTGAAAAGCCTGAATATGGTATATAAGATGGGAAGGAACAGCTAATTCAATCAACTGCATACCCCTGAAAATGTTACAGCTATATTAAGAAATGTACCTATTAATAACCT
>NW_017728996.1:6059423-6085398 GCF_001723915.1 Gavialis gangeticus | reverse complement strand
CTTATGTTGATTATTCTTTTTCTCTATTAAGTTCAGGAGGTTAATGAGTGCATTGAAAAGCCTGAATATGGTATATAAGATGGGAAGGAACAGCTAATTCAATCAACTGCATACCCCTGAAAATGTTACAGCTATATTAAGAAATGTACCTATTATGATATTTATCCATATCATAATGGTCCATATGGACATCACAAACTTTCAAAAGCACTTAATTTGTTTGATCTAGTATTTCAAACATGAAGGCTCAATTTATCAAACTCCATTGCCTGCTCCCCATCCAAATAAGTATCTCATTGTTTAATGGGTCAAATCCAAGTCTCAGTTATGTCAGCTGAACAACTGGCTTTAATGGGAAGTTGGACCAAGCCCCAGTGTGGGAAACTGTGGAATTGAAGTCCATCTCTGCACGTAAAGCAGCATCTGCCCAACTCATTTCCTCTTGTTTTCTGCTGGGAAAATGGGCACCTTTTAGACTGAGCCCACAAGATACTGAGCACCTCAACTCAATGAGAAGTGAGGTCACTCTACCAGGAGGTGCTCAGCTGGTAGAAGAATCAAGCCAAATCTCACTAGGGTGGGAATGTCACAGCTGACCAAGAATACAAGCGTGGGATATTTGGCCCCAGTGCCCCCAAAGAGCTGGCTTTTAATCAAAGCAGATAAAATAATATTAGCAACAATAATATAACCAAGCCATCTATTCAACCTTTCATCTTCAAAGCGCATTGCAAGCATTAACTAACTGTTGCTAAAACTAACGACTGGTGTTTAGAGCAGTGGGTAGAGAGTTGGACATGCAATTCTCATTATTGCTAATTCTCCCCTAAGTATTGAGAGGTTAGGTCCAAGGAACCAAATTCCATTAATAACTAAAGCTGCCACTTCGCATCCATCAGCATCAAATATTAATAGACTCACAAGGGCCCCAGCATTTATCTTCCTGGATGGCAGTTCAATAATATGTCTTGTTTTCTGTTCACTGGTGAGGTGGAGATTTCCTTCCCCACAAAACAGTTACTGTGAAATCTAAGGAGAGATTAAAAACACACCAAGGCCTCCAGTGCCTGGTGTTCTACTATCAAGCTCTGGATCCTTAAAAAAGGAAGCATTTTTTCCTGGATTAACGCTAGCCTGAGCAGTGTGAATAAGCATGTTGTTTTCTGTTAGATGCGTACTCTTGCTATACATTAAATAATGGCCATCTCATTTTAAGGTCTTGTTCCAAAGCTCAGTAGCAAGACTTTGGCTGTCTTCACTGCCCTTTGGCTCAAGCTCTTAGATCGCTAAAATACAGCACTTTCAAAGACAAAACGTACTGGAAACTGTATTTGGCATTCTGATATGAACTGTGATTCCAGCAAGGGGCAGGAAGGAGAGGCTGTGGCCATAATGGATCTCTTTTGAATTGTGAATGTTTGAGAGAGAGGAAATTAAAACTCTGAAAGGTGGAGAAAATCTACTGGGAGACATTTGCACCGTACAGCCAAATCCTGGTTCCATTGAAGTCACCGGCAAAACAGAAAATCAATTTTTCATGGCTTCCGCAATGCAGAAGGCTAACAGAGTTGTTACTGAACTTGGCTTTAAGTTTGCATTATAAAAACCTATGTGACTGGCTTGTGTAAGTGTTCTTAAAGTCTAATCCCACAAGGTGCTAAGTGTCTTTAATTCCCATACCCCTGCTCAAGTCAACAGGAGCTCAGGATGTGTGATATCTACACCTTAGATCCTGGGTTAAACTGTCCCCCATCTAACTAATTAGGCATTTTTTAAATACAAAGATATGTAGAAGTCCTTTTTTCTTCCTTTGCACCATATATATATATGCGACTCCTGCCCACAGAGTTAGGGGAAGTTTATGGCCTCAGAGTGTACAGTACGGGCATGAAATACCTGGATTTTAGGCAGAAGGGTATGTGCAGAGCAATATGTATGTAAAGATAAACAGATCAGAAAGGAAAATATGGGTGCTGTTTGTTGTTGACATCTGTGTGTGCAGATAAGCTGATGGCTACAGATTTACTCTATCAAAGTACATATTTAAACATACATACCTAATATGGTACACCAATGTGCTGGTACACAGCATCTGTGCTCTGGTGCGGATCACAGATATGGTTCTGTATATTTACTTATTTAATTGTGACATTTACAATTAACCCAAAGTGGTTCTCTACTAACATTCCCTCCAGGTAAACATATGGTATCCAGCAATGTGAACTGGCAGAACAGGCTAATTTCCCTAATGGGGTTCCAATGGAAATTAGTGTGCTCTTCCTAGGCATATTAACAGCAATATGAAACTTTGAACTTTCTATCAGTCTTCTCCCCCAACCCAGACTCAAGCAATTTATTCATGACCTTACTATACAACGTCTTTAGTTTTCCAGACATAATGATGTCCTCTGGCAGAATTCCTTTCCCCTCTGGGTGTTACTAATTACTCCCTGCAGATGCTATTATTGGTACTAATGATAAAATGAAGAAAAAAGGTTGGGGAAACAGCCACAAGGAGCTTGTAACGGATATAAGCTAGGATTTAACTTTGCAGATGCTCATTGTTACTGAGAACTGACACGTTTTCCCTTACTCGTTTTGTTAGGTTATACGATGTAGCTGTGCCAGGCATTTAAGTGTACACAGATGCTGCGTTGCTTACTGTGAACCCTTTTCTAATGATCGTCTCACTTCTTTACTTCAGGCTTTGCTTTGTTTTGGGGTGGGAGGTGGGAATGGGAGGGTGAAAGACATGAAGGAGGTTGTTAGTTAAAAGAAGGAAGTTAGTGTTCACAAAAGATATAAATATTGCCTGTTCTGGTGACTGAAGTCATAGAATTATAGGGTTGAAAGGGGCCTCAAGGGTCTTCTAATCCAACTCTCAGGTCCTCCATTTAGTCATATATTGGTTTCCATCTGGTATCACTGAAAGCTGTATTTCCACTGACACCATCTCTCTTTGAAATGACCATCTCTAGAAACAACTTCTATGTTTCCACCCAAACACCACAGTGCCAGTTAGCGCTCTGGGTATTAGCAACACCTTCAGATATGGCCATGACATGTTGCTTTTTCTTCTAAAATCTCACCAAGTAAACTGCACCCACTTATGCTGATTACTGATTACGTAACGGTGTGTACTTCATCTCTGAATTTGTCCTAATATGTTATTTGCACTATAATTATACAGTAAACATCATAAATGCCTAAATTAGCCTTCCTGGCAATAATCCTGAAGTTACGTACATGATAAACGGGTTAGAGAGATACCAAGTCACAAGCAAACGATGTTTGATGTATTGCAAAAGCGTTAGTAAGTAAAATAAAATGTATTTTTGAATCCTGCTAGAAAAGATGCAATGAAGTCTGAGACAAGTGAGCATAAATCCCACAGATCAGCAGCCGTTTTACTAGTGATACAGTCCTTTTCTTCCCTTTCTCATGCCCTTATGACAAGGTATTTAGCAGAATTCACAGACTTCGTTGCAATCTGACAGGCCACACTACGAGCACTTCTGTCGTGGCCTCCAGACTCACTACCTCTGGGTTGTCAACTATGTGCCTTAGCACTAGTGCCTCTCCAGCCCTGCAAGCTACAGTCATTAGTCTTGTTATGCTGAACTGAAGGAAAGAGACTTGAACATGGAGGAAAGCAAATGTGGAAATCAGAACAAAATATACATTTTTGGGGATTTCCAAACTTTTTAGTACAGTCTTATAATAACAGAAAATTAGGATTTAAACAGGCCTCAGAAGGTCATTTAAGCCAACCCCCAGCAGGACCATCCCAGCCAAGGCTTTGTCTAGCCAGGGCTTAAAAACCTCCAAGAATGGATATTTCACCACCTCTCTGGGTAACCTGTTCCAGTGCTTTACTACCCTCCTTGTGAGAAAGATTTCCCAGTATCTAATCTCAACTTCCCTTGCCACCACTCAGAACAATCTAGCTCCATCCTCTTTGGAACCATCCTGCTGGGAGCTGAAGGTTGCTATTAAATCCCTCCCCCACTTCCCCCCAGTTTTCTCTTCTCCACACTAAATAAGCCCGGTTCCCTCAGCCTCTCCTCACCAGTCATGTCCCCCAGGCCCCAAACCATTTTTGTTGCCTCTGGTAGACTCTAATTTGTCCACATCCTTTCTGTAGTGGGGGGACCAAACTGGACATAATACTCCGAATGCAGCCTCACCAGTTCTGAATAGAGGGGAAGAATCACTTCTCTCCATTTCCTGGCAATGTTCCTACAAATGAAGCCCAGTATACCATTAGCCTTCTTTGCAAAAAGGGCACACTGCTGGCTTATATTCAGCTTATTGTCTACTGTCACCCTCAGGTGCTTTTCTGAGGAGCTGCTGCTTAGCCAGTTGATTCCCAGCCTGTACCGGTGCAGGGGATTCTTCTATCCTAAGTGCAGGACTTTACACTTGTCCTTGTTGAACTTCATGAGATTTCTTTTGGCCCAATCCTCCAGTTTGTCAAGGTCTCTCTGAATCCTAGCCCTACACTCCAGCGTATACTACCCGTCCCACCCCAGCTTTGTGTCAGCTGCAAACTTGCTGTGGGTGCACTCCATCCCATCTTCCAGGTTGTTGATCATGATATTGAACTGGCCCCAGGACCGACCCCGAGACACTCCACTTGATACCAGATGCCAACTAGACATTGAGCCATTGATTACTGCCCATTGAGCCCAACGATCCAGCCAGTTTTGGATGCACCTTACAGTCCATTCATCCAACCTATAGCTTGCTTCCAAGAGTGTTGTGGAAGACACCTGAATGCACCTGATTCTGCTTTCTTGAGCACTGACTTCACAGTGTAATCCCTCTAACCTCAGTAGATGTATTCTAATTTGCACCAGAAGTAGGCACAAAAACAATACCACCTATACAGATTACTTAGACGGGGACATTAAACAAAGATATGTAGTATTTATCACAGCTGGCAAGTCAGATTCAGAACTACTAGAAATCACCCATCTGTGGAAGATGGTGACTTCAGTGGAACTAAATTAATTTATACATGTTGAGGATCTGGTCTGCGATTATTTGAAAAACTGCTTGCAGAATTAAGTAGCATTAAATTGTAGGGAGCATTGGCATCAGAGAGATAAGCTGTATAGCTTCATCGAACAAAAAATGTTCATACAAAGGTAATGGAGACTGTGGAGGGTGAAAGAGATGGACACTTTACTCAGAGTTTTATTATATGTATTATTGGTACTTGTCACGTATAAAAATGTCACGTTACATCTTGCTCCATAAAGAACCCCTCCAAAAAAGAGATTGGATTTAGACATGGTAAAACAACGCCTACATCATTTTCTCTGGACAGATATTTCCAGGGAGATGGTGCTTCATACCTGAAAGGAAGTCCTCCCACTGGCTGTCTATAATCTAATGGACTACAAACCACATATTGATATACAGTTCAAAAAACCATGATGGAGGTCAAGTGCTCAACTCAATCGAATCATTCTTCAAAGCCCTGACCATGTACAATTATTTTGCTGTTTACGACCAAGATGCTAAAACAAACTCCCAATGCTCTTCACACAGGAGGAGGGCGACTTGTTTGTGTTGGGATAGACAAGGCAGCTATAGTCCTCAGGCACGGACTTGATCTACGGGCAAACATCTGTCTTCCATACACAAAGGCATAGAAACCATGGCTATATTGGGGAGAAGGACTGACATAATAGCTGACTGGGTCTTAGTTGTGGCCATCAGAGGCAGTGGCTAAACAGAAAGATTGCCTTTCATTCTGGATCAAGAAGAACCGTCCCCTTTTAAATGGAAAAGTTTGAACCAGGTTCATGAGCTCAGTGAAAGGGAGTGGTTCCAGCTACCCCTGTGCTCTCTCCCTGCCTCCCTCCTTGGACCCAGGAGAAGTCAGGAGAACGCAGAGCAATTGCCGTTCCTGCCCTGCTGCAGCTCTTCTATCTTGTCACATCACCAAGGGGGCAGAAGTGGTTGCTCTGTCAGCTGCTTTCCTGCCAGGCATTGGGAATATCAAGCAAAGGACAGCTTGCTTTCCTAATATCACACTCGGGGCAGCTCAGGGAAATGCTTGAGACCAGAGTCTGAAGCCAACAAACAGCCATGGCTCCCTTGTCTTGCACCGCAGCCCCCAGCAGGTTACCCAGTTTGGGTAAAGTGCTGAATTGCTGGCTGCCCTAAGGGGCTATCCAATGTCTTTCCTGTGCAAGGGAGGCTGGATCCATTGATCTTGTAAGGCCCCTAATATCTATGAATCTATGAATTTAGGGATAATCTGGGCTCACAGTACTCCAGCTTGCCCCATCTCTGCCTTGAGAGAGGAGAGGGAAGGTGCTGACATGACATCTGCTGTGGGATTCTCCATGTGGGGGAAATCCTGGGCTAGATTACACTCACTTCCCCTTCTCCGCATCCTCACCCCTGACTGCCAAGTCTGGCCACTGTAGTGGGATGGGGTGCTACAAAATAGAGAGACCTAAATATAGTGCATGGGAACCAGGCCATTCTGTGGGTCTGTGACACTTCCTTGATGAGGTGGAGGATCCAAAAAAACAGTGCCTGGATATCCTTGTTTCACATATATACACTTTCTAATATCTGCTAGAGATAAAAATGCTGTGGAATTGACAGTACTCCCCATCTCAGATAACTGTTTGAAGAAACCATAAGTGAGAGAATACAGTAGAAAGAAAATTGCTTATATGGAGAGGTGAGAAAGGGCATTTTAAGGCACAAACTGAACAACACATCCAGTATCACCTTTAAGCTTAGGTATGGCCCTTTTACTGGTGTAGAAGATGGCTTTCAATTAAATCAATGCCCCTTCAGCAAAATCTGACAATATATGTCCTTGTGAGTCTACTCATTGCAATGGGCTTGCATCAGCATGTTTTTCAGCTGTCTACATTTATGGACGGCAAAGGTCCGAATAAGGCTATATGTGTATGGTGCATCTTAATATAACTCTGATTACATTTGCTATCCTGATGTTCAGAAACATAAAGACTGGGGCTTCCCTCTGGATTGAAAAAAAAAGAATACTGGAGGCACACACAGACCATGGAAACAGAATCATGATAACTGCACAGTTAAGAGTATGCAAGCATGCATGCATGTAGACACGTGTGCATGTGCATATGCAGAGTAAGCATGACATTACATTTAACAGCAGTGCAGAACCCAGGCCATGGTCAGGCAGACAGATGGATGCTCCTCTCTTCCCCCCAGAGAACACACACAGGTTCTCTGAAAACTCAGAGCATACGACCTGGTGGAAGGTCTGTTGCCCCTAGAGCCTGCAAAGCTCTACTGGGATGTTGGATTTAAATGCCCTGGTATTTGAGATGTGATTAACTAGTTGATTATGTTGTAAGTAGTAACCCAGCCATGTGTTCATTCAAAAAATGTGATAGCTTTGTGGCTGGTTCACTTTTTTTTTTTTTAATTTGTATCCGAGGTCAAATTAGCCAAAACTAATTCCATATCCAAGAGTCCAGAACCATAAGTGGCCCTACTACCAGCAAACATCCTCCACCTGCACCTGGGGCTTCAGATGTTTCCAAAACCTTTGGCAGGCAATCTACTTGCAGGCCCAGGCCCAAAGGCTTGGGGTTCGGATGCCCCCGAGTCCTGCTTGCCCTTAGCCGTACGGCCCTTGGAGTAAGCAAGGGAGGAGACTCCCATTTCCACAAACTGGGTTTAAAGCCGCTGCACCTGAGTGGGTACTGAACCACGCCAGAAGAGCAGTTCTCCTACAAGGCGCTTTAGGAAAACTGCCTTCTTCGACACAGATACATGGTATTTCCCCTGCCAGGTTAAGAAGCCACTACACTTGATCTCAGCCTTCAGTAGGCCAACATGACACAATACATTTAACATGTGGATAGCCTTAATGGCTTGGATGCTCTCCTGCAGCTGGGAGCCTGGTCAGCTGATGGACCTCCCAGTTGCGGGAAAGCAACTGAGCCAAGGGCTTTATGCGTTCCTGCAGCTGGGAGCCCCAGGTAGATAACTGGCACTCCCAGCCATGATGGCAGTGGGCACTTAGCTTGCTGGTGCAGGGAAAGCCTGTGATCATGATCCTAGGCTCCCCCTGCACTGGCAATATGGCAGTATTGGGATCTAATCCCCAATCCCAGAATCACACTTTCTGTCATACACATGTGGCATAGTAGGAGATGCGATTACTGGGACCCCATGGTACAGATCCCATCACACCTTTAACTGAATTTCTGCCAGGGGCCTAAATGAACTAAGCAAGACACAAATCTAGCCCTCTGGGAACACAGGTAAATAGAAAATGAAATGAAAATTAGCTAATGACTTCAATTCTATTCTATCGCTGTTTTAGCAATTCCTAGGTTTGCAATATGGGGTGTGAACTACAAAAAAAAATGACTACTTCTGCCTTCATGCAAAGAGTTGTCCACAGATACATAGATAGTACAGATGAAGATATATATGGTTAGAAGCTTAATAGATGAAGAGGAAGCAGCCCTATTGGCAAACAGTATATTTCCCTGAAAAATTCAGATCAAATAACTCAGCTGGAAGTTAGGTATCGAGCCCCTCTGGTACTGAAAGAGGCAACAGAAACGGAAATGCAATTTGACATAGCCACATTGCCAATTAAGGGTAAAATAGAGGCAATATGTCAACTGGCAAAAAAGACAGCGGTATTCAGGGTTCCTATATGAATCTGGTTCCTCTGGACTCACTTACAAAACTTCGGAGTATTGAAGTAAATAAAACAGCAGCAGAGCTCTGGGGAAAAAAGGAAATCATAAGAAAGAGGGAGAGAGCTAAGACCTGAGTACCGGTCTTATCAAATTATACACACTGTGTGTAATAGAACAGGTATTATAAAGGAACAACAGACGTGCCTCATTAATAGAGAAAGCTGAGCACTGGGACTAATTTGGCTCTTAGCTAAATGCAGGGCAACTTCACTGAAGCCAGTGGCTGTGCCTGGCCTAACAGCAGAATCTGGCCTCCTAAGCAGAGAGGCAAAGTGACGGGCCATAGAAGGGAGGCAAAACACAAAGAAATACAAGCAATTCATAGAAAAACTGAGAAAAATTGTGAGGAGTTCAAAGAAAGGGCTGCAATTTCTGCAGACTGTGTAGAGCCACTGTGTGCTGTGCACCCGGTGACCTTGCTGAATACCCCAGCACAATAGTTCACCTGTTTAGAAGCACACAACAAATACCCCAGGGTGTGATGAGACCCTTCATTATGTCCCAAGCCGCCAGATGCTGACGTGAACACTGCTGGGGTTCAGAGACACATGGGCTCCCAGACACTGTTGCTACCAGTGATCCGGCAGAAAAGTCTAATTGGTCAATAGAAGCGCCAGGGGGAATGTGCTGACAGGCTTAATAGGCAGCAAGCACCTGGTCTGTTGATATAAAAGGCAGCAGGAAAAGTGGCAGAGTCTGAAAGCCAGCAGACAGATAGGTGGTCTCCCCATAATGACCCTAACTTGGAGTCTATAGGTTTGCAGGACGCTTTCCCCTGCTGCATTCTGGGGCTCTGAGAAATGCTTCCCCTCTTGTGATCAGTTACTGAATAACCTGCAGTTAAATCCCCTTTGTGCCAGCGCCGTTTTTCACTGCTCCTAGATGTGGCAGGGCTGTACCACAGGGGACCAAGTTTTCAAAAAGGAGCCTACAATTGAACAGAGATAAAATAGCATCTGGGCTGAATTCTGCGCTGTGAAAGTCACCAAGCTGACAGCTCCAAGGACTGGAGTCCTTTGCAAATCCACCGAGCATGTTCAGGGTAGGTGGTGGAAGCAGACGTTTGGCCGTATGGTGCCACTGTGAAGCCTGACTGAAACGACTGCTTGGGAAGGTGAAAGTCTGGAAGCCAGTTACCCACTGAGTGCTAATAGGGATGGGATTTGTGAGGCAGATGTGTTCACTGGGAGCTGGGCTGTGCTGTGCACAGTCAGTAAGGGGAGTTTTCAACCTGTGCTGACCTGCCCTGGGTCTGCTAGGGCTTTATAGCCCTCTACAGTCCCTGGCTGAAGAGGCCTGGGGTCAGTCATTTTGTGCATAACAAATTCAGAAGTCAAAATTTTGCAGGGACACCAAGGTGAACCTAGTATTGCTCTTTGAGCACACAGAGGAGGACTCCCAGTGTTCGTAGGTATTGACTTGTCTGTCACCTGCCTGCTCAAGGCTGTTTATAGGAGACAACCTGGGCTTTGAAAAAGCCAAAAGTGACCATTCAAGGGTTTCTGCACACAAACACAGCAACTGGGGAAGGTTAAATGCCTGATTCTTGACAGCTTGTAAAAGGCGGGCAGTCCTTTGACAGCTGCTTCAAGAAGACAAATAGTGAAAGCCAGGGAACTGGATCCTTGTGGTAATGCTAGGACTTACCACTGAGGGTTCTTGGTTGCCACAGGATTCTGCTCTTTTGGGGTGCGGCCAAATTGACCAAGGAACCTCCTGCATGTCTAGACAGCATCGGTGACCAAGACATGTTCTTTCACCTTCAGCTACTAGAAGACCATCCCGGATGAAGACTCAGCTGGTGCAAAAGGCAGCTGCCTGCCTCCTTCAGGGCTTAGGCGCCCATGAGCTCAGTGGTTCTCTGTGCATTTGTGCAGGAATCTCAGTCACCAGGGTCCAGCTAGGCTTGGATCTCTGTCTGTGAGCCACCAAGATAATAGCGGTTCTTTGGGCAAGACAAAATGCAAAGCCCAGAACCCCGGATGTCAGAGCTGGGGACAAAAGAGTCCTGGCAGAGGGGACCTGGCTAGGAATGAACTCTCAGACAAGGTTAGAGGGCTCGTAAGTGGACAATCCTATTATCCTCCATAACCCAGGCATCATCTTTGGCTTGGTCCATCTTGGCCTTCCAGGAGTGCTTAATCTTCTGATCTTCTGCTTTTTCCAGTCCCACACTCCTGAGATCCATGCTGCCGCTCTGCACACTGACCTAAAACTCCCAAACCAGGTTTTCATTACCAGGCCTTTCAAATATTGCAAGCTCCTCTTTCTTGATCTTGGCCTTCATAAAAGAACCTTGTTCCTGACAAATCCATTCAAGGTTGCACTTCCATTCCAGTCCATTACTCAGGTGGGCCCATCGCCTCAGGCACATAACTCCTCTCTCTTTGTAGTCAGGCTCCTCTTTCACCAATGCAAGTTCAGACTACTTGTCTTTCATGGCTTAGCCTCATTCTCCTTGTCATCTCTGACTCCTAACTTCACAGATAGCTGAGGTAATGCTCTACGGTTTATATCTCACACAGTTAAGATACTTAACAACCTTTCCATAACTAAAGGTAGGGACAATAAACAGGCTACTGAAAAACTGAGGAGCAGGGAAGAAAGCCTAGGAGTCCCATAGGCGGAGGAAGGCCAGGGCTAACAGGGCTTAGCACCCCCAAACTGGGCTGGTGACAGCGCCCCCCCAGCGTGCTCCTCCGCTGCCGTGCGTGCAGTGCCAGCGCACGCTGGTCCCAGACAGCCCGGCAGGAGGGAGAAGCAGGGTTGGGCGGGCGCGCTCCGCACCACCCAGCTCTCCCAAAGAATATTTTCTAGTGCCGCTTATGCCAAGGCTTGTTGAATAGAGACAGATTCCTTCTTTCACACATCTCCAAGTCAGGCCTTGACCAAACAGCGCTTTTTATATTTAGGACTTCATGACCCAGGTTGCCTTTTTGCTCGTTACTGATTATCAATGCAGTAATACAGATAATGATAGCAATCAATACTAATGATGCCTTCCCAGCACCTATGCTAAACTTCACTAGAGTAATACAGCTGCTTTTTTTCCTGTGTTGCCACTAGTTCTAGCCATTGATATTAATTTTGAAGCAATGGATTATGAATACAAATAAGACATCAGCGAGCCGAAAATGTATCTTCCTTGTGCTGTTGGGAAATTCCTAAAATGAGACTGGACAAACTATTTTTGTTGCCTGTAATACTCCATTTAATTGGACAACCGCTGTGCTAGAAAACCTTCCCCCCCTCCTACAGCAAGAAAAATGTATGCTGGTGATTGGTAACAAGAACACCAAGATAAAATAGTAGAATTTATTTTATACTTATAAATGAAAAGGGCTGTTAACAAAGGGGGGTAACTGATATGCTCGGTAAATCAAGGATAAAAGGACACAGACTCTATTGAAGACCTTTTCCTCTCATTTTTTCTCTTTAAGCCATTTGATGAGGTGCCCCGTTGCTCTGAGATGAGCTTCCACTGAAGTACTGTCAGAATTACCACAAAGAGAAGCTGAACATTTAAATGAGTTAGAGCCCCCAAAACAGATCCACTATCTCAATCCCAGGCCCATTTTTCACATCAAGAATTCTGTGGAGTTTATAAATGCCTTTCCTACTAAATCAAGGCTTTATAAAACAATGAAGTTTCATTCATTTACGTCTGTTGCTCCTCAGGTGGTGAAAAAAGTACCATGGCAATAAAAGTAACAACAAATACAGAGCAGAGGAGGAATCCTCTGACAAATTTGTATTTATCAATCTGGACAAAAGAGCAAGTGCCTGTCTTCCTGGTGGATATTCTTCATGAATTCTGGGACACAAGTCATGTGCCAACCAGAGGGAATGTGTCTACCTGGGACAACCCAACAGACCTGCCACGTCAGTTCCACAACACCGTACAAATCTACACGGTGGAACAAAGAAAGAAGCACTTGAAGGTTTTATTAAATTCAGAGCGGACCATGAAGAATGGACCTACTTCTTTCTGGCCAGATGTTTTGTGAGTATGTGTGTCAAACTTCATGCATGGTTTTTAGGAGAGAGTGGCACATAAATCAAATAGACAAATAAAATCAATGAATTGGTGAATTCTTCGTTATAATGTTTACTTCATATCTTTAAGTCGATTTCTATTTATTGTTCTGCAGCACCCTGTTATTTGTACAGTGTGTTGCAGAGAAACACATAGGGAAACCTGAAGGCAAAATTTGTTCCTCAGTGGTGGACTAAGTGTTGTAGTTAGAGACTTGCTTAGCATGCAAACTTAGGGCCTGATTCCTGAATGTCTTCTGCATGCAAATCCCCATTAAGATCCATGGGAGATATCTATACTTAGGGCTTAAAAAAAGGGATAACATCGTGGTTTATTAGTACTTTTAAATTCCAGTTTTGATCCAATAACAACAGAAGATGCAAGTGATCATAGATGCACAATACAGGGACACAGCTAGGGTAGCTGGAGGGCCTTCAAGAGATGTCTCAAAAAGAGAAAAGTAATCTATCAGGGAGAGGTCCTTATTTTTATAGCTTCCACCCCTTCCTTTACTGCACAGTACAGGGATGGGCCTATATGGGATCTACCAATACAGGCAAGAAAAAGAGAAATGTCAGAATAAATTCTTTCATTTTGATGATGAAGTGCTAGCTTTGCTTGCTGGTACGCAGGGTTCAATAAAAGTAGACAAGTCTTCAAAAAATGGCAGCATAAATAGATGAACCCCTTAAAGTAATACAAGTTCTGTCATCTGGATGTGAAATATAGAGTTAAGCACCCGCCAAAGCAAGAGCTGACCGTACACTCCATCTACAAGTGTTAAAGTTTCTAAAGTGTCTTGGCGTGAGAAATGTTCCCAAACTGAATATCTCCTTGCAAAACCAGAGAGTAATAAAGAAACTGAAGTCAACCACATTTTTCAAAAGGAAAAAAAAAGAAACCCTATAGAAACAAAGATGTATCCCAGAACGAGATCACAGCTTCTCATTAGCTGCTGCTTCTAAGGAAGTTGTAATTAGTTGTGCAATGAAAAGGGTGAGCTTACCCTACTTTCAACAGCATATATAATGATTTAAGCAACTGGAAAGCTGATAGGTATGTACAGGGGGTTGGTTTCAAGATTTCCTTTTGAGACAGGAGGTCAGGATTCCTGTGGTCTCCTGTCATATTTAATTTATATCCTCTGGCCCGCTTTGCCACGTTTATTAAATTACAGGAATAAAATTCAGTGAACCAAAAACAAAGGAAGAAGGGTCAGGGCAAATCCTGACTTCATTTATACCCGCGTTGCATCACGGGCTTGAGCAAACTTGTACTACAGTAAATGAAGGGGAGAACTGGCCGTTAGCCTCTTGGAAAACAGTAAAAGCATTAAGAGCTAAGGAAGGGACAACACTGCAAGTTAGTGCAACCCCTGCTGCCACCTCCATAATTATATCCAAGTTGTTTATTGTAATAAATGAAGAGTGTCTTTCTGAAGAGGGAGGGTAGACTTTCTGCCTGTCGGAGGCTTCCTGTGCTTTCATTCCCAGTAGATGGTGGTTTTTTATGTGCATTTATCAGATTCTCCTTCATTATGGCTGTGTATTCCTGGTATGCAGATGTAGCTGTGGGAAGGCTTTTCAAGTCCAGTGTTAGGAATGGCTGGCTGGCAGTCAAGCAGGATCTAGGATCGGGGTGAACCTCAGCAGTGATTGAGCTGGCAGCCCAAAGAAGTTGCTAGTTGTGGTGTCATTTCACAATTATCTACAGAGACGCACAACCCTACCCCTAGCCCATACAGGTGAAGCACAGTGGCCACATTGTCTACCACAGGCCTGATATGAGTAGAGCTGCTCCACGGTCTGGGGAAGAAGACTCTGCCTCCCACCCCTTTTACTCCCATGGATCTCCCCCTCGCGCATCCCGTTTCCCTCTGCTGGACCCCTCATCCGTGATGTGGCATAGAATGTATTAAGAAGCAGTTGTCTCCTCTACCCAAAGGTTCCACTAATTAGACATCAAGGTCATAGCTCTACCTAAGCTAAACCGACTATATGGCCAAGGTGGCTGAGGCACACGAGTTCCTGCAGCAAACGGTATGCAAGGGACTGATGCGGTTAGCCTATGTCCAGCCACCTTCGGCTCCCCAGCCCAAATGGCCATGTGTCCATTTACAGCTGAGGGAAGCTTTTCACGTGGGTCTGAAACAAGGTCCAACTCTGGGGCTGTGGTGAGATGCCTTAACCATGCTGCTACCGTGCCTAGATATGAGCAATACGTACAAAGATACACAGAAATGTTTGTCTCCTCTTGTAGTAGAGCAGGCACCTTCTTCACCCCTTCAGCACATACACACTGTATGTATCCTTCTGCCACTAGCTGCCACCCCATCTCATCCACAGCGTCCTTCTACCTCTCCATTCTTCCTTCGCCATCTAAGGCAGCCCTTCCTCCTGCAAGGTCCCTCACACTGCTCTCCTTGTTTCCAGTTCCCAAATGCTCGTAGCCACGTGCAATTAAACTGTCACAGAAAAGAAAATGTGCCGGTGCTCAGACTCAGACAATCTTCCTAAATGCTCAAAAAGCCAGCATGACATTTATATTAGCAGATGTGTGTAAATATAGGAGCATCCTTAGTAAACCACAGGTCATCGGCGGGGCTTAAACCTCCCAGCTTAAGCATTACAGCCTCAGGTTCTAGCATCCGATATAGAGTCATTCTTTAGGTTACGGCAGTAGTAGGCTGTTATCGTCCAAGCAGCCCTGCTGTGAGACATACTTCATAAACACGTCATAGATTTTTCTGAAGACAGTGGGACAAATTCCAGTCTTGTTTCCAGTAATGTAAATCTGAACCCTGCTTCCCCAGTGCAAATCCACAATAAGTGAGGGAAGCAATTTACTGAAGTGAAATTGCTCCAAAGGTCAAGACGTTATTCAACACAATCCCATGCATCACTTACATTCCTCAGGCCTCCCCTGCAGCCAGCCCATGCATAGTTTCTATATCACTTTATATCAGCCTAGAAACCAATAGAGTTAAAATTGAACAATACCCCAGTGTGGACCAGCTAAACTGTAAATTCACATAAATGAGCTATAGCCATAAAAGGGCCTTTAAACCTGTATTAGTCATTTTTAGAGCCATGTATGTGCAGACCTGACAGCTGAATTTCACCCAAAATGTTCAACAAAGAAACTAAGACATACAATGATCTGAAACCCTGAAATTTTCTGAATCCAGAAAATTTGAGCTCGCCAATATTCTGTTTTGGCATTCGCATTTTGGAAATGTCACAGCCACTAAATCATCGATTATTTTCAAAGCAGCTATTGGATGTTTTATTTCAAAACTTAAATCTGCTCCATTTCTACAAAAGTAAAATTAAAAACTGAAGAACCATGAAAATGTATTTCAGCTTCTGGAGTGGCTACATTTTCACTTAAATACATTTAATAAAGGTGACCAGATGCTTTGTGTTTCTAACTGCTTGTTCTGCATCCCAATAAAATGTCCCTGTTTTGGCTGCAATTGCAGATGATTCATTTTGAAACCCTGCCCAGCTGCCCTGACACAGCCAAGACGGGGTACAGTGAAAAAAACTAGCCATCTGTGCAAAAGAAGTGGGCCAGGGGAGTGCTTTGTCAGGAAAAGGCTCTGCCACTTCTTGGTCACTTGGCTTTTTAGTTATCCAACACACTAAATCTTTCTGTACTCGATCTATTTTCTTTTGCTATCACTCCATGTTATTTCTCTTCCTACCTTATCTGAAACCCTTTCCCTTGCTCTGCCTTATAAGTGTCCACTTAGGTCAAACACTTGTGTAATGTATGGTTTTTATCTCACTTTAATTCTGTGCAATTACATGTCACAATTGCTGACCCTTCACTCAGGCAGCCAAGCTCCACATTAGAAAAAAACCCCAAGAAACAATTAATTTATGCCATCTCCAAATAATTAGCTTTGCCTGGGTCCATAACAGCAGCACTCCATTGTTTATGCTGCCAAAAGAGACACCCTCTATTCAGGAATAGCCATGCCTGCACACCCAGTTCTGGTACAATCCCAGAGCAAAGGTCTACCCTCACGCACCAATCCCCATAGCCTCAATAAGAGTTACGGGAGCATCTCTGAAGTTAGGATTGGGCCCAGATGAGCTACTTCATGTCTGGAGAGGGTTCTGGCCCCACCTCTGGGATCCACCGCATGCATCCACTTTGCAACACTTGTGTGTTCCCCCTGCCCCAACACTGGAGTGTGCTGTGAAGCCAGCTCAGCAGGGCAGAAGGGGATCCAGGGCAGGAAGCTAAGGTGACAGATTCTTATCTACCCTCCTTTATGTCCAGAATTTTCTTGCATCTGAAGAAACTATTGCAACTCAATTCATCTGGCATGTACATGAATGACAAATATACTTCAGAGGCAATAAATTAGCAATTTTAAAGCTTTACATCCCCTCATGGACTAATTGCCAGAGATTATAGTATATTATGAGAGAGCAATAATACTAATGCCTAAATATGCTTCAGTGATTATAGAGCTGTCCTCAATAACTAAGCTGTTTAAATGTCAATGCAAGAAGGCTCTTTATTATGAGATTAAATATTATTTTGAAGCAATGCAATAGGAACTTGCGAGGCTTCACCACTGCAGTAAAGCTGTGTCAGAGCACTATATATATTGCACAAGCTATATATATTTTTTAATAATAGGTACAGTAAAAGGGTCCCAAAATATTTTCATGTTGTAAATTTGAATAGTACTCCTGACAAGAAGGAAGCTCTCGGTATATCTTGATTTTACAGTTTCTATTAGCATGCTGAAGACTTGATTTCTTCCTCTATTTTACACGGGTTTAATGGTGATATCTCTCCACTGTTTGAGTGGATTGGCTCCTGATTTCTATCAGTGTAAATGACTGGAGAATCAGGCTCCAAAATGGTATACTCTAAGATACTCGACCAAGTCAGGTCTGCAACAACCACCGACTCTGAGTGGCCACATCTACACAAGATGCTTACTGAGCAGTAGTTCGTTAGTACTGGGCAGTAACTCATTAATACTGTGCAGTAGCATTGCGCGGCACAAACGGTGACACAACACTACTGTGCAGCAGTAATGAGCTATTGTGCAGTCAGTGTCACCAGGAAGCTGTGCGGGGACGCTACTGCGCAGTAATACCAGTTAGTATGTGCAGTCATTTAGGACTTGGGTATGCAAGTCCTAAATGACTACATAGTAACAACTGCACAATCAGTGTCTCGTGTAGACACAGCCAGAGAGAGCTAGACACCTAATTTGTGTGCACATACTTGTGAAAGGCTTACCCCATGTCATACACATGCACACACACATATTTCATTGCGAATGTTTCTACAAAGCAGACAGAGCACTCCAGTCTTCAAGGCCAGCTCAGGAGCAGACAGCCAAGGAAGTGGCTGTATCCCCTTAACCACAAAGATGGCGCCAGAAGATCTTCAGACCATACGAGCCCTATAATCCCTCCCCCACTCCCCTTTCCTCCAGCCATCTCCTTGAAAGCCCAGGTAGGGCCTTGCATAGCTGCTGGCCACCAGTCTGTCAGCTGTTATACCTGGAATCTCCTTACGTTTCAACTATAGACATGCAGTTAAACTGGTGTTATGTTCCCTGATCCCCACAAGATAGATGCCAAGGGGTTGTGGCAGGCATGAGCAGTCAGCTTTAGGCTCCCTGATATCCCAAAATATTTCTTCATCTCAACCCAATGCATCAGGCATTAATACGTCTAGGAACACAGTTAGTTGCCATCACGTAGTTGTAACAAACACGGGCGTAATTAGCATAACCCCCCTGTGGGTCCAAAGGCTTGGCTTTAGTGTTAATTATTGTGAAAAAACTGGGATAGGTCCCAGTGGAGTAAGAAAGGCACCATGCGGAATGAATGCAAGGGTTACCGGCTCTCAAGGTTATTCAAACCTCAGGTACAGGAGTCTGTGGAACAGAGTAGCATGGAGGATAATTTGAACACCAATCCTCTCCTTAACAATTACCAAGCCGCAACTGCTTGGGGGTGATTTCTACCACGTGCTGCCATGAGTGAAGGAGGAAATGGTTTCTTACATCTGAGCTGGTAGATTTTATTTTGGGCCAGATCCTAGTCCCATTAAAGGCCATCACAGAACTCCCATTAATTATAGCGACAGCTGGAGCAGGTTGTTTGTGTTCGGTATTTACAGCCCAGGTTCAGCCAGGCACTGGAGCCTAGAGTTGAGTCTTGCTCTGGTTTCTGTCTCTCTTTTTGCCTGTCACTTTGTCTGATTCCTTCTCTCTCAATCTTCCCTTCCGTAAGATGCGGAGAACCATACTTGTTTACCCCACCAGGGTGTTACGAGGCTAAAATGATGAAAGCGTTTAAAGTACTTTCTGATCCTCAGATGAAAGACACTGGGATACATATTCAAAAGGGGTATATACTTGATTATTATTCATACAGTTATTTAAATTCTTAATTTATTAAAAATAACCTAACACATTGTAACTAAGGAGGAATTTGCCGAATGGCCAATGTACAGTTCTTTTGCTGTTCGCTGACAGACCACAGGCTGTTTGTCTTTTTTGTTACATCTTGCTTCAAAATGCAAGCACTGTGGGGCAGGGGCCCATGCCTTTGTCCTTATAACAATCAAATGACTAGCCCTAATGTTCAATAAATGACAACAGAAGAGAAATAGGCATTGTTCACAGGAGAATTGTGCTGACGTACCCAAGAACTGGGGAAAATAATATACCTACTGTCATCTTTGTGCATAAAATATTTGCAGAGAGATTAAACTCTTCAATAATTTTTGTTTGCAGGCACCTTGTGTTTACACCTGGTGATTTCCAGCTCTTACCATATATCCTGGAGCACAGGTGCATTTGCCTGTAATGCTATCACAATCTGCACCATTCTGGCAGAGGCAGGTCAGCTGGCAGTCTTCACCATAGTATCCAGGAGGACAGGTTTCATTGCAGTACAGTCCTGCCCAGCCAGCTTTGCAGCTACATTCGCCAGACAACGGATGGCAGCTAATGAAGAAAGACAGATATTAATGAGGTGCATGTGAAAAAAAAGTTCCTCTGTGTAAATAGTGGGGATATCTTAGTAGCGAGCTCTCTGTAAACCATCTGTGGGAGTTGTGTTATAACCTCAAGAAGGCTGAAAAGGACTAAGAGCAGTGAATAAAAGCCACAGGACATACAGAGGAAGGTGACACTTAATGTCGACTGGTGGTGCTATGCAGAGGAATTCAGAAAGTCTCAAGAAGCCAGTGATTTTACATACCATGGGGCGTGCAATACAAGTAATATCATGAACATGAATTGGAACAGGACTGTAACTCAATATATCCCACAGTATTTCAGCAAGATGTGGTCAGTTAAGAATGGGAAGGACCGGGAGCAATCTGAAGGTAACAAGATTACAGGGGGTGAAGAGAGCAAGTCATGTTCCTGTGCAGTGATCAGGAAGGAAGGGAGATCTCTAAATGCCCTGATGTGAAGAGGAATGACTAGAAAGGGCAGAGCCTTGCAGCAAGGCCAGCTGGAAAGGAAAATATTTGGGACAAACTTTTCAGCAAAGACTTCACGGGATCCTCAGCCATGTCACCTGGCTCTTGGCAGAGCAAAGGTCCTGAAGGGGTGTAGGGCTGGAGTCCGTGGCAATCCTGTGCCGAGCCATGACATGGGCCCTCTGAGCTTGGGGGATGTAACACTTCAAAACACTTTGAGGGGTTTAAAAAGAAAACTGTGGGAAGCACTGAGCAGCACATGTTTCCACGGAGCAACCGAGCCTCATGCTCATGATGGAGCCTTTGCATTAACCTGGCAATACAAAGGGGCTGAAGTCTAGATGAGAACTGGGCCCTAAAGGGAATCAGGTGGCCAAAGTACAAGTATCCTTTACTTCTTTGCCCCTGCCACCATGCAGAAGCCAGGGGTGCACCCTTGTACTCCTCACCTACTGGTTCTCTTTAGATCCTCTTAGAGCATCAGCCACCAAGCACGGGTTGCCCCTGGGGCTGTCCAGTGTACACCACTGGCAGTGTACACTCCAGACAGTGGGACCATACTATGAGTCCCCTTCCTAGTTCACACCGTCAAAAGCTCTGTTTATCATTTCTTTATAGTTATTTGTTAGCCTGTCTCTATTTTGTGAATTTGATTGAATGAGATTCCTTATACCTGTAAAATTAATATCCTGGATGTTAATTTTCAAAGTAACCTCATAAAGCAGGGTCCTGAGAATTTTTGATGCAGTCATCAGTAGAAGAGATTAGTCACATATTGTTGTGACTAAGAATTATCAAATGTTGCCACTGTCATATGTTTCATCATAAATAGTGCTTTACTGCCTAATTAAAACAATTCATCAGGATAACAAACCGCTGCCCGTGAAATTCTTCTGACAAAGCATTCCCTGAAATTATGGTTGTTCACACAGCACCTCTTAACATTTAGATGAAAATAATAAAATCTTATTTTTTCTCCCCTTGTATCTATTAATCATTACCTAATGAGACCAGAAAGCTAAACATTAAAGAAATATTTTTTGGAGTGGATTTTTGGTTTCTCTGTTTTTGTTCCTACTGCACATATTATAAGGTTTTGCGAGTGCGGCATCTGTTGGCTAAATTAAATCTTTCAAAAGTAATATATGATCGCGGCAGTTGGAATCAGTCTATGACAATTCAATTGAAAATACCATACTCAGTAAGCATTTCTATGTCGAGGCTGGCTCTTTTATCAAAAAGGACAGCTTTTTTGCATAGGATGCAGGCTATTTATTAAGGACAATAACATCCCAAAAGGGAGCTGCCTTTTTCCAGGACCTGTAAGAGAGTCAAAGGAACAAAATCCATCCCCGAGGGCTCTGAGCAGGGGGTGGGGCAGCTCTGTTTATGCTCTCTGACTCTTCCATTACTAACCTAGAAGAGGGGGCCATGACCTTGGCTGTGCCCTGCACAGAGGTTTATGGCTCCTGGCTTCCCAGTGGAGCAAAAATGTCCGTGCCTCAACTGCCAAAGTCCAAGTATATCAGAGCAGATTATTTCTTCCTCAGGCCAGGAACATGTACTGCTAAAAATGCTTCTAAAGGTCTCTCTCTCATGTTCTATCAAAGAGAACCACTAACACAAAACTGGAAAAAACACTCTAAATAAAATCTCAGGGTTTACAGTATTCATCTTTCATTCTGCGGCAGCAAGAACAGTAGGTGAATGTCCTACAGGGAATACTGTGCACTGAGCTAGCACATTAATGTTTGATACCCCTGTTGCACTGGTGCACACCTTCAATTTGTGGATGAGTTGGAGATTTAGATAGGCCCTGCACTGAAAGTCAAAGAACCAGAGATCTCTTTCTGATTCTGTCTGACTTATTACATAACTCTGGCCAACTCACTTATCCCCTGTGTATTTCCATTTTTTCTTCAGTAAAGTGGAGATAATGATGCCTGCCCTTCTTTCATTGAGATATATAGTTAAAAGCACCATAAAATATGAGGATGTTTATCATTATCACATTCATATTACTATTGAGGCACTAGAGTCTGTGATCTCTCCCCAGGGATTCTAAGGTCAATGGAGTTGCATGTAAATAAAGTACTTGTTGTATGAGCGGTGTCAGGGTATGTTAGGAATCTCCTTTTGTCCTTCCCTTCTTCTTTTTTGCATTCTGTAAGACGTCAATAAATTTCCAGGCTACAGATATATACACATATGTCATTTAATTTGCCACATATAGCAGTAGTTCATAGATTCATAGATTGTAAGTCCAGAAAGGACCTTGGAAGTTTCTAAGATTCATAGATGCTAGGGTCAGAAGGGACCGCAACAGATCATCAAGTCCAACCCGCTGCCTAGGCTGGAAAGAATTGACCCCAGCTAGATGCCTATCCAGCCTTCTCTTGAAGACCCTCAAGGTAGTGAAGAGCACCACGTCCCTTAGAAGCTCAGTCCAAATTCTGGCCACCCTTACCGTGAAGAAGTTTTTCCTGATATCCAGCCTAAATCTGCTCTCTGTCAGTTTGTGACCACTGTTCCTTGTTACCCCAAGAGGCGCCCTGGTGAGTGGAGCCTCTCTGATCCCTTGCTGCACCCCCCCTAATGAATTTGTAGGTGGCCACAAGATCACCTCTCAGCCTTCTCTTGTGGAGGCTGAAAAGATCCAGGTCCCTCGGTCTCTCCTCACAGGGCTTGTCCTGTAAGCCCCTAATGGCCTAGCCATATGAGTGGCCTCCTCTGGACCCTCTCAAGTCTATCAAAACTGGATGCAGTACTCCAACTGCGGTCTGAGCAATGCCACATAGAGAGGAAGTGCCACCTCCTTGGACCTATTTGTCATACATCTGCTGATGCGTGATAAAGTGCGGTTAGCTTTGCTGATGATTTTGTTACACCGATGACTTATGTTCATCTTGGAGTCCACTATGACTCCGAGATCCCTTTCCACTTCTGTGCTGCTGGAAGGGTCACTTCCCAGCCAGTAGACATACTGGATATTTTTGCACCCTAGGTGCAGCACTCTGCATTTGTCCTGTTGTACTCCATCCTACTGTGTACTGCCCACTTTTCTAACCTGTCCAGGTCAGCCTGCAGTCGTTCCCTACCCTCCAGTGTGTGCACTTCACCCCACGATTTAGTATCATCTGCAAACATGGACAGAGTACACTTCACACCCACGTCCAAGTCACTGATGAAGATATTGAAGAGCACAGGTCCACGGACCGAGCCCTGTGAGACCCCAGTACCCACATCCTTCCAGGTCAATACCAACCCGTCTACTACCACTCTCTGGGTGCAACCGCTAAGCCAATTTGCCACCCACCAGACCGTGTAAACATCTATGTCACAGCCTCTTAATTTATTTATGAGAATGGGATGAGATACCACATTGAAGGCCTTGCTAAAATCCAAGATCATTGGGTCCAGCCCCCTGAACCAAGCAGTTCAAGATGATACAACTTTATAGACTCTTTAGTTTCAATTTTAAACATTTTAGTTTCAAAGTAATGAATAATAAACTCCACTCAGTCAGAGCGATGGGCAGTTTCCCCCTTCTCAGTTTGAATGTATCCTTCAAGATTACCGATTCACATGACCCTGCCAGACTTGGTGGATTACATGCAAAGGAATTTCTCTCTGCCAGCCACCAAGTGGAAATGAAGAAACGATTCCTATGTACAAAGTGCCCCTCCTGGATGGGTAAGAGATTGTGAGACCTTTGAACAAGCCACAGAAGGCAAACTTACTAACAGCTGCTTTTCAGCCTCCTACTGTTACTGAAAAAGCAACACTAACTGGCCTTTATGCTCTTGCATGATTTTTGGTGCTGCTTAGTATTCTAAGCGGAGTTGTTTCGAATGTTATTACTTAACATGGTCCCGCACATTTAGAAAGAGATGTGGAAAAGAAAGAACGGGCCAAAATGCATTCTAGAGACAGGGCCAAGGAGCCATGTGGGGAAAAAGGATGATGTAAACTGCAAGTTGTCTCCCATACACAACCATGGCGCGGTATCAATGCTGATCAGTGCCTGTTACTGTCATCTGGAAGTTTTGGGAGTCTTCTGTGCTCCAGTGCCCATGCTTCATCCATCAATATTTTTAGAGTGGTCACTCCCAAACTTCTGAGGCCCTTTGAAAAATGCCATCTCTCAGTTTTCACTTGTTTTTTGACTACAGAAGAACATGAGAGCAATTCTTCAGTTGCAAACAACTTGGAAAGCCCACAACAGGGAAGAATGCTTTGGATACTCTGGATCCCATCTGAAATCTCTGGGTTTACCTTGTGAGTCCTATTTACACACCTAACACTGCTAAGATTGTGTAACACCCCTAATGCCCTTGAAAGGATCATAGGGTACCCCAGAGTGCCAGAGCAGCCTGATTCAGAATCACTGCTTTGGAGGGTCGTGAATAAAGGATTGTATTGACAAACTGAACAAGGAAATGAGGTGGGTGGATCTGAAACAGAATTTTTGTGTGGTTTTTTTTCAGGGAAAACAAAAAAAAAAAAATCATTGCAGCTTGACTCCAAATGAATTTTTAAATTTGTTTTAGGGTGTTTTTTTTAACCTTGTTTAAGTCCTGCTTTTTTAAATTTAATTCTATTTAGACACTAAAGTATCAGAACATTTTGTTCTAGACATGTTGAAACAAATGTCTGGACTTTTCTGAAACTTGCTTCATTTTTTTTTTGTCAGCTGAAATCAATTTCTTGTGTCAACTGACTGTTTGCTGGGGAAAAAATGCCCAGCTCTAATTATTTTGCTATAGTGAGCATTAGCCCCAAACCTATTAATTATGTAATTTTTTTTCCCTCTTCTTGATGCCCCTTATCCCTCCCAGGTGCCCTTTAAGAAATGTCCTTCTGCTTTTAATGAGGCACAGTGGGAGTTCGCAAGACCATTGTGCTAGTGTTCTAGCCATTACCCTGACTCCCAGGCCCATTGCAGTGCAATGTGGTTCAAGGGAAAATGTTATAGGACAAACCCCATGGAGATTAGGATTGACATTTTTCACAGGTGGGGCAAAAAGGTTTCCCTCTGTTGGTCTCACCTGTTCCCAGGTGGCCACCACAGCACAGCTCCAAGAGACAGTGCACAGCCGCTGTGCAATGCAGAGGAATTGCAGCTCAACAAGTTCCAGGTCTCTCCTCGCTCTCCCTGTGCTCCCAGGGGGAAGTGACTGCTGCTCCACTGCCCAGAGCTCCAGTGCTCTGGAAGTCGGGGAGGTCAGGCCAAATTTCCACTCATTCCCTGCCTACTGCACATCTGGTCCCAGTGTCAAGGGGGCCACCAGGAACAGAAGAGGTTTCTTACTACCTTGTGACCCCTCTATGTAGCCAAGTCACAATCTAGCTGTTCTGCGACTGGTGAAAGCACTGTACAAAAGTGCCTTCAGGGTGTGTTGATGCAGCAGTTACTGGGGGATGGTTTTTGGCTCTGCAGGAAGCTGGAGTAGATCATCACACCAGTCTCTTCAGGCTTTAAAGTCTCTGCAAAAGAGTCTATGTAAAAGCTGACCCTGTACTTCATATTGTCTCATCATCCTGCCCTCATAAGAAAAGCCCTACAGTTCAAGCTCGCTGTCCAAGGACAGGACTGAAGGAGATGACACTGCTAACACATGCCCAAGCAGCAGCCTCTCCCACCCCTTCCCTTGGATGATTTACAATATTATTCCAGACGTTTAAAGAATCAAAGCAACAAGCCACTGACATGGATGGGCTTTTTTTT
>NW_017728996.1:6054581-6059340 GCF_001723915.1 Gavialis gangeticus | reverse complement strand
AAGCCCCTGACATGGATGGGCTTTTTTTTTTTTTTTTTGAAACTAGGTGGCTGTCAAAGCCACTGGAAAGCAGTGGTCCCAGAAAAGATAAAAAATAAAATGGGAAACTGTGCTATGTGAGACCAGGTAGAAAATCTGGAAAAAGATCTGTTGGAACACGGAGTGTCTTTGAGGAAGGTCATTTTCTATCAACTCTGACTTTCCTTGGTGCAGAAATGCATAGGGCTCTGACGAATTCATTGAAAAGTGGAAGGCTGAAATACCACAGATGAATGAAAGAGCATTTACAGATCTACAGCTTCCTGATATCTCTTTGTTCCATAACAGCCACGATAAGATGCAAGTAAAAGACAGATTTTATCACTGGAGAGACTGATCTCATTTATTAAGGACTGTGAGATACCATCTTAGCAGAGGATGCTGGCAGTGAGCTGATGGAGCAGAGATGGAAGAGAAAGCAGAGGAAGCACTGGCTGGACAGCACCCTAGAGTGGATCAGCTGTACGCAGTGTAAGCAAACACGAGAGGATGAAAGCCGAAAGATGCCTGGGTTCACTAACACTTTGAGTCTATCTGAAAGCATGTCATCCTCCTCTCCAAACTGTTCATGTTAGTTTGTCCCCTCAAAACTGGATCTTTTAGCCAGTTCAACCCACCTCCCTCGCTCAAAAAACCATCTTTCTAGTCCCTCACAATGAGCTCTTCTTTCCTATATAGCCAAATCTTTAATTTTTCTCCCAGGAGAGAAGCTCCAATGATGCCAGCAGGCCACTGGCCAAGTGCTATCCAGCTGGGTCATGAACACGTGCCTGCTGCTCTGCATCTCAGCTATCCTCAGGCCCCTTCTGATTGAGATTCCAGCCTTAGCCTGTAACGTGGAACTCAGCTCACGTATTAGCTCTCAGCTTACATCTTAGCTCTGCTGCTGAGTGTGATAGTCTCCATTAGGACACACAAAGTACTGGGGAGCTGCAGGAGCCTCATCCTACCAGGGGCTGAGAGCCTTTGTAGAGGTGCTGCCCACCTTTGGCTATGTCTATAATATTCAACTGCAGCATCAGGTAGCACCATACCAAAATGCACCGTGCTGCTCTTTGGAAGCTACTTTCCAAACAGGGAGCAGCATAGCCCTCAGTGTGGTACAGTAAGAATTCCCCTCGTCTTCCCCTCCATGCTCAGAGGCAAGTCTCTTCCCTTTCCCTTCCCTCCCTCCAACCCCCAACCACTGCTGCCGCTGTCTCTGGCTGTCCTGGAGGCAGGAGCCGGGGGAACTCCCCAGCCACCCCTGCCTGCTCCGGCCCGGCTCAGTGCAGAATCAGGCTCAGGCAGGGATAGCAGCTGTGGCAGGTGCATTCCCCCTCCCTGCCTGGCCTCCTGTGTTCTCTGCTGGCCTAGGAGCAGGTGCAGGAGAAGGGAACCTGACCACTGCTGCTGCTGTCTCTGGCTGAGCCTGGCCCTGTGTGCAATCCAGCTCGCATAGGTGCTGACTCATGCACCCACCAAAAAAAATTAAAGGATGCTCAGCACCCACAGAGCCACAGTTGCACACATTAAAAAAACAAACCCCCCAAAACATGAAGCAGTGCATTACTTCAACCCGGCTCTGCAGCACCTGTAAAGACTGTGTGCTTCAGTAGGGCTTTTTGTCACTTTTAGCTAAAGCTGATTCTATCAGCTATGAAATAAAAGTGCCAAAAAAGCCCCACTAAAGCTGGGCTGCTGGGTGATGCTGCGATGGAGTGGTGAACATGCCCACATGGGCACGGTGCAACGTGGCAGCAGAAAGAATCCATGGCTGTTACTGGAGAGCAGACCTATAACTCTGGCTGTCATCAGAATCGTCACCTGTAGCTCCTGGAGCGAGCTGAATTTCAGAGAAGTGAAATCTTAGCGCTCGCTGTGGAACTTGAAGCCAGCTATTCCAGATGAAAGATCACCTGTTTGTTTTCCAGACTGAGATGGATAGAGTCTATCTCAGACACAGTAGCAGATTTTGCCTGAAGTATTTTTTTGTGCAGGAATTAAGTGGTGCCACTTGCATGCCTAATTGGGCAGCTTGCATTTATATGTTAGCAGGCTGCAAGACAGGCGAGGTAGGTCTGTCATCATCAGCAAGACAGTCAGGTCCCCACTAGTCTCGTTTAAATTGAAGAATGTCCGCATCAAGGGCATATTTGCTTGGGCATCAATTATCCCCACCTCTCTGTGAAGGCTACAAAACCCTGGATTAGCTGTGAATGTTGAACAGGCACAGACAGGAAAACAGGAATCAGAGCAGGAAGGAGAGTGAAAAAAGCCTTTTCATTTGGCAGTGTGAACCCCGGCATCCTCCTACTCTGTCATTTCCTAGCTGAAAGGGATCAGCTCACAGCAGTCTTTGGTTAAATGGCAAGAAAGAGATTGGTGGGACAAAGGAAGAGCCCAATGCTGGATCGTGACAAGCATTTCCCTCAAACAGGAGCTCAGGGTTTGGGCACTGCAGTGGTGAGCAGTACAGCACCTAGCTGCTTAAAGGCCTTGGCCCCAGAGTGGAGTCCACAGTCTCTTAGCTCTCAATGCCATGCGTGGGGAGTGTGAGGCACCCCAGAAAGGGGTTCCCAACAGTCAGCAAGCTGCCTGGGCAATCACCTGTGGATGGTCTGGCCAACTTCTAAGTGGTTGGGGTGCACATTGCAAGGGCAACATGCTGTGTGGGTGCTCCCCCAGCGCACAACACCACCTAGGCTGCTCCCTGGCCCACGATCCCAGCTCCCTGGCTGCATCACTGCACTGTGGTGCTCAGGTCCCCAGGCTGGGGACTCCCCCAGCCCTCTGGGTTGTGCTGTGCCCTGCTGCACCACGCTGTCCCCTGTGGTGGGGGCAGGAATCAGAAGCAGGAGAAGGGAGGGAAGCCTGGAGACACCAGCTGCTGCCAAAGCTGCAGCAAGCGTCCCTGCGGGAACCTGGGGACCACACATTAATCCCGTGTGGGCTTTGAATGGGAGAACCCTCACCTATGGTGAGTGAGGCGACATGCTGGGAACAAGGCAATTCAAATGCCATCCTGCTCTCTAATTGAGTTGCCAACCCTCAACTACCAGTAAGTGCCTAAGTCTTTTCATTCAAAAGCAGCTCACGAGCTGGAGAAAGAGGAGATGCTGATGGTGCAAGAGCCTGGTGGTCAGAGCAATTGCCCAGGAAATGGGAGACACAGGTCCATGTTTCTCCACCACTGATAGGGGTTTGAACCCACATCTTCCACTCCTATTTGGGAGAAGGGAGCGATCATGCTCTAAGCTCCTCCCTGCTGAGGCTGTTCCACTTGGCATGGAATAACGAAACATTTCTTTGGTACAAGGGAGGGAAAAGAGTCCCTGCTTAGAGGGCACTGTGGGTACCGCCCATTAGACAGTCAGTGGAGCAAGGACTGGAACTCAGGCCCTGCCCCTGCAACCTCTAGGCTGGAGAGTCACGTTCTTGTTCTCTTTTCGCCTCTGGCCTGGTGAGTTTTTAACTCTCTTCTGCAGAACGCAATTACTTATTGCCTGGTAAGGAGAGGACTCTCCTAGCAAGGGAGAGATGAGGGCTTGAATCCCCTCAAGCAGAGGAGGGACTTGAACCTGGGACTCCTACATCTTGGGTGAACTGCCTCTACTGCAGAAAGGGGGGCACCTCCATCAGCCCTTTTCCTCCTTTGCCTGTGGCTACCAAATCATTTTGAAAGACCATGCTTGCTGCCACTGGGTTTTGGGCAGAGCTGCATCCTGCAGGCATGTGTTAAGCTGTGCTCAGAGCTCACGTATGCACCTACTCTGGGGGGAGTGACAGGGTTGAGCTGAGAGACCAGCAACTGAGCTGCTCAGTCCTGTTGAAACAGATTTTGGGCACATGAAAAAGCAGAATTTTAGGCTTCGGGGGAATTTTATAATGTGAAAACTTAGGCGTGAGCAGGGTTTGTGCAGCAGTGCTGAGGACTGCACATCTGGATAGATTTACAGTTTACTGCAGGATGAAAGGGCACAACTGTGCCTGAGCTGCTCTGTGGTACTGCCGGTGTGCACTCACTCACTCCACAATCCATGGAAGCTAACTCATGGTAACTTACCTCTTCCATTACGAGCTAAGCCTCCTACTTGCGCCCCCAGGCAGTTATCACGGAGCAGCTCACATGCAGCAAAGCCCCACTTCCTTTTAGCTCTTTGTTTGAAATGAATGCAATTGACTTTGCTTTGAGGTTTTGATGTGGGCAAACATTCTGGGATTCAGTTAAATAATTCCCTTTAATACAAGCATCATGTCGCTTGTGTGTCCACACCCTTTGGTGCCTAAATGGAGCCTACCCTTTTGTGGATCTAGCCCCCAGTGACTGGAACCTTGCCAGATTGGTTCCTGAAAGAAGCAAAAGGGAATAAAACATTGAGATCTGACCTTTCCAGTGAGGCTTATTCCATTTCAGGTACACTTCCCTGATATTTATTTTCCTGAATATTTTACGCATGCACATACTGAATGAAGAGCAAAAATAGGCCCCTACGAGAAGAGGAGATATGTCTATTTTGACAATGTTGACTTCGTTACAGAGCTGTATACTGACTTGGGGATATTGATTTCAGTCTATTTATACATCTGCCTCAAGTGTTTTCAACAAGGTAATTTGCCATGAGACATAAACTGAGGCAAATTAGGTTTCATTTTGAAAGTCTGCTTGAAGTCCATAGATTCAGCATGAAATTCCATGTCATAAAAAAGATTCAGAGAGATGGAGGCTAGTAATATATCC
>NW_017728996.1:6027984-6049581 GCF_001723915.1 Gavialis gangeticus | reverse complement strand
ACCATGCCTATGGTTGTTGCTGTATGGCACTGTTACCTTTCTATCATTTCATAGGCTTATCTTTCTGAAGGACAAAAAGTAAGTTAGCATTATTTACTTTACAAAGGAAACTTTTTGAAAATGTAATACTTTGGTGTGTATGAAGCATCTTTGAGATATAGATGGAGGCTAGTAATATATCCATGTTTTTGAACTTTAGTCGGTAACTGTTTTTTAAACAAGACTATATCTGTTTTTTGACATCACCTAAAAGTGAAATGACTACTGTAAGGGGTAGAGAGAAGTAGTATGCCACGTTAGTTTGAAGTCAGGCAGAGATCAGGGTGGCACCTTAGAGACTGACTGATCCCTTCAGAGGGCCATGAGTTTTAGTAGGTGACGCCTACTTTGTCACATGCCATGAAGGTCACAAGTGTTAGGTATGTACATACAAGGCCTCATATTATGACCCTTTTCTGAGAGCAATTCTTGCTTACATGAGTAAAAGTTATAGGGCCAGGCCATAGGTGTGTGTGTGCAAGACTTCAATGGAATTACTTGCATGTTTAAACTTAGATACATACTGAAGTAGTTTGCTGAATTGGTTCCAACCCTATCATCATTTAAATGAAAGGCAATAATTCAAAGGAGATGGACTAGGCCTTAATTAAAATTACAAGGAGAAAGGGGTGGGCTCATATGCAAATTTTCCCTGTGGTTTTTACTTGTGTGTACTAGTTCCTCTACTGGTATAAAATACGATGTACTTACCTGAGAGTGTTGGTTATGTGACAAGGACATTTCTTGCTGCATTTCAGGCCATAAAGCCCTTCTGGACACATCCTTTCCTGGCAATGAATCCCTCTAAATCCAGGGTCACACATACATGCTCCATTTATATGGTAACACTTTGCCCCATTTTGACAGTTGCATTTTTGAGTGCACTGAAAGCCATACATCCCGACGGGACATTCCTCCTGACACCTGCAAAGAAATATGGGAGGCACAATGAAGTCAAATGCTAAATATAGTCTAGTCAGTTTATGACTTTTCCTGGGAATGGTTTTGCTGATGTATTAAGCATAAAATCATAGGCCATTTATTTAAGTAATGTACCGAACTGATGAAATCATGAAGGTGATGTGTTATCTTAGGCATATACATTTCTGTTAACCCAAAGTGTATTAATCTCTGTCCAATTACATCTTGCAATATTTCCATTAGTCAATATTATATTAGTTAACAAAGTGACTGCAGTGTCACTCCCTAAATAATTTCACATATGTATTTCAAAAGACACTTGTTCAGATTACTTTTTGCCTCATTGTAGAAGGACCTTAGATGAATACCCTACCTTATGGTGGTTAAAAGAGAACTGCATGCAATTACACAATATTAAATAAGATGATCTGTGACAAAGAATGATTTTTCTTTCCCTTAATGCTATAGTTGCATCTGTTTTATGCCAGTAGGAAAACTAGCTCCCCATCTCATTACATACATTCTGGGAAATGCAAAACTGTCCTTTTATTACTGGACTGATGGTCACCATTACAAAAAATCTTAGGATAGGTAGTTTCTACCCCGATTTGTGTATTTCTGTCTCCAGAACTACAAACATCTATCATACACAGACAAATGGAATGGGAAACAGATTTTTTTTCACCACATCTTAATCACAATATTTAAAATATTCCCCTCTTGAATGCAATCTTGGTGAAATATATTCCAAATGCTCCATTCCCTTTTTCTATAAAAGCAGTTTAAGGCTGTGTGTAGACGAAACAACAGGCATATGTGCATGACACTTTACAGTGGGCTAAATCCTTTTGCACTGCTTTAATGGTGTCAGTGTTTGCGCACATTGGTGGCATATTGCTCATTAATTACAGCCACTGTAGCAAATTCGGTGGTCTAATGCACAAAAACTCCAAGGAGTTTTAGTTTGTTGCCCTACAGCTGTGGAGCGAAGCACCGGGCTTCATGCAGCTCAGGGGCTCTGCAGGAAGCCCATGCAGGCAGCCTGGCAGCAGCCCAGGAAGGCAGGCTCCACCCAAGAGAGGGGAAAAAAAAAGTAGCAAGCACTATCTTTCCCCCCCCCCCTTGAGCCTGCCTGCCTGCCTGAGCTGCGCGGGGCCCAGTGCTTCCCTCCACAGCCGCGGTGCCCCTGGGACAGCTGGAGCCAGGTGTCTGCGGGTGGGTGCCGCCTGAGTGGGGGCTGCCACTGCCACGGAGGAAAGCACCCCCCACCCCCACAGCCCAGGCACCACTCGTCCCACTAGCAGCTCACCCTTCTCTCCCTGCCGCCAGAGAGGCAGGTAACTCGGGTGTGTGCATGACACGGGGGTTTAATAGGCCCTAAATTGAAGCGGTGTTTTTAAAAACCCACTGCATCAATTTAGGGCCCCCATTTGGTCTACACATGCCCCAAGTGATTGGAGTATCTCCCAGTGGAAGAGGCCAACTAAAGCCCCAAAGAATGGAACTGCTGCACAATTCACCAGCTTCCGAATCCTGCCAGGTGTCACTACCTCAGTTTACATGATCCACCACGGAGAACAGCTATGCTTTGCCAATTCAAAATAAAAAAAAAACAACACCCTTATCTCCTAGCTACCAGACATTGGAAATGGCCTATCAGCATTAATTTAATCCCACACATTGATTAAAGTGTATACTGTAAATGCAGCTGATAGAACCAATTGTTAAATGTCTTTTTGCAGGTCATTTCACAGCTGGCAGGTGAGAGTTAGTATGATGCTCAGTAATAAAAGATTAATGTGCAATGCAAGCCTGGTGAATTGCAAGGAAAATGCTCAGTACATAAGAGGAGAAATTACTGTTGCAGCCTCAGATGAATACGTTTCCCCCCAAAATAAATAAATAAAGTCAAAGGCATAAGCTAGCGACTTAATTGCAGCAAACATCAGCATGGCTGCCAGTTGCATAATTCAAGTTCAGGAGTTCACTGGGGATCCAAAGATAGAGAAGCATGTTAGAAATGGCACTGAATGACCCCAAAGAGTCACTCCGAGCATGGCATTGGGTCCTAGCCCTGCTATCCTCAGTGGTCCAACTGCAAATGCAATAGCCAACAAGGAATGCAAAAGAAAGCAACTGAAACACTTAAAGCAAATGAAATGCAATGAAGAACATATTAAGATATCTTATGTCTCCATTACCACATGCAGCTCTACTAGTTAGCAGGAGAGTACTGTACTCAACAAGATGAATATTTAGTCAATAGTGCACTATATCATTCTATATTTATAGAAGATGAAGCATTACATAGCAGGGGAAAAAGCATCTGGAAATGAAATATTGACGACCTAATCCATTTACATAATTAGCCTTTTTTCTACTAACAATTTAACCAACTTATTTATTTGGAGATCAAGCAGCTACTGCTAATGAATTTTATACAAAGAATACTAATAACGACTCCTCTGGAACATAAGAATAATCACAGCAGGAATTAGCTTTCTACTTAAACATCCTTCCTTCGCAACATATCAATCTAATGTGTCCATAACACCATTAACAACCAGATACATTGTTCAATTAAATTACAAAATGAGCTGCTACGCCCTAGATATGTTTCTTGTTTAATTTACATTGCTTTCTGCCTATCTGGGGAGACTTGGATTATAATATCTACTGAACTTTAATATGTACTACAATTATTTGGGTTGAGATAGGATAATACGGCTGTCACCTGTAGAATTAATGGAAGCAATTTCACAAAATATTAAACATAAGACAGCCTGTTTAACCGATGAACATATTACATGGACCTACATTATTTCCAGGAATGCTTTTCATAGAAGAATAATGTTGTCACCATTTTCTTTACACTGAACATATTTTTGTACAATAGACAAAAATTGCATGCCATCCCAAGTACACTTTAAAACTGTGGGTATCACTTTTTTCATAGCTATGAAATATTTATACAAATGAAAAAGCTAGAGACTAGGTCTGCTTATTTTATCATAACAAATGTTGTATTTACCCTATTAAGAGTCAATCTCTAGGCTTGCTGGCAAGATGGAAAACCCAGCTGAAACAGTACATTCACTTTTCTTGTCAGACTGAGAATTTTCATACCTTTCCCCCCCCAGCTTCCAGGTGCACAGTTGCTATTATTCCATTCAAAGAATTTACAATGCCTACATTTACATGGGAGCTGAAGGCATTTTAGTTCAGCACAAAGCTATCGGGAGCTATCAACAGCGCTTGTCAATTTACTGCAGATATGTCATGCTGTGGCACTTCCCAGCAAGCAGGTAGCGAACAAAAAGTGACAATTATACTTCCACGGGTCTTTGTGAATATACTACTTGCACAAATATTTATCTAAATAGATGTCACTATCTCTCTTGCAGGACCAGAGCCTGCAGGTTTGTCAAGATATTTACTGGCAATTAAAAATGGATACCAACAGATAATAAGGGTATGTTACTATTTTTTTTTTAACACAACCCATTATTAATAGCAGAGTATGCTGATATTTTTTTAAATGTCAAAGAAAGCATAGTTTTGTTTGGAAATAGCATTCCGCTGGCTCTGGCTGTAATTTATATTTGCAGCATTGAGATAATGCTCGAGACCCAGACAGCAAAACAGACCGTACTCCAAAATGAGCCCAGCTAACCTTCCCCATTGTCCAAGCTGAATGAAAGGCAGAGCAATAGCAGGGAAAGCAATCTGGACTTTTTAAATCTTGTGCCTGTTTCTGCTGTCATGGAAATCAATGGGAGATTTACTATTAACTATCTGTGGTTAACAATAGGTAAAGAAATGTACTGGTCCTAAGAACAAATCGTTACAGCTGATATCCTGCTGCACCCCTCCCCCACCATGGTGAAGTCAATGGCAAAAGTCACACTGGCTTAATGGGGCCCATATTTCACCTTTGTCCTTTAAAGCTGGTAAGTCGATCCTCTGGGCTCCTCATAAACTCTCTGGTGTCCATTTAAACAGCTACGACCATTTCCACTAAGAGAAGGTAGGTCTCCAGGGACCACATCCCTTCTATCTCTACCCCATGAGGCCTGTGCACTTTGCCATTCTCCCCACCATGTGCTGCACTGCTCACCTCTCTACAGAGCTCCCTGTGGGCATCTCTCCTCCTGCCGTCTCCCTTCCCACAGTTTAGAGGGTTACCAGCACTGAAGCGGCACTGAGTTGTGCCTCAGGAATCCCAGCTGCCTGCCCTGTCCATGAGGCAGCTATAATAACACAGGTTTCTCTTCAAAATGGAACCCCTCACAATAACTGAACAAGTACCAGCCGTTCCAGGGGCCCACAGCACCCTAGTCTCTCCTGCTCTCTTCCTGTGGCACCCTCAGTCAGCCGTGGGCAGTTCTTGGGTGCCTTGTGGCTGTGATGTGTTGGAGAGGCTGGAGCAGATGTTTCTGTGGAACCCCTTGGACAGACCTCTCTTGCTGGTTCGCAACGACTAGTGCACTGGATTTCTAGTTCTACGTTCCATCTTCTCCTTTACTGGATCCCAAATCATTCTGGGAAAAATACTGCTGTCAGTTGAGGTGCCAACAGAAGAGCAGCTCCCCATTGCAACTCGCAGCACTTTGCAGGAAGCACCATAAGTTGCAATGATATCCAAGACCCAACAGATGTTCACGGTTGGGTCCCGGGGGCTGGGAATCCAGCTGCTGTTTAGAGTGGCTGCAAGCCTGTAGCCGCTCTCCCCTAGCAATGCTCCTCTACCCTCCCAGCCCCAGCGCTGTTCTCAGAATGGGACAGGGGAAAGAGGAAGCTTGTTCTGGATGTTACCTGGCTCATGTTGGAGGGTGAGGTGGGTGGATTGAAGCCCCCCCGCCACCTCAGGGGGATCCAATCCACCCACCCCACCCTTCAGCATCAGCTGAAAAAAACTCACACTGAACTCCCTCCATTCCCTTCCCCTGCTCCCACTCTGAAGACAGTGCTGGGAGCAGGGCTGAGTTCCATCAGCTCAGCCCTGCTCCCAGCATGTGAAGACACAAGTTACTGAAGGCGCTCCATTTTGGAGCGTCTTCATTTAAACCCTTATGCAAATGAGGGTTCAGATTGTCACAGCATTGGGCCCTTTTAAAGCATTCTGCTTTAAAATTGTGTTTGGTTACAGCTGTACAGTGCTTCCAGGGGTCAGATCGGGCAAAAAATATCATTTCTGCCTGTACCTAATTACAAGGAAACTGTCTGATTTCAATGATGGTTGCAACAGAGTGGAAGGAAACCTCCTGAACGGGACTGGTTCATTCATGGTTTCTATAAGGCTGATGGTTACGCAGAGAAGGGAGAGACATCTGGGAATTGGTGCAACAGGGGCCTGGTATCTGTGCTAGCATAAGTAAAAACAGGGTTGAGGACATGGCATCTTAGGAAACTAGAGGACAAAGTCTCCAGAGACTGTGGTATACACTCTGGTTGTTAACATCTGCTTAAGCTCAGGCCACCATGTCTTCACTGCTGGCATCACCCCTGCTAGCTAAATTACTCTACACAGGTTCACTAGCACATTTCACAGCCGACGTTTACTTTGCTGTATAGACACTTTGCTAAATCCAAGACTGCCTTGTAAAACAATATTTGATCAGTTTAAGGTTGAGCCTCTAGTTTATGATTTTGAGGATTTATTACCTTTTGCCGGTGTCTAAGAAACATCAGTACTGCAGCAACGCAGACAGGCCGGGAGAAACGTATTAAACTACTGCATTGCTTACTCTTGAGGATATTAATTTGTACAAATATGGTTCATTTACATATCTTGTAAACATGTAATGCTCTCTATTAAATTTATCGCTGTAAATATCTAAATTAAATTTAATCCATTAAATTTTAAAAGTTGCATTAAAAAAAAGAAAATAAACTGTAAATGGAGAACATTGCCAATAAAAAGTAATAACATTGTCACATTTATAATGCTTGAACTGCTCTGGAAGGATGCATCTAATTGTAGCAATAGAAATATAACACACTGTGTTTCACAGAGCAAGATTGTCTTAGATGGAGCATAAAAGAGGTAAGTCTATGCATAATACCGAAGAGTAATTGGCCTGGGGATTCTTTTTTACCTGTCTCCCATATATCCAGCTGTACACAGGCATCTCCCTGTCACGTGATCGCACAGTGCCCCATTATGGCATGGGCAATCCTGGCTGCAATTAATTCCAAAGGTCCCAGAAGGGCATGGCTGGGCACATACAAAACCCTGGGGAGGAATACAAAGAGCCACATCAGTGAACAGTTGCAATGTGGTGAATTCCACCATGCACCACGTACACCTGTCTGTTGTGCCAAGACGCCATCTAAGCGTGCTGGCAGAGTTCCTTGCCATGGACAAACCCCTGCCAGTGGGGCTAACTCCCACCTGCTATCTCACCAGCCGTGATTTCCCTCCCTGGTGATGACTCGTGCTGATGACCTTTGCAGGGTTTCCTCAAGCAATGGCAGTAAGTGCATGGGAGACAGGAACTCAACTTGAAACCTTTGTAAGTGGAGGCGGGAGGTGCAGGGCAGCCTAAGGAGGTGATAACGGCATGTGAGGGGGATGTGGAGCCTACTGGGGTTACTGGAACGAGCCAGGGGAAACTGCTATGGGCGACATCCCAGGACAAGGGTTAGGGATTATTGGGTGGGCAAAAGGAGTGTGGAGCCCACTGGAGGGGAAGGCTGGAGGGTGGGGGTTCTAGGAGAGCCCTCCCATTCAGGCACCCATATCCTGACTGTGTCACTTCATTCTCCCCTTGCACCGAATCAGGTCCCTCTCTCCCGCCCCGGCCACTGTGCCACCCCTGCTCCATCCAGCTTGCATTACTCTCCAGTGTGGTGGAGTGCTGGCAGAAACACTGCCTGCGCTGCCACCGCATCCTGTCTGGGTGTGCGAGGAGGTGCTCTGCACAGATACACCCAGATCTGTAAAGCTGGAACTGCTGTCCTCAGTGGTGCTCATTTGTGTCACTGCAGGGCCAGGCCCCATCTCCTTATGTGCAGCCGCAAGCCTTTCCCCCTACAGAGGACAATCCCTTAGAAGTGACATCTATAGTGGATGACTGCTGAACCCATCACTTCACTGCAGCGCTCAGCACCTGCCTGTAGAGCAGTAGGCGGCACTGAGAGCCTGCTACCAAGCCCCCTCTGCTTAGAAATATTAACTCAGATGGGTTCATTTAACACAAAGCTGCTCTCCCCCATGCTCTTCCTGGAAGATTCAAGCATTAAAACTTTGACATTCGAATGTTTCCCTACCTGAATCAACACAGAATCCCACAATTCAGTGAATGCAAGAGGTGAGATACCCTGGGGGCAGAGGACCAGCATGAGGCATAGGCACCCCTTGCACCCTACAGAGTCCTCCACACTCCAGTCCCAGTATCCCCCCTTCAGCTCCAGGTCTCACCCCCAACTCTTCCCCATCCCTGTCACCTCCATAGCTCTGATCCGGTCTCTGACTCCCTCAAACACCACCTTAAGCATCACCCCACAAGATTCACAACCCTCCTCACAGCTACTGCCCCACTCCCCAACACTCTCTGACCCTTGGCCACAGCCCTCATCTCCTCTGGACCCCTTAACCACATGTCCCAGCCCCCAAATCCTCCAGTTGCTCCTGACCAAAGCCCTGCCCTAATGCATACAGGCACTTAAGTTTCTCAGTAAAACTTCTGTAAGAATTCTGTAACATGGGCAAAACCACAGACATTTCCCCAAGTGCTGTTCCAGGTGGAGATCCAGCATGGATAGTTTTAGCCAAGGCAGCAAAGGTTGGCAAAGTTATAAGCAACTGAAGGCAAGATCTGATAATGGAAAGTGATGTGTGACCAATGCAACTGTCCTCACTAGTTCTGCTGTGCAAAATACAAAACACCTGGGGGGGGAACACTGGGATTTTCCTTCAATTTCTTTTATCTCCATGAAGTCTCATTTCTCCAGGTAAGTGCCAGGGGCTTTAAGCTTGGAACAATGCACATATTAAATACATCTTACACAAAGATGAAAAACAGTGCCTCACAAATGAGAATATTAATGGCCAACCTCACTCCTCTGGGTCTCCCTCTCAGTGGCTTCAGAAGTTCTGCAGTTTCAACAAACCTGAGCTACAGAGAAGCTGCTCTTCCCTGTAATCATAAAACAGACACCTCAAGCCTTCCTCACCTGGTGATAGGTGGTTCCCTGGCTGTAAAAGAGACAGGTTGGCCTCAATTCAAGAGCATTCAGATCCGAGTGTAACAAACTTGTGTCTCTTGACGTGAGTAAAAGCTATACTATATATCTAGAAAGCTAGGTATCCATTTATCTTGATAATAAATGCATTTTCTCTCCATGTCTCCAAAAGAACAGGATTTCTATCAGCAAATGATGAGAAAGCAATGCACTGAGAGGCATCCCCCTGGAGCCGAATGAATCTTTAGGCATACTTTTTGCATTAATATGTGCTCAGGGAATCCAAACCTTCCCTCTCTGGAGGATCAAATGTCAGACCAAAGTTTCCTGCTGTTTATGCATCTAATCAGAAAAGTTCATTCCATCAGCACCTTTTTTAAGACCCTAAACTCTCTGGCTTCTGCTCTTGACATTGTTTCCTAGGATTATTACCACATTGCAGTAGAGAAAAGAGGTTTGGGGTTTTTTTCCCCTTTGCTGTTTATTATTTCTTTTTTTTAAAAAACCACACAAACCAGGAAGACAAATAGGATAAAAGAACAAAAACCAGTTTCCTGCTAAAGCCCAGACATTTAAGGGAACAAGAAAAAAAATAAATTAGGATGTTGCTATTCTGCATTAAAGCTAACATTACACCACTAGGCAGAAGGGCTGAGACTGGAAGTGGTGCTCAGTTCCTCACTGTGGATTACTGAGGACGATGCACACTCAGACACTCAAAGCAAAAAATCCCCTTTCATTAGCTCTGCAGTGATCTAACCCTTCTAATGCATTCATGAGTGGTCTCGGGGGCCCTGCAGGGAGCCATTTCATTTTCAGGTCTCCTCCGACATGGCAGGGCAATCCAAAGAGCCCTGTCTGTGGACCTAAACCTACGTGGTGCCAAGAGGGACCCAATGCCCAAATCCACGGACACGAGAGCATACAATGCCCAGTACACACAAGTGCTAGAAACCACATGTTCTTGACTAGCTTTATGATATGGGCTACATATTGCCCTAGTAAAAAACCCACGGGAAGGTGAAGAACCTGCAGGATGCACTGAGTTATTGTAAATCTTTGTTTCTGGCTGACGATTGCTGCAGAGTGGAGGGCGGCAGCCCATGGGGTAGAAACACCGGCCTTTGAGGGAGGCAGATCCAAGAGGAAGCCAGACACTCTCTCCCTGGAACATCTCGCTGCCTACCCTCCCACATCCAGGCACCACAGCTCCTCAGGGAGCCACGCTGTCATTAATCACTCCCATGTCGGCATCCCAGGGGACCATGAAAGGCACAGAGCTGTGGCTGGTCCGGGAGCAATAACCTGCGTAAATCCAGGGAGAATTATCTCTCTCCTATGTGCTGAGTATATATGGTACATATACACATTGTCTGAAGCTGTATAATCTGCAAGTAAAATTCCTGATGTCAAAGGAAGACGATCAACAGTATAAAATAAACTGAACACAATCTAGCATTCCCATCTCTCCTGCTCATTTATAGCCCACTGGCGTATGGCTGAACAAACCATCCCAAATGCCACGAGTTAAAACTCCATAAAGAAAAAAAATGAGTTTTTTCTCTCTCTGTCTACTGAATTTCCAGCCTTTCATTAAAACCCTGGAGAAACCCTTTACACTTAAAATCTTAACATTTACAAGTTGAGTGTTTCTACTTATAATTTCAGTTTCTTCTCCCAGAATACTTGATCTCTCTCTTCAATTTTCAGTTATGCTTGGTTCAAACACATCAATTCTTCACTCCCAGTTTTTCTCAGGGGACGGAGCTACCAACAATCGAGTTTTCAGGATAGTCTCTCCAGGCTGCTAAGTATTGTGGGGAAAATTCTGAGCTGCAAGTGGCCAGGCACAAACAGGATAGTAAAAATGGCTGTATCAGGTCTGCAGCATCAGCATCCTGCTCCTCTAGGGTCCATCTTCCCTCTTTCAAGGTTTCTAAAACTGTCTGATCCTTCCCTACCTTCTCTTATTTCTTGAACGACATTTTAACCCCACAAAGCCTGCCACCAGCAGCCAGGGGGAATCAATTCAGACTCTCAAAAACCCCAGCATGCTGAATACAAATATTAGGGGGGCACTAAGGACATAAAAATAAATAAAAAAACCCCCGGTGGCTGACAGATTGATGCTTATCCATTTATTGATCAACCTTCAGGGGAACTGTGATATGGCAGCACTGCTTGCCAGCCTGAGAAAAACAGCAGTGTTATCTGTTTTTTCTGTTAGCTACACCACCCCTTAGGACAGAACATGTTTTGCCCACTCAGTGATTGCCAGATCAGGGTACATTTCCCTGTAATAACACTTTCTTTTTTTTTTTTTTTTTACTGGTTTCCCCCTGCACCATCATTTGTCTCTCCATTCACTTTGGCCATGAGAGGCCTAGCAGAGAGATCCCTGAGATGTCTTCCCTATAGAATAGCTCAGGCTGAAAAGTTTGTCAAAGGCTGCTTCTCCTGTGTCACTACCCTGTGCTACCTTATAACTTGCTCCCAGAATCATTTGGAAAGCAACTTTTATCCTGAACTAGCTCCTTGACCAAAATGTCCTTGAGAAGCTAAACAGAAGCAAAGCGTGCAACTGGTTCTGAACCTCAAGTTGTCTTCTGGGTAACATCTGGCTCTTCCCTACCTCTTTGGGTCCAACTTCCCTATGGCAGAAGCTGGCACAGCTCCACTGAAATCAATGGTGAACTGCTTTACACCAGAAGGAAATTGGCCCTCAGTCTATCAGCCGACCACTGTGGTAGGGAGAGGAGGAGACATAATGTCCTGGGCTATATCCATCCTTCCCTTGATTCTATTTCACTGACTCTGGGAGGACATTTAGGGCTATTATCTTTCAACCAAAACACAAGTTTTTTTTCCCCCTGCAGGCTTGTGACTATTGACAATGAGGACACTGATCTGTATTATGGCTGCAGGGAATCAGAGTATTGTGATGCATCTAGGAAAATGAAGCAAGGATGCTCATTTGTGTCTCAGAGGATGGAACTGTATTGCCCTCCTCTATGGCAGCACTCCAAACACAGCATCTGCCGTACAAGACCGCTTTCCCCCAAGCGCTCTAGGACACACAACGTACCTTACAGAGACAGCATTACATAAACATCCCTCAGCTCCCGGACATCTGAAGGGTGATCAGGCCTCAGCACCTGCTGTCACATGTGACTATCTTGAGGATCTTCTAGGTGTTTTGCAAAATGCCCGACATTGTTTCCATTGCATTCCAGCAGAATTGCCAAGGAACTAATTGTTAAATACTGGAAAAGTACCAGGAAACTTTGCAAAGCTGAATGGTGTGTGGGCCAGGAGACTTGGCAAACCCAGAGGGTTAATTATCACAACACTTGTAAAGTTCGAGCTATTTTAAATGTTTGGCCTTGCTTTCCTGCCATGGAGTAAAGGTTAGGTTTTCTCTAAGCCAGCTCCTTAGGCAAGCAAAACTCCTATTCAAATCAATGGGAATTATGCTTGAGTCAGGACTAGAGCACTGACCTGACCTCTGGATTCCGGTGTACACTCTCTCTGCGCTATAGCTGGCTGGAGCCATTGGCATGCCCTTTGCTTCTCCCTGCTCTCTTCCCTTCCAGCCATGGAAACAATGCAACATGTAAACCATGTTCAGCTGAGCTTTTGCTCCTTGCCCTGAGTAAAGGCCACGTGTAGTGCCAGAACACAGGAGACAACCCAAGGATGGACCATAACTCAAAGAGCTCAGATTCCCTACTGCTCCCCTCCTTTGCTCATGGGACGCTGGGAGGCGGGGGTGGGGACAAGGATGGGGACATGAAGTCATAGTGCTTGGCAGAGCGCCCTTCATGTTGGTTCAGCTGTGACGGTGTGGGAGACTTGAGGTTGTGCTCACTCCTCTCTGCATTACTCAGGTGTGGTAGTGCTGGGCCTGCAACCCCTGCTCTCTCTTCCACAGCCTGAGCTGCGAGGCTGGGAGGCTACATGAGGCCAAGGGCATCCTCCTCCCATGCACAGGCACATTAGGGGCTAGTCACAGTTTCTTCCCATCATTTATTTCAGTGGGGGCCAAGTTTTTGGTACGCATGCCACTAATTAATCCCATAACCTCACTAAAGGTCATGTGGATTACTGTCCCCTGCCTGATCTGCCGCTCTGCTCTCTGCTCCTTGCCTTATCTGCCACTGTCCCCTTCCTGATCTTCCACATGCCACACACAGAGGCTGCCCCTGCCACTAGTGCACACATGCTGCAGGCTGGCCACCCCTGATTTTTTTGCTTGTATTGTCACAGTACCAAAGGGCCTCCACCATGGGTTATGTGCTATACCTGCACATAACAAAAAGATGGACCCTGCCCCAAAGTGTCATACATATATACAGTTATGTATGACAAAAGACAGCAGGCACGTATGACAACATAAGCACAGCCAAGTCAGGATATCAGCGCATACTTTCCACCTAACTCTACCTCCTAGATCTACATGTGTGGCAAGGGGGCGCTTGTTACATACCATCCATCCAGCGGGGCAGGAGCACTCTCCAGTGATATGGTGACAGATCCCTCCATTCTGGCACGGGCAGCGCAGTTCACACTGAGCTCCATGGCTGCCGGGAGGGCAGCGCTCCTCACAGCTGTGTTGTAGGGAAGAAGCAAAAGCAAATGATCGTTTTTCAAGCAAACATTAACAGGAAGCTGCAAATGAGGCGAGCCCACAACACAGGGCATCCTGGGAGTGCTCAAGCAAATCATCCAAGGCTTGAGGAGCTCCAAAGGGCAATATCAACTGTAAAAATCAATTAGTCAAGATTTGCAACATTTGAGCTTCTCCAGGATGCTGTATTTGTGTTCTGCAGAATGAGGCCAGCAAGACTAACTCAAGTGTATAATCTTTATTCATGCACCAAGTCTCACTGGCTTCAAGTGGACTACTCATGTGAATAAAGAGGTAGTGTGGCAAGTTCAAGACTCTGAAGCTCAATGATGAGATATACCCATCTTATTCATTTCTCACAAAATAAACTGGCAGAATTAAAATGCTGAATGGCTGAAGTATCACATTTGTCCAATGTCGCTACAAAATGTCAGCGTTCACAGGTGAAATTCATCCCTTGATAAAGGAATGACAAAAAACCACACACCATTTAAGTGACCCTTAAGATCTCATCCATTGGCCACTCAAGTTAATGCAAAGACTCTCCGGCTTCCATAAAACTTAAGTGGTTCATAGGCTTTATGCTGATTGCTTCTTCCTTGTACTGTCAGTTTTAACAGATTACAGGTTCTTTGCATGCAAATAACAAATTAGGGCTCCAAACAAAGATACTCATGTTATTGCCTGGCTCTGGAGAAACTTAGTACTTTGAGTAGCTGTGTCGAAGTCACTGAGACTACTGAGAATATAAACAGACCCCTCGGTGCTAAGGGCTTACCAGATTGAAGTCATAAGGTCACAAGGAAATCAGATGCATAAGAAGATATTCAAAGATACAGAGCTAATGTTTCAGGTTAATTTATCAATTTTTTTCTTTAATGCCTATTCTGGCATACATGCTCTTTCCTTTGCTCTGGCCAACAAAGGCTAGACTGCAAAAGAAACCAGACATTTGTAACAGTTTTCCAAAGTAGTTCAGAAAACAAAATAGACTTCCCTCTAAAACATTATTATTTTTTATTTCCTTTAAATAATTTTGAAGAGCATAATTACTTCTGAAATGATGGCAAGATCTCTAATGAGCACTGATGTTACACTGAGGGCAATTTTGAACAAGAAGCTATTGCTCGGCTGTTCTAAAATTAATATGCAGATTTTGTGACTCCTTCTGGTAAACTTTGAGTGTGGTATACAGGGATTTAGCAACATGATTCTCGTTAAAGTTAATGGGAGTCACACAGCTAAATCCCTGTTTGCCACACTAACAATTCCCCCCCAGACAGCAAGCTGATCTAGTTAGCTTTAATGCTGCCTCAGTTAGATGGAAAGTCAAATAAGATGAGGAAGGGGAGTCACGTCTGGCACTGCCTTGGGTCACTAACAAGTACATTCAATTGCTTGTAAGCACCGAACTCTGCTTTGGTGCCTGCTCTACACTGAAATTAGGAACAGCTACAGCAGTTTTACTAGCTGGAAAATCTCCTGAATTTTTAATCCCTCTTTTGACCAATATTTGATTTTGGCATACTTGACAGCAGCAATTAGCAGTGAAAAGCACCACTCCCTTGTTCACTCTCCCTTAAATCCTGTTACCTGAATTCTAGAAAGATAGGGGAAAAAGGCGAATAAATCAAATGTGTACATTTTATCAAATACCCATTGCACTAAAAAGTCGAAACTAGGCCGTTAAGTGATGCAAAGTAAAATATGCCTGTCATTGAACTTACAATACCCCTGTGTATCCGGGAGCACAATGACATTCTCCTGTTTTATGGTCACAGGTAGCTCCGTTTTGACATTGGCATTTAAGCTGGCAGCCCTTTCCATAAGTCCCAGAGTCGCAGAGCTCTTCACAGCGCCATCCTTTGTACCCATCTGCACAGACACAGGCGCCAGTTATGGGATTGCAGAGAGCCTCATTCTGACACTGACAGCGGTTGCTGCAATGGGGTCCCCAGTGATCGCTATCACAACCTGTAAAAGATGCATTCATTTACTGAGAAGATTAGGTAAGTGCATTTATGTAGTCTCGTTCCAACCTCTCGCACTCTGGCTGGTAAGCAAAGGAAAAAGGCTTGGTGAAGAACAGGACCTTTCTCAAACGTCCTCCTAGTTAAGACCCTGCTCCAAAAACGTACTTCAGCATATGACTATAACACAAGTCACATGCTTTAAGTTAAGCATGTGCTCAAGTGCTTTGTTGGATCAGGGCCCCCATCTTTTAATATCCTGTCTCCTGGTGAGCCTGAGAAAGCTGGAAGGAGCAAACATGCAGTGGAAAGTGAAATCCTGACTCCACAAAAGTAACCGGCAAACTGGCATCGACTTCAGTGGAGCCAGGATCCCACCCCTACTATTTATTTAAAGTCATTAAGACACCAGATTTGGTTTGACAGGGACTGTCCTGGGGCTGGGGCTTCAGGAAACTCTCCTGCCTTTGCCAAGGGAGGAGCAGATGGATCCAACCATTTTTCTGCCTCCAGTTTCTTGGATTTCTAAGTACAAGTTTAGCTCTGCAACATGATCTGCACTTCCATGTTCTGCAGCAAATGCCCGAGGAGAGAGACGTACCCTAAGCTGGCTATTCTGTTTGGGGAACTGGTTGAAGCTGCCCCAGCCAGCATTCTTGTGCTGTCTTCACTAGCAGGGCTTGTTGTTGCGGGCTTGCCTGTAGAGTTATTATAACAGACTGCAAGCCCTTCACACACGCTAAACCACAAATGACATTCATGACTCCTCTCACACAAGCAACACGTGCAAGGTACTGAAGGCTCAAGACTTCTACATGTAAAGCCCACAGTCACTGGAAGCCCTTCTTGAAACACCCTTAGGCCCTCTGTGCCCTTTCCACGCAGCTATGTGGCTTCTCCCACTTTTTCTCTTTTTGCTTCCAGGAAAGTTGGATATTAATTGCTTGATGTGAGGAACTCCAGCAAAGGGAGCAGAAGAAGGCAAGTATTCAGCCAGCATTAATCCTCTTAAAAAATGCAGAAGCATTTTCTTCTTGAGCAGAAGCACAGAAGGTCAAAATCACCCTGAGAGAAGACACAACTCCACTGACTTCAAAAGGGGCTGCTGCCATCTATCCCAGGCATGCACTGGGCTCGGTAACCACAGCCCTATGCACTACAGGGAGAGAGATTCATAGCTGAGCACCCAGAAAACTAAAAGCTCCATTTATGTGTCATCAGTTATTACAAGGAACCTGTGTGCAATGTGGCTATGTTTCTATTTCATACATGGTTTCAGAAAACCTTCCAGGCACCACTGCATAAGGGCAGAGAGCCTGTCTGTTACCGCAGATCGGGAATCTCCCTGGGATGGCTTCTTGCCATAAAATGCCAATTCCCTGAAACTAAAATTGAGTCTGGTCCATATGGACCAGTTTTGACAAAGACAGCTTCTCCGACAGTGCACGCACACAGAAAAGCACACACATACATGTGCAGGGTCGGGGTGGAAGAGGAGACCAAATCTGATCCAGAAGGGCAAATAGCCCAGAGGGGAGAGACCACCCTTGGAACAGCACATCCATGGTCTAGGCACTGTTCTGCCCAATTCTGAGGCTCGACCTCAGTCTTCCACGTCTCTGATGAATGCCCAGACCACAGGGCTCTGCAGGAGCCACTCCTCCTGGAATCAGACTGCTTTCCACTTCATATATATAATTCAATATTTACTAGAGCAGGGACTCAAACCTTGGTGTCCCACAGCCCAGGTAGGTGTTGCTGCCATTAGCTAGGGAGCAACCGCATGTTCTTTTCTTATATTTTGGCAATTCTCTCATAATCTTTCTTATGTTTCAAGGTGGAAAGGGAAATGAGGAGGAGAGGGAAACATTCTGGAAACCTTTGCAGAACTGGAAAACTAGCTGTCATGTCTATTGCTGTGTTTATACAGTGTCTAGTCCAAATTGGTCCTCTAAATACCACTGTAGTATTATTTAAGGTTTATGTACACATCAAACTTTAATTATCCATATATTTATCATGCCTTTCTTTCTTCTTTCCTTCCGGCTTCCTTTAATCACACTCCATGCTTTGCTCACCAAGGTGCACAGGGAAGGGTTAGCTATTTCTCTAGGAAGGTGAAATATATATATTTTTTAAAACTGTGATAATAAAGAAAGCCTGTAGTGGCCGGGAAACCAGCTGGCAGCTAGATACATTTTCCAAGGCTTTTAAACACAATGCATCAATGATCACACATTGCATCATTCCGTACGTCTAGCTTAGGGTAGCCGGCCAAAATGCTTTAATTATCTATGAAATAAAACAGCTTGGCACACGAGATAGATATGGAGAATGTGAATTTCATTGGAATTTATTGAGGACATGACAAAAAAATAGGAATTAAAAAGCAGCTGACTCTTCATGGAAAACACCGAAAGGGAGAGAGATGGGCCTGGATTGCTTCTTATTTACAGAACTGTAAGAGCCTGATCCAACTGTTTTGGAGGCTGAGGGAACCTTTTATGCATTATAAAACTACAAGCCAGTTTTAACCACAGTTTGTGAAATGGTGATAAATCCTGCCAAGGATTATCCCAGGCTAACTGTGTGCTTCTCTGTCACTTTCTAGTGGCTGAGTCTCACCTCCATATCTGAGTTTGCTCCTGCCTCTGGGTTTGCCAACCTACTCCTTCACGTCATATAGTAAAGGCTAAAGCTTTTACATCCACTGGTTTCCAGTTCAATCCCTCTCTCTCACCCAAACAGCGGGGTCATTTCACTCAGCATCAGTTCGTTGACTACTGACTGGTTTCAGTGGAAGTTGGCAGAAGGCCTCCTGCAGATGAACTCAGCAGCACTGGTTTGAAACTGGTGACAGAGGGATCGTGTCCTTGCAAGTTTAATATCTGGGCAGTTCAACAACAAAATCCTGGTACCTCAAAAGTGTCTCTGCTCCTGTTGTTTGCTCCTTACCAAGAGGCAGACCTGCCACATCATACAGTGGAGCCACTAGAAGGATTGATGTAAACCAGACTCAGCTTCCTGTGGCATCCACGTATCTGACTCAAAGCCAGCCATTCTCAACTTCCACCTGTCCCACTGGCAGCTGCCTCTAACCTCATGACATGTAATATTGATACTCTCGGCCTCCTGTTGAGCTGACCGGTCCCCAGACAGAGACAGAGTCCAAGCCTGCAGAGAATTTGTAACCTGAAGCCCAGATCACTGCAAACACGCGAGGAGCTCCATCCAGCTCAGTTGGATTACTTGTGTGTGTGATTGCTCAGGCGCATAATTGGTTGCAGGAGAACCCACCATTCAAGGCTGAGAATAAAACAAGAGAGGCAAATGATGGCTTAAGTAAAAAAAACAAAAAAGGACCTTTCTACATGGAATTTAGGCTATAAAAGCCCAATAAATGCCCCAGTAGAGGCCCCAAAGTCATCTCCCTGTGACAGCCAGGGTCTTAGGAATCCAGGATACTCTGCGCTTTACAGGATTACACCTCTGTGCTGTGAGATGTTTGGCCATTGTAAAATGTATCTGTAAAGTATTGTGTGAACCTTGCACAACCCAGCTTTAGCCTTGACTGCCACCTCTATGTGCTATTGAAATAGAGATAAATAACAACAGCAACAATGTGTGAATAAGAAAGCTGATCAAAGCTTATGCAAGAGCTGGACTGTAAATGCACATGCCATTAAAAGCTTCAAGACAATGCAGGAACCTTAACCGCAGCATCAGGAAGAGGCAACCCGAGAGCAGTAGTGTCAGGGAGGTACAAATGCTTCCTTCAGACTGCATGCATGTGTGTCAATACCATGAAGGATGAGCCTGGAAGGCTAGTGCTCTCTTGGGAAATACTGCATTAATAGGAGCTGCCATATTTCAGGTCACATACTAACATCCCCTAGCAAATGCACTCACTTACTCTCCTTCAAAAATACCACCATAGATTAATTGCCAACCATAAAAATGAATATAGCTTTGTAAAGGATGATGCTGGGTACATAAGTATAATCACAGTTGTCTGCATGAGATAGCACAATGGGGGAGTGATTCATGCCTTTAGAAAAACATAGCTCAGTACAGTGCAGGATACTTTCCTCTCAAAAACTTCATTACCTTGTTAAGTGGCTGATAATGGTTACGTGCACTACATACGGAGAGCTGCCGTGGTGCGCATCATTGTTACCCTGTCTGCTCTCACTGCCAGTTTAGTGTCACAATAAATACAGCATAGAGAGATGTTTGAGACACCCGTCCACTCCCAAACTAGGGTATATTCTCTTCCAGGAACAACTGGTGAGTGACTGTGTCCAGGGTCAACAGATCCACCTAAATTTAGTGCAGCAGCCTCCAGAAAATCCTCCACATCAAATGGGAAGGTCACCATACACATGGCAGCTTCCTTGCTGAAGCTGCTGTTATCGAGCATTGAGTCAGCAATCCTCAAGCACCAACTCCTCTGGGCCAGACACTGTGTGGACGCCTCTCAACTTCCAAAACAAGTGCTCTGCTCCCAGCTTAGCAATGGCCTGAGACCTCATGGTGGCCAGAGAAAATGCTACAAGGACACACTGAAGGCAGACCTCAAAATGGAAAGAAAATGGAAGCTGATGTCAAGGGAGGAGCTGGCTGCTAACCAACTCCAATGGCACCACAACCTCAGCCAAGTGGCTGCCCTTTTGAGGTAAAATGTCTCACCCTCAAAGCAGAGAAGATAGTGCAGAGGAAGGAAAGGGAGAGAAATGATGGTCTACAGCCTACCCTCCCATGTGGGACAACTGGCAACTTCTGTGGTCAGGTCTGTGGCTCAAGAATTGGACTCTTAAGTAGCCTCAAGACCCATCAATGAGCCATGGTAGAGATCATCTTCGAATTGAGGGCCTGCTGATGACAATTGCAGTGGTGCATGTTGGACAAAGAGGATGCAAACACATGGATCTAAAAATTTAACAAATGAATACAATGGTTTCCCAGCTCTGCCATCCATCAAATAACTTACTCCAATGAGAGGAAGTCCATAGTGTTCTTATAATCCATCATCATCACTCTGCAGACATACTCTTAATATGAATGCAGCATCCTTTCCATCAGCAGCACCACAACCCCTGCCCCAAGCACCGTGTTATTTGACCTCACTATCATAACCTTGGCTGTGTCTCTTTGTACAGGGAAGTGACCAAACTACGTGCCTACAGTTAATGGGACCATACAGACGAGTGGTCAAAGACAAATTGAAGAGTCCAGGGCCAAATTCAGCCAAGGGTTACACTGCAGCCAATCTGGAGTTACTCTGGGTGTGTCTACATGAGATGCTACAGCAACGTGAAGGAACACCTTGAGAAGCTGGATACCTTCAAGTCAGCCGGCCCTCACAATCTGCACCCCAGGGTACTCAAGGAGCTGGCGAGCATCATAGCCCAGCCTCTGGTACGGATCTTTGAAAACTCCTGGCACTCTGGTGAAGTACCCGAAGACTGGAAGAAGGCCAATGTGGTGCCTATCTTCAAGAAAGGGAGGAAAGTGGATCCGGCTAACTATAGTCCCATCAGCCTGACTTCTATCCCGGGGAAGATCTTATAAAATTTTATTAAAGAGGCCATCCTTAATGGACTGGCTGACCCCAACATCCTGAGGGATAGCCAGCATGGGTTTGTTGCAGATAGGTCTTGCTTGACCAATCTCATTTCCTTCTACAACCAGGTGATCTATCACCTGGACAAAGGAGAAGAGATTGATGTCATATATCTTGACTTCAAAAAAGCCTTCTATCTGGTATCCCATAATCACCTCTTCGTGAAACTGGCCAATTGCGGCCTTGGGTCCGCCATGATCCACTGGCTGGGAAATTGGCTCCGTGGTCGG
>NW_017728996.1:6020824-6027973 GCF_001723915.1 Gavialis gangeticus | reverse complement strand
TCAAGCACCTACATTGAACACCTTCAAGAGTAAATTGGAAGTTTATCTTGCTGGGATCCTACGACCCCAGCTGACTTCCTCCCCTTTGGGCAGAGGGCTGGTCTCGATGATCTTCTGAGGTCCCTTCCAGCCCTAATGTCTATGAAATCTATGAAACGTAGTGCCAGCAGGCACAAACCATGATGCCAATGATACATCACTGTAGCTCATCGCTATGGCATTGTAGTATTTAAAAATAACCCTGTGCCATTGGGATTGTGCAGTACCAAATGCAGTCAGAGGCACGTGTAGACGTGACCTCTCCTGACTTCAAGGGAATTACTCTTCGCTGACATCCAGACGACTGAGCACAGAACTGAGCCTAAGATCTGCCTTTGGGGCCATTTCTACATTCAATTTGAAAATAAAACACTAGTCTGGTTAGGAAGAGAGATAACAAGTTAGATTAAACTGCTTGAACCTGAGAGGAGAAACTGCTTGTAAAGAAGGTTTAACCACGTGTGATTTAGTAGATATTTTGAAACCAGGGCCACTTCTCGTACTTAATATAACTGTTCACCTGTCATACCGCTAAAGTTAATGGAACTGCCTGAGTATAATTTAGGGAGGAATTTAGTGCTCCATCTATTTTCTACCTCAGCTTTGGAGCACAACTGCACATTTCTCGATTGCATTGGGCTGGGAATATTTGGCTCAAGGCACTGAGAAACAGGAACAAAAAAGATGCCAGCACATCAGGCGTGAAGAATTAATCAACTACCTTTTCAAATCCTGCATGATGTCCAGGAGCAAACATCAGCCAACACTGCAACTTTGTATCTAACTGACCTCTACCCACTTTATCACCAGTTCCTCATCCGGCACAATTCAACAAGAGAAGCTCAGGAGGGCAAGAAGCTAGATTCACAAAGCAGAAACCCTTTCCCAGTGGCCGATGACACTCTGGTACACCTGGCTGTTGCCTGCCCTTTTCATCCCCCATGTTCATAAGCGTCAGAAGTTGCCCCAAGATTTTTTTTAAAGAGCTGAGCCAGCAGGTTACAAAATCGCTTTCTGATCTGCTTGAAGCTCAACCTGTCAGACTCTCTATGCCAACAGTGTTCCACGCACGCCTCATAAATCAGGGCTGTCATCAAAGTAATCCCAGCAGAGGGAAATCCTTTCACAAAGTTTTGCACAAATGTGCAGTGACAGAAACAGCCAAGCCATGTGACTGCAAAATAACAGCAAACGCTGTCTACATGCCAGGCTTTCTAAGGAATGGCACTCTCAGTTCAATGAGTTATTCCCAGCCGCACCAAGACGGTGAAGACAAGGTCACATGGTCAGGCTCATTGCTCTGTCCCTACAGGCAGAAAAAGACACTACACCCATCAAGAAAAAAGAATATGTAGAGTTTCTGCAAGTGGAGAGACAAATGCATTGGGATCCTACAACTAGAACAAAGAACGAGGGGTCACAACATGACACTAGTAACTCAGTTTAAAACTAACAACAGGTATTTTCTTTTCCACACAGCTTGTTATCAAGTGTGGGACTCACTGCCACCAGATGCTCTGGACACTGACAGGTTAGCCAGATTCAAAAGGGATTGGACAAATTGTCGAAGGACAGGTGCATCAATGTGGCGGTTAGGGGGACAGCCTCTGAATCATAACTTCCTGGACCTTAACAGGGAGAGCAGACAGAGGCATAACCAGCAGGTTTTGTAACCCAGGCAAAACCCAGCAGTGTGGGGCAGGTGCTGAGACCAAAGCTAAACCATACTGTGGTAGTGAGGGTCAGCACTACCTGTGCTGGGGTCTCAAATCCCCGGTGCTGCTGGTGCGAAACTGAGTTGCAGGTGCTATAGTTATGGTGCACGGCTGCAACTGCTATAGCTACAGTGCATGGCTGCTGTTGCTGTATCGTGGACACCTTGGAGAGCCACCATTTTGGTGCCCCTTTTAAGTGGGCGCCCACCCCTAGTTATGCTACTGAAGCCATATTCACACAGTATTGCAGGCAGGCTAATTAGCCCTTTCTCTGGCAGAGTTCATTAGCTCACCCACGGAGAGCCCCAGGAACATGGCTGCACTGCTCCTAGCTCTGGAGAAAACCCATCAGGCACACTGTGGTGTGTTTGGGGGCACTGCTGCCTAGCACAGTAAGTCTGCGGTATCAAGATGTCCTCCTTTTACTGACTTGTCCGCACAGATGACAATTTCCTTCTGTTACTCCATTAGGTCAAGGTAGAGGTCTGTGTTGATCCCTACTGACAAACCTTGTGAGCGTCAACTTGAGTTTAGAGGACAGAGAAAAAATAGGAAACAGCTTGCTACCAAGTACGTAAGAAGAACATTACAAACTGCAAAGTTGAGCGATCAAAAGATAGCACACACCAGATTCAAGATTTCTTGTGCAACCTTCATTCAGTCCCAGTGATGGGCATTACGATAGTCTTTAATGATGTGATCACATTTTGCACATGTAAACAGGCCTGTGGCTGATTGTCTGCTCAAGTTGCACATGCGTGCCTGAGTGGGCATAGAACTGGAGGCCAGCTGGAAGTGAGACCCATTTTTCCAAAGCTGGTCTTATGGAAAATGGCACCGGGGTGAACTTGTATTTTGGGCCCTTCCCCTATGACCCCCAGCCAGCACTGCTGCTGCAGGCAGAGGCAGAGGCAGGCAGGCAGGGCACAGTCTGGTAGGAAGTCCCCTGAAGGGGTGCAGGGCACAGTCTGGCATGGTTTGCCAGACAGGCACCTCTGCTGCTGTGCAAGAGCAAGGCAGGCAGACTGGAGCGGGTGCCACCCCACCCACATGAGCCCAGCCCAACTCCTCCTGAGCAGCGGATGAAGGAGGGTTACAGGGGTGGGCAGATGAGAACAGGATGGTTTCAACACTGACAAGTGCAAGGTGCTGCACCTGGGGAGCAAGAACCAGCACCATACCTACAGGCTGGGGAACTCCCTTCTCATCAGTGCACAGGCAGAAAAGGATCTTGGAGTCATCATTGATGCCAAGATGAACATGGGCCGGCAGTGTGGGGATGCGATCAGGAAGGCCAGCCCCACCTTGTCATGCATCCACAGATGCATCTCAAGCAGGTCCAAGGAGGTGATCCTCCCCCTCTATGCAGCACTGGTCAGGCCGCAGCTGGAGTCCTGCGTCCAGTTCTGGGCCCCGCACTTCAAGAGGGATGTGGACAACATGGAGAGGGTCCAGAGGAGGCCACTCGCACGGTCAGGGGGCAGCAAGGCAGACCCTACGAGGACAGGCTACAGTACCTGAACCTGTTCAGCCTCCACAACAGAAGGCTGAGGGGGGATCTAGTGGCCGTTTACAAACTAGTCAGAGGGGACCAGCAGGCACTGGGGGAGTCCCTGTTCCCCCCAAGTGCTACCAGGAGTGACCAGGAATAGCGGTCACAAGCTGGCAGAGGGTAGATTCAGGCTAGACATCAGGAGGCGCAACTTCACTGTCAGGGCAGCTAGGATCTGGAACCAACTTCCAAGAGAAGTGGTGCTGGCTCCTACCCTGGGGGTCTTTAAGAGGAGGCTGGATGAACACCCCACTGGGGTTGTTTGACCCCAGTACTTTTTCCTGCCATGGCAGGGGGTTGGACTTGATGATCTGCTCAGGTCCCTTCCGACCCTACTAACTATGAAACTGTGAAGGAGAGGGGCAGGCTGAGCTGGGCACCACTCCTCTTGTCTGGGGCAGGGACTGGCTCGGGTGGGATGGGGCAGTGTGGGAGTAGAGCACTGTTGTGAGCATGGGCTGCTCACACGTCTGTGTGCGTCTGGCACCCCCCTGATGATGGTGCCCTGGACAGTCACCTATGTCACTCACCCCTAAGGCTGCCTCTACATTTTTCAATACTGGGGTTACTCCTTTGTTTGCGAGAAAGGAAAAGAAAAGAAGGGAACGTCAACAGCTTTGTGATTTCCCCAGAATAGATGGATCATTAGTCACAAGAGGAGATTGATCTAATCTTCATTTTTTAAATGGACACAAGATTGTCCTTGCATCCTTCAGGGAAAGATTGTACTGATTCTCCTTAAATTCATCATCGACATCTGATAGCAGTGTGGTTAATATAGGTCATGATTTAATCTCGGATGATGATCTCATTAGTCGACTCTCCAAGATGCAGTACCTAATTCAATCGTGGTATGTATGAGGCCCCACCGTGTCTTTAGTACTCCTCAGAGAAAGATTTTCTCCTGAAAGTAATCTTTGTTTAATGAACATTCACAGTGTATTCAGGGAAATGGTTAAAACATCCGCACAGCAGTTCTCGTACATTTTATTCCGTGTTCAAATAGAACCAAAATCAAACTAACCACTGAGAAAGTCAGAGTGCAAGTCTGGCTGGTCAAATCCTATGATCTCACTTTATTTTGGAAGCACTAAAATAAGCAAATGAGATCTACTCCTGTTTTAAAATGTATACTTGTTCTTTTACTGAGGACTATTTTGGGGAGGATTGAAAAGAACTGAAATTTTGCCTTTTTTGGGGGGGGAGAAAGCCTGCTATTTCTTTTTGTAGAAATGATTGCTCAGTTAAATGAGCCTTTACATCTTCTGATACTCCAGACATTACTAGAAGCTTAAAATCATGAAATGCTTCATAAGGAAGTGACAACATGCCACAGAACACTGGCTGCTTCTCTTTTTCTCATACGATTTTTTTAAAAATAAGATGATGCTTCTTTACAATGTTTCTTCTGAGCCACATTAATGGAAGGTAGGGTCTATTCTTTAATCAGGATGTTACTGTGCTGCAGGTAGAATACACGGGCACCAAAAAAAGAACCAGATGGAGTGGCTGTCTTTCCTCTGTACCACACCCTGCAGCCCTTGCTTGGCAGGGCTTCCATCAGGGTTTCACTCTTTCACTGGGAGTTTTATCTGAGTGATGACTGCAAGACGAGGGCCCCAGAGTAACTCCTCCCCATTCTGTTCCTTCATAATCCAATGCCTTCCTACACATCTGTAGTGGGCGCTTACCCTGGCATGCCTGTGGATAGTCTGTGGTATTGACTCAGCAGGGAAGCATTACAGGATGTCTTTATGGCACTGGTTTTTAACCTTTTTAGATTCATGGCACTCCACAGAAAATGCCAGCTCTTAGCTGTCACTTGCTTCTTGACTATGGAAACATAATAAAGCAATTCTTCTGTTGCAGAGAACTCAGAAGGGCCACAGGGACATCCTGGATTCCTATTTGAAATCTCTGGATTTAGCTTGTGACTCATGTGTAGGTGTTTGCACACCTACCAAGTGTTAAGACTGTACAGCACCCTGCATCACCTTTAAAAGGATCTCACGACACTCTGATTGGGAATCACTGATCTACAGGAAGAAAACCCACCCCTTCCAAGGAGAAGAAACAAGTGTGGGTGTACCTACAGCACTGTGGCAATACACTGAGAGGAGCACAAGGAAAATTAACAACGGGGTCAGCTTCTCTCCACAGTGGCCTAAACAAAAATCCCACTGATGACAACTGAAAGACTCCTGTTGACCTCAATGAGCATTTCAGATCAGGTCCCAAGACTGCCCATGAAGGGAGTCTGGGCAATCAGAGGAGGAGCTTGTCATTCCCAGGTCAGAGTGGTACCAGTGGACATTTCATTATCTCTGACCTGCAAGAGCAGAACTTCCCATAACTGCATCTCCATGAGAATAAAAGGAAACCCATGTATCAGACAGTATCCCACATGCATGATCTGAGGGCAAGAGAATAGGTCTTCTGAAGAGAGGCTGAGAGCCTTGGAACTCTTCAGCTTGGAAAAGTGCAGGCTCAGGGGTGACCTGGTGGCAGTTTATAAGTATTTGAGGGGTGTACATCAGGATCTGGGGGAACGTCTGTTCACCAGAGCGCCCCAAGGGATGACAAGGTCCAATGGTCACAAACTCCTCCAAGACCATTTCAGGCTGGACATAAGGAAAAACTTCTTTACTGTCCAAGCCCCCAATGCCTGGACTAGACTCCCTCCAGGGGTGGTGCAAGCACTTACTCTGGACTCTTTTAAGAAACATTTGGATGCTTATCTTGCTGGGATCCTTTGACCCCAGCTGACTTCCTGCCCTTTGGGCGGAGGGCTGGACTCGATGATCTTCTGAGGTCCCTTCCAGCCCTAATGTCTATGAAATCTATAAAATCTACTCAACAGAGGCTTTCTGCTGCTTTAGTTACCCCTGAAAAGGAGGTTTCTCTGCCACTAGTGCTACACCAGCTCTTCCAAATAGGAGCAGCATCCACACTGGAGGTGGGGCGGGGGGCAAGTTGCTGACAACTAAGTTGTTACAGGAGTGACCTTTTCAGACCCCAACTCACCAGAGCTTTGTAATACACACAGGGTCTTCGTTTCCATCTCTCTCTCCCTGAGGAAGATAAACTAAGGGATAAAGGAGTGCAGAAGAGTTGGCACTTACTGAAAGCGACTGTATTATAAGCACAGCAGCAAACTACTTTCAGGTGGAAGAAAGACAGGAAGCTTGGTAAGAGACTGGTGTGGTCATGTCAGGAACTCTTTAAGGGCCTAAAATAACAATAATAAAAAAGAATTGTACAAAATATGGAAACAAGGGCACAAGACTCAGGATGACTATAAAGGAATAGCAAAGGCATGTAGCAAAGAGATCAGAAAGATGGAGGCACAGAATGACTTACAACTAGCAAGGGACAAAAAAGGCAACAAGAAAGGGTCTATAAATACTTCAGAAGATAAAAGAAGATAAAAGAAAGTATAGGTCCATTTTTAACAGGAAAGGAGAGCTAAAAAGGAAGCAACAGAGAAGAGTGAAGAATTCAACACCTTGCTTTGCTTCAATCTTTACAGAAAAAGGTACATTTTGAATCGAGACTTCACAAAATTATTTTAAACAAGGGGGAAGGACCATAGGCCAGAATAAGGAAAATAGGTTAAAGAACATTTGGTTAAGCTAGATGTAGTCAAATCAGCATGGCCTGCAGAAATTTCCCCTTGAGGACTTAAGGAACTAACAAAGCAATATCTGATTCATTAACAATCGTGTTCAAATCCTCATGGCAGACAACTGGGCCCCAGAGGATTAGAGAAGGGCAAAAGGGGAGCAGGTAGGACCTAGGGACTGATTGACCAGTCAGCCTGACTTCAGTAACCAGAAAGACAGT
>NW_017728996.1:6014849-6015824 GCF_001723915.1 Gavialis gangeticus | reverse complement strand
AAATCCTCATGGCAGACAACTGGGCCCCAGAGGATTAGAGAAGGGCAAAAGGGGAGCAGGTAGGACCTAGGGACTGATTGACCAGTCAGCCTGACTTCAGTAACCAGAAAGATAGTAGAACAAATTATTGAGCAATCAATTTATATGCAACCAGAGGATAATAAGGTGATTAAAACAGCCAACATGGATTTGTCACAAACTAATTGTATCAAACCAATCTAATTTCCTTCTTTGACAGGCTAACTGGCCTACTCACTTAGAAGGAAGCAATAGATGCAATATATCTTGGTTTTACTAAGGCTTTTGACTCTGTCCCACCTGGCATTCTTATAAGCAAGCTAAGGAAATTGTGTCTAGAAGAGGTTATTAGAAAGTACTATAACTGTACAGCTGGTTGAAAAACTGCACCCAAAGAGTAGCTATTAAGAGTTTACTGTCAGGCTAACAAGGCATTTCAAACAGGTTCCCTTAGGTCTGTCCTGGGCCCAGTTCTGGTCTGTATTTTCATTCATGACTGGCAGAATGCAATTTAGCTTACACTTAAAATCTGTGGATAACACTGAGCTAGAAGGGGTCATAAGCGCTTTAGGGAACTAAAGCCGAATTCAACATGATCTTGACAACACTGGAGAGATGTTCTGAAAGAAACAAGGTGGAATTTCAGAAGGACAAGTGCACGGTACTATGATTGGAAAGGAGAAAGCAAATGTACAAATGCACTAATAGTGGATAAGTGACTATGCACCGGTACTGAATAAAAGGGGAAGAGTGGGTCACAAACTAAATAGAAATCAACAACATGATGCTGTTGTAAAAAATAAAAAAGGCAAATCCCATTCTGGTGTGTTGAGCAGGACACAGGGACGTAATTATTCCATGGTGCTCAGTGCTAGTGAGACTCAGACTACCAAGTCCACCTGTGGGCATCACAGTTTAACACAGCTGGTGCCGCCAGGCAGGCCTTGGGTTCCTTGA
>NW_017728996.1:6009681-6014838 GCF_001723915.1 Gavialis gangeticus | reverse complement strand
GGTCCCTTCCGACCCTAAATCTATGAAACTATGAAACATATGGACAAAGTAAAGAGAATCCAAAGAAGGGCAACAAGCTAAAAGATTTGGAAAACAAGGCTGATGAGGGAAGACTGAAGGAATGGGGTTTGTTTGGTCTAGAAATGAGGAGACTGAAGAGGAAACATGCCATGCATTCATTCCTATGTGTTGAAGGACTTTGATGAAGGGCACAACAGTCAATTGTTTTCAATGTTTACTGGGGACAGGACATGAAGAAAGAGGATTCACTTGAAGCAGAGTTTTTTTATTTGATATTAGGACATGCATTTGATCTATAAAGCTAGTGAAGGACTGGCACAGGCCACCAAGGGAGGTTGCAGAACCTCCTTCATTGGAGTATTTTAATAACAGGTTAGAGCAACCTCTACTGGGGATGGGCTGGTTAGACTTATCTTGGCTCAGTGCAGGGGATGGACTGTATCAGGAGGGGCCAACCTTTTTGGCAGGGGTGGCACAAATGAGCCCCTAACTCTTCCTGAATGCCAGACTTATCCATGTCACCGTGCTGCTTGTCCCCTCCCCAATCTGCCCTGTGCCACTTGTAGCATGCGTGTTACCGGTTGATCACCCTTGGACTATTTGATGCCTGGAGATCCCTTCCAGTCCTGTATTTCTGTAAGTTTACTCTGATTTTCCAAATACACCATGTTTTTTTAAAAAGAACAATGGAGCAGGGGCTGCCAAATTATAGAGCTTAAGGTGGCCGTTGGCATGTCTGAGATAACGTAAAAAATTATACACTGATGGAAAGAAGAGCCACATGGTAAAGTCTATCAATGAAGGGGTGACCAAGGGTCAGAGGAGTGACTGCTACCACCACCTCAAGGAGAGCTGTAGTGGCCTACTGTTACAATATCTCAGCCCCGTACAGTACCAAGGAAGCCTAACTAACATACTCTGCAGAGTCTTCTTATGTCACAAGGCAAGTAGAACTGGATCTTCACATCTTCCATTCTCCTGTCTGGCAATGCCAGGGGTAAGTGTCAGATGCAGACCCTGTCCCCTGTCCCGGGCTATGAGGGTGACTTGAGCCACTGACACAATTAAGAGCAGAGGCCAAATGCCTGTTTCTGCGGCTAGGGACTGCAGGAATCCTGACGCACAACAGCTATATTCAATGTCCCTCAGCGGTGTCCTCATCACACTCCTGGTGCCAGGAAGCAGGATGGTAAATACTGTGCAGGAGGTTTCCCCCATCCAAAGGGCAATCTTAAACTGCTAGTGAAGACAACTTTCTACCCCTGGGTGCTGAAGGATGGATACAAACCAGAGAAAAGCCAGGCAAGATAAGCCGGTACCGTGTAATTCCTCAAGAGGCACGCCCGGCACCGAGCATTTCAGCAGTGCTTGTTGTGAACAGCACATAAATACAGCATCGGTGGTGCAAAGCCAGGTCACCCTGATGATGTGCTGACAAAGGTATACCTATAGTTAATTAGCAAAGGCTAAGGGGCGGGGGTTCTTTTCATGCTGCAGTGTCTCAGCTTGGGCGCTTTGCCTCCAAGACATATTGGTGCCTTCCCTTTCTACTGCCAAGTAGGGTAGGTTAAGCTTGCCGGTGACCCATGGGCAAAATGGTGCCAAGGAATAACAGAGATACCAGAGCTAGTTAGCTCCCTTTGCATGGTCCTATAAAGCTTCACCTTCAGGGGGACAAAGAAGCATGTCCCTCACCCATAACATCACACAATACTGACTCATCATTCATTTTTAATGTGGTCAATAAGCAATTTATTTTACTGCCACTCTATTTAAAAGCAAAGTAAACACTGTGGGCTCTGGGATTTGCTTTTATATGTGGTAGTGCCACTGTAAAGTTAAAAGGACTGTTTCTTCCCATTCGCCGCAGCCCCAAGAGGGCGGTGACTATGTCTGCGTGCAGCTCCCTAATGATGCACCGTTAGGTATAAGGGTGCTGTGCCCCAGTGACTGGCTTACAGGGAATCTCAGATTTTCTGAAGTGAATGGCATTCCCTAAGGATTTCAGAAGAAAATGGGGCAGCAGACAATCCGGTGGCCTTTGAAATACAGGGATCTTTCATATCTGAAGGAGTTCAAAGGCTTGTAAAAATCTATACGCAGATACTACATATGGCTACTTGCTGTTCTCTTTTCTTCTAGGCATATTTAAATCTTCACATGTTTCTTTAATGTTACATAAAATCTTCAAGATACCTTAAATATGCTGCTGCCTCTCTCTGATAATAAACCATTAACACTAATGTCCTTTTTAGACACATAAAAAGAAGTATACTTTTTTTTTAAAGTCTTGGTCAGTGTGCTCTACAACCTAGTAAAAAGTGCAGAGTTAAATGCAGCCTACTGGAAGCAGCATCTGGTAGTCAGCATTGGGAAGCTGTGGAAAAATACCGAGGGGCATGAAAGAGGCCACACTGACAAGGGAGGGGAAAGACAGAGAGAAAGAAGGGGCAAATACAAGTCACTAAATTAATGGTTTTCAAACTTTTTAGTCTCAAGGCCCCTCTGTAGCTGTTCTGAACCCACTGAATTCCACTGAACCCCAGTTGAGAATCACTGATCTGCAGTCTAAATTCAGAAAAGATATGGAGGGAGGCCTTGAGGCTGAACAGGTTAAGAGTCACTGCCAGGTCCTAATCCTGCCTTGCCCTGAGCTTTCTACCATCTGCACCTGAGGGTGTAAGCGCAGAGGCAAACTCTCTCGTTGCAAACCCAATAACATGCCATAGAACCAGTGTTCCTAGCACAGCCACTTCAGCCTGCAATGCTGCTCCAGCTCCTCTGCACCACTTGGACTGGCTGCAATGATGCTCAGTAGCCTTTAACCTAGGGGCTTGGCCTCGGTCCACCTGCAGTGATGTGGAGCCTGCACTTCCATGGCTAACTCCATCCTGAAATCTGGAGTGATTTCGATAGGGCCTGGCAGGCAGACCAGCTCCTCTTAAGTCCCAAGAGAGGGCTACACCATTAGGCAGATAAAAGCCCCGATTAACACATATCAACAGCACTGAATTCAGTTCACTGCCACTGGCAGAGACAATTTCTCATCTAATCGCCTAGTAGCCAGGACACTTGCCAAGGACATGGAAGACTTGGGGTCTAAGGCTCCCCCCACACCTCAAAGATATCTGAACTCAGATCCCTCTGTTCCCACTAAGCACTGGGCTACAGAATAGCTTCCATGAGGACAAGCTCCCTCTTTTTTGTTGAAACTGGGCTGTAGGCAGACAAAAATACTGGGTCATGGGACAAGAAGGAGAACAAGAAAAGGGGGTCCAGTGGTCATGAATCATGACCCTCTCAGGGAGGGGGTGGTGCCTGAGGCTCTTGTTCCTGCTTCCCAGCATTGTTTCTACATTTTACATTAGGCAGTCATTGACTCAAAAATTAAAGAAGCCAGGCAGCAGAGACCAGAACCCAGGAGCCCTCCTTCCCTGGGCAGGGCCCTAATGGGACCTTTCCACTGCCTACTGGTCTGGGGATCAGGCAGCACTGGGTAGCTTTACCACCGATTAGAAAAAAAATGCTTATTTCCTTGATTTGCACAACAAGCTTCTCATTGGCTGATGGGAAACAGGAAGAGCAAAGCCGTTTGTATGTACCACGTATAGAATAACCAATGCGAGGAAAGTGACTGTGGCACAAAACTACACCATTCTTCTTGCTGTTCGACAAGAGACATTGAGAGAAACACTAAGCACTAATCAGTACAAGGGCGATTCAGAAATGTTGCTGAAGCATGTACTCAAATGTGACAAGACAGGAAATTAGCACACCTTTCTTTTGTGGAGGCCTTTCCAAGCACAGCTCGTCCTACCAGCATTTAGGCTGATCTGCAGCATGTTGTTGATAAGAAGTTTTTCTTTACTGAGCCTTGCTGGCTGAATGTCCATCTCCAAGATTCAGCTGTCAAGGTCATTTTGGTTTTGATTTTTCTGTTAGATTTTCAAAACAAATTACTATATTGGATCTATTTGCTTTATAGCTCAGAAGGAATAATGATGATGGTATGCAATAGTGCAGGGTTCCAGTTTCACATCAGGCTTGACACCCAAGGACTGAAGTCTCTGCTGCTGGACTGGGGCCTTTATTCCAGAGCACTGTACAAACACAAGCCAACTCCACTGGCACCTTTGTGAACCTGGGAAGTAAATATCACCATCATTTACAGATGGGAAACCTGCTAAAACAGATTACAATAAATGACTTGCCCTAGGCTACCTAGACAGTTGGTGGCCACAGTGAAATAGATTTAGAGTATGAACATATGATCAATTTATCTTGGAGTTAAAGGGGATGGGGCTTCTACTGCATGCCAGCTGCTCCATAGTTACTGCATGTGTGCATGCTCTTCCCCGCAGGAAGGGAAAGCCAACCCATGACAAGTTACTCCTCTTACTGAATGCTAAGTCACTGCAATATAGCTCCCACTTACCCTGGAACAAGAACACGTACAGGGGCAGTTACCATTGAGCAGCCCAAGCGTACTAAAGCATGGTATTCTTTTACCTTGAAGTAAATTGATCACATATCCATAGACTGCAGAAAAAATATATATATTGCACCTTATAAATATGGTATAATTCAGTTTTCTTTTACATTCCTAGTTCCAATTTGTACTAAACATAAGACAGGTGCTTCTCTGATTCATACAAAGATGGCATCTGCAGTGTAAAATTTTCCTGTAGCTCACTCCCTGATGGTTAAAAAAAATGAAATAACCAAGCCTATAACTGCAACAGTGTATGTAGTATTTTTATCTATACTATTCCATTTCCTGACTATAGCAGTTTCATTAGATAAGATATATTGACCCCAGCTGTCACTTCTAATTTGCTGAATAGTTTTAAAGATATTTAATTGTTAAATAATTGACTTGTTCAATCCTTTTCAAACAGTAACAAAGAAGATGTATTTGGCTATGAAAACAGCACAGTCCCCAGTGAGACATAACTTATACCAATCAAAACAGAAGCAGAAACACACAACAAGTAGCACAATGCAAACAGGCATCCACTTGTCCCTGTGCTTGGAGAAGTGAAAGTCATTGCAAAGGAAGAAACTCATTCATAGACTCATAGATTCATAGAAGTTGGGTCGGAAGGGACCTGAGCAGATCATCAAGTCCAAACCCCT
>NW_017728996.1:5993450-6008344 GCF_001723915.1 Gavialis gangeticus | reverse complement strand
AAGTAAGACTAACAGGCCTATAGTTGCCTGGGTCCTCCCTCCCTTTCACATTCACATGCCAAAAAAGCAGGACTGCAGACCAGGTGATGGTTATGACTGATCCACAGATGGGGGGCAAGTATTAGGGTGGGTTAGAAAATGGGGCTTCACAGAAAAATAAATGAAAATGAAAATAAATTCCTGTTTTTGTTCATAAAAATGTGCATCTACCGTGCAGTCAGAGACGGGACTGCCACACACATACACAAGGACAACAGCCCTATTCCACTTAGCTCAGGGAGAAGCCTGTCTAGAACTCCAGGCTGCCCCGTACTGATGTGACCACTGCCATGGCTTCGGTACCACTGGTATCAAACTAGCTCGGCTAAAGCTAGTGTGGATCTTCCTATAGGCCTTTCAGTCGACTGCCAACTGCAGCATGGCCTTGGGCAGCTAACACCTTACATTTCACAAAACATTTCAATAAAGGCACTCAACTTGCAGAAATCTGCAAGGCCAATTTGCCACTAACAGCAAATGCAGTTCAGAAATTCAATATAAAGTTCCCAAACCCCGCAACTCTGCTCCCCACCCAGGATTACAACCCCCCAGTTCAGGAGTTTGTTTTACATGGACTGAGGACACTCAGTCTCCACTCTCTCTGTACATTTTTGTCCATCAGCATTTTCATTTATATTGGTTTTCTCCAAACTGTGTCGATTTCCTCATTATTTCCCTATTTCTTTTTAGCTCTAACAAAAACAAAATCCAAGAGCAATGACTCAGTATTTGCTACCACTTCCTACAAATTACATTGGGACATTTGTGTTTGCTTGGTTATTGATTGCCAGACGGGGAGAATTACAATTTCTGCAAGCCACAGAATTCCAAAGAAAAACTTTGCATTTAGATACAGCAGGAGCAAGTACTCAGATTTTCACCTTCACGTATTTTTTAATTAAGGTCTAGTAAGTATAAAAGGAATTACGTTCTCATTGTAACAAGGCAGCCTTCCTTATTCCTTACACACTTCATACCTAGAGATGTTTAAACCCCTTATTTATAAAAAATCCACAGATATGCAGGCTCCTCTGTTCAGCACATCTGTAATTTCTAGCATGTTAAAAGGATTTTAACGTTCTCGCTCATAAAGCTGCTGTAAATCCTGACTAAAGCTTAAATACTCGACTGTTGACTTAATTTCTCCGACTTTCTACAGATCTGAAATAAGAAAGACTTAAAAGTGAGATCGCAAGTTCAAGAATTATCCCTTCCGCTTTGATAGTGGGCAGAAATTGCTTTCTGGTATTGGCATTAAAGTGAGGGAAATGCCTGCATCTGTACAGTTAAAAAAAAAAAAAAAATACAAGAGGATACGGCCACAGACAAGTCTGAAAAGATGGGAGGCCAGGTGGAATTTCCAAAATATTTTTTCAACATCTTAAATCAACCAACAAGCAGAAAAAACAGTAAAGAGCAATGCACGCGGCTGTCTCTGAAATGCATCTCAAAATTCTCTAATTCTCCACCATGAGCAGGTCACTCGACCTGGGCAGGCTCTCTGCTATCTAATTGGTAGATAACTGAATAAAGGAGCTGAATGGAGTTGAAAAGCAACTCAGGATTACTTTGTTAGTAACTGCATAACAAAATCTCTTTTAAATTCAATGCAAAGGTGGTTCTATTACAGGTTTTATGCCTAATGACTTGGAAAGGCTTCCAAATACTAATGAGCCCGTATCTCATGCTGTCTATAACATGGAAGCTCTGAAGGATTTTAAGGCAAGCTTAGTGCAGTAGTTAGTTCTAACGGGATACCTGTCAATGTTCACAGGCATTATTAAAACCACAAGATCTTGTCCTCTGCTCCTCATTCTAGGACTTCTAAAAGGACAGGGGTAGGACACGTATTTATTTTATGTATTTACATGAAATGCAGGGCTTTATAATCAGCTAAATGCTGAAGGCACTAAAGTAAAACATTAAAAGAATCTAAGCCCCACAAGACGTCCAAAAACATGAGAATGAGCAGGTCTCTGTGGAGCTATTTTCACTTCCCCCAGCAAGTGGCTTATGCCCAAGTCTTGACCAAAGAAGGAAACTTTAAACTACTGTAATCTCATAATGTATGTACTGTGGATGCCATTGAAAGATAGCACACTACTTTGTTGCCAAGAAAAAAAACAGGCGCAATTTACATCCAAATTAAGGAACAAATTTTATGCCACAGACTTCTGGAAAATGGATATATATCTCAGTGCTATTTACATAACTGCACATGTAATATTATATTATTATCAGTCATCCTTGTACCGAGGGACTGCTGACAATGATTATTATATATAATGTAATATATTACGTATATTTATTTCTAGTTGTTAGCATTACAATTGACTTCAGTCCATCAGGAAATCAAGTCTAACTGCTATTATGAGTATTGGTGTTGCACTGCTGGTAACGGACCCCGTTGGGGACCAGTGTCTACTGCAGGAGGCAGAACTGGCCTTAGGGAAAATGGCACCTTGGCTGAACTTGTATTCTGCCCTCCCCACCAGTCAGTGCTGCTGCTGCAGGCAGAGGCATGTGGGCAGGAGCACAGTCTGACGGGGAGACGGAGCAGCCCAGTGCTCCAGGCAGGCACCACTGCTGCCGCGCGGGAACAAGGCAGGCAGACTGGAACAGACCCCACTCCACTCACATGAGCGCCCAGCCCAGCTCTGCTTGAGGAGCAGTGGGACACATGGGGCAGGCTGGGCTGGGCACTGCTCCTCCTGCCTGAAGTGGTGATCGGCTGGGGCGGGGGGGAGCACTGCTGTGAGCGTGGGCTGCTCACGTGTGTGCATATGTGTGTGTGTGCTTGGCATCCACCTGACCATGATGCCCTGGGTGGTCACTCACATTGTGCAACCTAAGGCCAGCTCTGCCAGTAGGCATTGTATACACACATGTACCAAAAGCATGGCGCATGTTTGGAGGAGCTTCTAAAGTCTGCTGAAACCAATGGGCCGACTCCAGCTGTCTGTCAGCCTGAGAGCTGCCTTATTCTATTATTACCCAGTTTATCCCTGGATAGTCACAGAACGTCTGGCTAGCACCTACACAATATTGCTAGGTTGAGACCCTTACTTAGCAAGGAAGATTTGAAACTGTTGATCCAAGTCCTTGTTTTCTTGCAGCTCAATCTTAGTAACCTTTTGCTTGTGGGAATTCTTTATTACGTCCCATTGAAGACACAGCTCTCACAGAGTGTGGCTGCCAGCATTGCCTGAACACATCTACCTTATTTTACACTACTTATACTTGCTCCCCGTAAAATTCTTTATCGATGCCAAGGTTTTACAGCTTAATTTTAAGGCACTCAACAGTTGTGCTTGAACATATCTGAAATATCCTCCTCGGAATCCATATGTTCTCAATTGTCTGTGAGGTCAAAGCTGGCAGCTTGCTCTGTCTGCTTGAGATATAACCATAAGTCTTTGGAATTAGAGCTTTTAACAACTATGCTTTCCCTGATTCTTGTGCAAACCACTCAATCTGTCTCAGCATTTAAACTAAAGACATTTTTATCTGCTGCTGCTTTCAACGGTTCTGGAAATATACTTGGATGAAATGGAAATATTATTATTGTAAAACACCTGAGAAACCATGGGTGAGGACAGCTATATAAATGCAACCTCCTCTTCTTCTTATTGTCCTCTGTTACACTGTACAATCGTAAAAGAGCAATTACAAACGATTTAAACTATTACTCCAGTGAAATCTGAGTGTTAAATAGTAACTGAGAAAGACGCCCATTAATTATAACTTCAAAAACCACTTATCAGCATCTGGTCAACATACTGAGGAATAGAAAATACTTCCTTCCATTATTTTGTTAAAGATATCAAGCAAAATTAACTCTGAACTGGTCACAAGCAAACATATTTAAGACTTGATTTCCTAGATATCTAAAATCTGGCACAATTGAACAGATTAGATTTTTTGCTGGCTTTAGATTTCTTGTTGTGCGAAGGCTGCAAATGAACAATTTTTACCCAGAAAAACAATTCAGGTCATCAGCTACTTAGTATAGTCTAAAATAGAAAGGCCTCTTCTTTCGAAAAATAAGATTAAAACATAAAAATAAAAATGCCACAACCTGTAAAAAAAAAAAAAGTCCATTACAATTCACAGTGGGCTAATGAAAAGCCATTGTGGAGCACTTGAAAAGTACATGGAAATGTTAGGAAGTACCCTGGCATCTTAATATAGAAATCAAATAGTAACGGTTTTCGTGGTGGAATCGTTGTTTATTTCGTTCCTGAACCGTAACGTTGCATGCGAGTTATCAATAAAGGCTTACGACCATTCATCTCATGTAAATGCTCCTTAATATTTGCCTCTTATTAGTCAAAGTCCATAAAAGCCAAAAATAGATTACTGAGCAGTAAGAAGGGGCAAAGTTAACTTTGGTGCGCCCAAACATCTTCTGCCGCTCATGCTTATGGATTATTTCCAAGGTAACTACCTCAGATTGCATTAAGTATTTTTCTCTGTTGCTGATTTAATGCTTCAGGTGACCAAGACTTTTATAGCACATAAGTAATCAAGTTGATATAATTAGGAAACTAATCATACCGCTAATGATTAGTAAATACACATTGCATTATGCTCTGCCACCCACGTATCCAGTCACACGGGCTCCTCCGAACAGTCAGTCATTCTCTCTGCTTCCAGATAATTCTTGTGTCTACCTCTCTTTTCTAGGACAAGGTCTCCTCTACCGTCTCTCTCTTTCAGCAAAGCACCCCAGTGCTGAGGGTATCCAGTAAAGATTAGGCAGCTACCTTCGGTGTTTGAACACCTCGTGGCTGTGACATAAAGCCCATCATATGCTGGCTAGTGTAACCAAGGGGGGTGACTGCGCGGCGGTGGCTGACCCACCAATAGCCCTTGGCACTGTAGTTGCCTCAGGCACAGAGCTGCCCTGCTACAACTCAGGACGAATCTGTCAACCTACATAGGGCCAAATTCTTTGTGCAAAGCTGTGTGTCTAGAGGTGGTGATGTTTGGATGCAGATACAGACCCACATGAGATGCTGTGTGATGCTGGGGTTTGGTGCTGTGGTTTGAGGTTGGAGAAAGCCGAAGCCTTGGAAGATTTCAGCCCCAAATGGTAGGCATCTTGCGAGGCTGCCAGCAGCCTGAGATACTGCTGGGCTGAAACAGACCTGTTCTGATTTGGGATCCGATCCAGAAACACAACCCTCTCGGGGGGATTCACATCCAGGGATCTAAATCCAAAAGCCCGCTCCTCTGATACACATGCAGGGTTCAGATTTGAGTCTCATACTCTTGTTTGTCTCTAGGCATGACCTTCCTGTCCTGCTTCAGGTTTTTAAGTCAATGAGAGTTTCATCTCAATGGGGACTACAGGATCAGGTGCTTAATGGCTTGCCTACAAAGTGACTGGCAGTTTGTGCCTTTAGGGCTATCTGAACTGCAGTTTTATATCCATTAGCAAGGATAATTTTCAGGAAGATATTACTTACAGCTACCATTTTACAAAATCTAGGATAACTATGACAGAGTCTGCATTAAGTTCCTTCCTTCCCTTTACATCCATCTGTCAGCTCAGTAGCAAAGATGGGGCCAAAATATGCCTGGTCACTCATCCAGTTTCCCAAGTCCTAGCCAGGCTCAGGCCTGCTTAGCTCCCAGGACCAGATGCAATCAGTCCAACAGAGCTGTCTGGTCTCTGTTATCGCAGTGCAATATACCTCTAGAGCCCTTAACAGAGTTACCAAAATTTTACTTCAACAAAATTGACAAGAGATTTTGAAAAAATCCTTTTAAATACCAGTTCATGAAGCAACTTCACCTCTGGCATCACCACTTAATACATATGCAGATGAACAAATTCAGCTGAAATTCTCATCTGAACTAAGGGAGTCAGGTGGTGACCAACTGAAAATCAGTGGAAATAGGCCCCTCGGTGTTTTAGGCTACACTAAAAATCCCATCCATCTTCTTATTATCAGTTAAATATATACAGAGAGGTAGTGCCTAGTTAGCCATATTAGTTGGAAGACAGGCAGAAGGCAGGGCAAGGTGGCACCTGACAGAGACTAATTTGTTCAGAGAGGCACGAGTTTTCATAGACTCCAGCATACTTCATAAGATGCTCCGAATAACTTGGGATTTACCCGTTCAGAATCACAGACAGCATGACTACAAGCATATATATGCTGCTGATGCCTCACCAAATCCCATCCCCATTTGTACAGCAGAACTCACTCAGCCATCACTCAGAAATTAAACACTTAAGTGAGAAATGCTTAAGATCAATGGTTTTCAATACAACTTTTTTCTGGCATCATGTCTGATCGGAGGTGCAGCAGCGCCTCTCCGCACCTGGGGCAGCACTGATTCTGCTGGCTGCAGTGGCCTGATCAGCTGCTGCTGCAGCAACAGCTGCTTTGTGCCCCCCACAAAGGTGATGTCCAGAGCTACCTCCTTGACCCTCCACCCCTTCTCCTCCCCAGTCCCACTACTGTGTCCGACTGCCACCCCACAACTTTTCTAGACATACTCTGAGTGGCAGATTATTGCAAACCATCTAGCATGAGTGGTAGGCTTCAAGAGCTCAAAAGGATTTTTGGTTGTGGGCTGAGCAAACCAGGCCATTTTCCAAGTCCAAAGTAGTCCTGGCACTTTGGTGTTTCTCTATGAGGTCTGCTGCAAATGGAAGAGAAATAAAATGTAGGGGAGAGAGATAGGAGGATTAGATAGGAAAAAAGCAAAGCAAAGCAAAGCCAAGCCAAAGAGGAAGGAAGAAAAGGAGGTAAGAGAAAAAAATCTCCCAAGGAAATAAGCAAGGAAGGAAAATAAGAAAAGAGAGACCATGACAGAAACAGAGAACTAAGACCAAGGGAGAAAGACAGATTGAGTACAAGTTCAGGATAGTTTATAGATCAGTTGGACTTGAAAAGAGGGTTATCACAGATTCTCGGTGAGTGCCCAATATAATACGGACCATGAAAATAATGTAGTTCTGCATTGTGCAGCAAAAAGCGCCAGCAGGTAACAACCCCCCTGAGATAAATCATTAACCAAAACCAGCACAGCCAGGAAACAGAAATGGGTGAGCTCCAGTCTGTCCCTGGCTGGGTACGGACTCTACCCTTTTGCTTTCCTCACTGCTATACCAACAAAATGTGCTCCTCAGCCTTGGCTGGGTGGGGAACGATGACTGAATTCAGTAAAACAAATGACTACTTCTCGCACATGTGGCACCCCATGCCAGAGCTGCTGATTTCTCCTAAGATGCCCTGGCTATACTTTGCTAGGCAGCTCTTAAAAACCAGAGCAGCTTTTTAAAAACTGACAAATGAGCTCGGTCACGTCCGTGTTGTCACAGTTATCAGGGCCTCTGGAGATAATGTCAAAGAAATAAAACAAATTTCTTTTTTGCTTAATTTGTGTCAATTGATTTCCTATTTTTAATTAATAATTCTAATTATGATGCAGCAAATTTACCCAACAGACACAACCGGTTTAATCAGTGCTTATTGATCGGAACAGTAGAATTATCCCAATGTTCCTGACATCATTGATTTCCTGTTGAGAGACTATAAGAAAACAGAGGCTGGACTGACTCCGTTGTCAGCTAACTGCACTGATGATCCCTAAGCTATGAATTGGTGTGCCTGACCTTACAAATGAAAACACAGGCATTATCTACTGCTTCAGCACTTCAGAGATTGAATCTGGCACTTTAGTTATGATATAAATAGGGGATTTTAGTAACAATGATAGCAAGGGGGGTAAGTAAAGCTGGCAGATGCTGTGCATGGAAGAAAAAGAAAACTTTAAGACAGATGTCAGGAGAAACTTCTCAACAATAAGCACTGCAGCAGAATCTGCTGTAAGACTGTTTCACCAAAGCATGCCTACTCAAGACAGTACTTTAAGCATGTGCTTAACTAACAACATGGTTAAGTCCCATTGAAGTCAGTAGGATTTAAACATGCACTTAAGTGTCTTTTCTAAATCAGGATCCAGCATTTTTCTCATCATTGGTATAAATGTGGTAGGTATTAGAGGGTGAAGCAGTAGGGTAGACAGGCTACAAACAGGCACTGTCAGTTAACCTGCTAGACGATGCAGTGAATGATTTGTCTACACTAATACTCCCTCACTGCTGGCACTGGTGGCTAGAATTGGCGGTAGTGAGGATGGAGCACATTACACAGCCCCACTACCAGAGCTACTAGAAACTGCTGAAACGTCTGGGTAAATTCTTTGCTCACCAGCCTCCAGGTTCTACAGGATCTTCTGTGATATCCCTGGGAAAATGCACAGAAAAGTTTAGGCCAACTGAAGAGTTGGAACAAAGTTCTTTGCAAGCTTTCGGGCACAAGTACCTTTCTTCAGGCACAGAGAGACTGCTGTTCTCAGATCTCCGAACAACAACAGAGTCTTCCTATGGCTGAAGAATGGTACTTGTGCCCGAAAGCTTGGAAAGAGCTTTGTTTCAACTATTCAGTTGGTTTAATGCAGATATTATATCTACCCAAAAACCATGCCTGCCTATGTCCTTAGACCAACAAGGCTACAACCAAAAACACCAGAAAATTTTAACCATTTGAACTGCTTTGAATAGTTTATACAATAAAACACACAAAACCTCTCCAGCAAATTTTCTCTCCCATGTGTCCTCTGTACATCTCTCTCCTTTCCTCTCAGATTTTTGGCAAGATCGACTTTCACTGGAAAAATGTCAAAGGGGATGGGCATGACATTTTGAAATGCATGCCATTAAGTGGTTGATCCCATACTCTGGGTATTAGCCTGATCATAGCTTTCAGCTATATCACTTAGCAATCAATTCACAGCACAGCAATCACAAGCACTGAAACCCTGAGAAAGGCGGAGTGCTTCCCTCTTTGGCAGACAGTGCTGAGTATACCCACAGAATTGCATGCACCTGTAACATAGATAGACCTGAGCTGAATCCTGGGATCTGAGCAGTTCAACACTTGGTATGCGTGTGTGTAACAAGAGCTGACCTCCAGGCTAATCTCTCCTGCACAGTGAGAATGAGGGTGCACCATGTAAGCCACTGTCTGCATGCAATGCATTGGCAGACAGGCATTCTGTCCCCCAGTATGACAGGGGCATGAGCCAGAGACACTTCTGCACAAGGGGTCCTATATTTCCTTCAAGCTGACTCAGGTCTTCTCCACCCCGCAAATTCTTGCAGACTGAGCTCTTGCATTCATATGCCAAGGACCTCTGCTGCAGCACAGGACCCTTCCTTCTGCTGGCAGAGTTTAGCCACCTCTGCAGAGGGAGGTAGGCATCTACTGCCATCTACCCGATAGGTGTACGTAATCCCATGCCTTCAGGTGGCTGCTGCAGTCCATTCAGCAGCTGGTACTTCCAGGCAGCAGAGCTATTCTGTGAAGCTGCAGTATCTTCCAGAAGGGGCCGGTGATGCAGTGTGTATAGACAAGGCTCAAGCTCTACAAGGCAGCAAAGAATGGGTGTTATCCCTGATCACACCCTCCCCCTGTTCCCTCGTGCCCCGCTGCTCACAGCGTGCCATGTGGCAACACAAGCAGTCCCAGCTCAACCCTGGTCTGACAGAGATCAGAGCCAGGCACAGATACGTGTGCAGGGGAAGGTGGCGCAAATGCACCCCCACTCTCATCTGCATCTGAGTTCCCAAATCAGGTAAGAATATTCCCCTCACACCTTCCTCTCTGTGCTCAGCAGTACCTCTCCTCACCTCTCCCACCCACCCCTACCACTGTCTCTGGCTGCCCCAGAGGTGGAGGTGGGCAAAGGCTCCAGAGCTGCTTCAGCCAGACTCCTCTGCAGTTCCCCTTCCCTGACTGGTCCCCACCGGCATTCCTTGCCAGCCCAGGAGCAGGCGCAGGGGAAGGGAACCTACTTGCCACTGCTGCTGTCTTTGGCGGAGCCTGGCTCTGCTTGCAGCCCAGCTGGAGCAGTGCAAGAGCAGCTCTGGAGCCTCCCCCTTGCCCCCAGGGTGCCAGGGACAGTGAGGGGATGAGGGGAGAAGGGAGGGGAAGGGACATGTGCTATGCATGGAGGGGAAGAAAAGGGGGAGAGAAAATTGTCACCTGATTGAGGAACTTAAAAAAAAACCCCACAACTGCTGCTCCCACAGTGCAATCTGCTCACCCAGCAGGGAGCAGGGGTACATGCATGCCTACAGCCGCTGCTCCTGCAACCCCTTATACAAAATCCTGAATCCACCCCATATCAACTCACTAATAATACAGAGAATACAATTATTCTGATGGCAGTTAATGCATATGAAACATCCTCTATTTCTGCTTACTCAAACTATGATGTGTCAGTCATAAACATGTAATTGTATTAGATGGGATTTTGGCTAAAAATACTCAGAACAGTAAACTGATAATTACAGTAACAGCTATTTGTTCCCTGCCAAACCTGTAGTGAGGCATGCCTGCTTGCAGAGTTATGTCTTTTTAAGCACAAACAGATAAGCGATGCACAGCATACATTTTGAATAATGAGGAAGATTTTGTATGGCATGGTATTTGTGAAGGGGGAACAGACTGTGGTTTGATACAAACCATATCTATTTATGTAAAATGGGATTTTAATTGGAGCTATGTATTCCAGTAATATAAACTAGGCAATGAAAAATGATTGATGCACTCTGGTAATTATTGTTATGCCACCTTACAAACTACAACAAAAATATCTTTCATGTATATAATGGCTATTTAAATTTTAATAAGACAATGAACCGCACTTTGGTTTGCAAAAATATGAATACAACTTTTTGGGGCAATTCTTATGCTTATATAAGAGCAATATTTAATTGAACCCCCCCATCTCCAGAATGTATATGGAATATTGGGTGATTTCATTTACACGATAAATTGATCTATTTTGCGAATACTTAATGAAAAAACATTAACCAATTATTTTTTTGCAGTAAAGAAGCATGGGCATGATACAGCATAAACTCATTGTCTCCTTGAGTGCAAACAGTGCCAATAAGTATTCTGCCGTGGATTTAGAATGTCTTATTGTTGTCACCACTTTTTCTTTTTTATTTTTATCTAACAGCAAAGGTTAAGAGTGCAAAAACATTTTCTGCTCATTATTAAACAGAACGAAGAGCTATATACATTCTTAATAATCATTATACCTAAGGGGAGGGCAAAGCAGTTCTGGAAGTTGGATGGTATCACCATGCTTCCCTTCTTCCCCAGCTACAAAGTGATGCCCCACCAGAATGTTAAAATGTGCTTGCTCTCTCTGTCACATCCACATTGGACTTTCCAGAAAACTAACCAGGCAGTAAGGCTTGAAGAAACCATTAGAGTAAGAGATCTGAAGGGTGAAGAACAGCCAAATGCAATGGTCCTATTAGAGCTAAGTCTCTTCTGTGGAAAAGAGAAATCAGAAAATAGTTTAGCCACAACTTCTACTGATGTATCATTTTCTTTAGAAACACCTTGCCCATCTCAAAATAAATATCCAAGAGTTGCCTCTAAGGGTGAAATGCCTCCAAATGCTAGAGTGGTCAAGACCATTGTGGGCCATAATTTCATTCTTACATTTACAGTATTTCAGATGGCACACTCCTGTATAATAGGTAAGAGTTGTACTGTAACAGTCTTTGGATAATTATACCAAGTTTCACAGAAGGTCATAAAGTGATGACTGAAAACCGACTGATGCAACTACAAATCCAGTAAGTCACAATGCTACTTTGGTGTGTCCTATAGGACAAAACAAAGTTATAAGTTGATACAAATCATATATACCACAGACTGAATTGCTCCAATCAAATAGCACAAGAGGAAAATCACTGGCCTCTTATGTGTTAAGGAGCAATCCTGTTCTTGGTGAAATACAGATGGATAGCCAAGTTAGGCAGCTCAGGACAGTGTGGGTTTATTCACACCTCCTTGTTTCTGTTCTGAGTGGGAATTTCTCTCCTGAGTTTGGCTTTGTGGTCCACACAAACCCAGAAACAGAAAGGGAAACTCAGTCCAATCTCCCACGTTTCACCCAATTACAAAACAGCCTGTTCAAAAAAGAGTTCATCGTCATATCCACCAAATGCTAAAAGTCATTCCAAATTTGTGGACAACCCAGCAGAAACTTCCCTCAAATGAGGTCTGCCGGCAGCACAACACAAGTAGGACCTCAGCAGTACACAGGACTTGGCCAAGGCTCCTGCACAGAGGTAGATTTCATCCCATAAGATTTGTGCTACCTAGCGATCCCCTCGGTGAACCTGGTTCTAGACAGGAGAATTGTCAGAAAAACCCAAAGAAGTTCATTAGTCCATTTGATCCGAGTTTTTATCATGAAAACCTGCAGAGCAGAATAATAGGAGGGAAGGCTTTTTATTCACTAGATGACTGCAGTGTCTCAGAATGCAATTGAAACATTTTGTATCCAAATCCCTTTCCATCATAACTTTGGTATTAATGAACCATTCACAGCATCTGACACCTTTAACAATAATCCCCAAACAACAACAGGGATAGGATCAGAAAATTAGCCCTCCTAATTCTACAAGAACCTCCCAGCTCCCTTTCATTTAGTCAACTGAATGGGAGTGGGGGCAGAGGGGAAATGATATTCCAACGGCAAAATACACCAACAGATTGTGAAAAAAGGATCAATGGCATTTTTTTTCTTGAAATCCCCAATTTGGTGAGTTCGAGACACATCTCTCTTGCACTCCAGCAATCACCTGGATGTGGGGTTTAGCAACAAACTCTAATTATAGGGATGTTGAGCAATGCTTTTTTTTAAGAGCGAGTTAAGCTGAGAAGAGCTTCTAGAGTAGAAGCCAGTGTGCACAATCAATTAAATCATCATAAGAGAAAAAGAATCAGACTAAGAGGGGAATTCATATGTGCAGATGATCATTAGTACAACCGAACTGTCACCTCTGCGTAGGTGGGAATGTGGCCACAGATGCAGATTGACGGATGGATTTTGTTCAACAGAGCACATTCCACAGCGAATTGCTGATCAGATCTCAAAACAAATCTTAGGATATTACAAGCTGAGGGGAAAAGCAGTCTCTGCAGCATATGCTGTAGCCCACAAGCTATGTAGCCCTCTCTTCCCCCCTGGGCTACCCAGCCTTAGGGCTCCTCACTGTTCTACATCCCCGGGAGCAGTTGTGCAATATCGGTGGAGGCATTATACGGCTACCCACAATGACTAGAAGTAGAAGGAAGTTAATAAGCCTAGGGATATTTGTGACGAGGTGGTATAACCCAAAGATGCTTAACATCCTTATAACTGGTGTCGTGCCAGGCGATAGCTTCATGCTGGTCAGCCAAGAAGAAAAAAAAGAGACAGCCATTGGGCCAAACATCCTTCCTGGACTACAAAGGGAAATGATATGGTAGGGAAACACCACTACTCCTTTCAGCAACCTCATCCCCACTGTCGGGACATTGCACAGAGTTTATAGTAACAGCTGGCTTGCATGAACTCTTATTATTTTCATGAGCCCATAGAAGGAAGCTTGTTAAAAGACAGAGCCCAGAACAGGGAGCAGGGGGCTCAGCACAAATTCAGCGCCCCACTGTGCATAGCAATCATGCTACAAAAATGTAATGCAGTTGTGTTACAGAAAATGGGATGTTTGATTATATTCTTAGGTACAAGCATGGATGTAACTGCCAGGAATCTAGTGGTTTTACCAAAGAGAAAGAAAGACAAGAGAAAAAGGGGAAAGGGAGGTGCTAATGTCAGTGCAGAAGGTGCTAAGAATTGCAACAAAGGAAGGGACCTGCTCTAGACAGGTTAACAGAGGAGGAAAGGTGATAGGTAATAGCAAGAAGATGGGTGTGACACCACCTGGCTCCTGTACATCTAGGAAATTACACCAAGAGTGGACTGAGGGTAAACAGGGAATGTAAAAAATGGCTTTGTGCTTTGAGAAAAATAAGGTCAGCTAGTAGGAAAGTTTCAGGCTAGATCTAGCCAGATTCTGAAAAGCAAGACACCTCAGAAGACGACGATGTAATGAGAAATCAAGGGGGATAAGTGGAGTGAGAGAGGTGTTTTTAACTGGTGTGAGCTGAAACTACTGGTGCTAAACCCGAGTGTAGTGGGTACTCACTCAGCAAGGGCTCTGCCACCTCTCCAGTTAGCTGAGCCTGCCACAACCCCAAGTACCAGAGGCAAGCCTTTCAAGTGGTAGGGGCTCATGTTCCTCCAAGATCCTTTACCACTGCCTCAGCTAAGGTCCCAGCACTACCAGTGATTTAGAGTCACTATTTAATTCCCTCTTAATATGGAGAAACATGCGTGATCTCTACTGTTCTACTGAAGCTTGAGGGACGCAGAGATTATGAGCTCTTTAGTGAAACCACAGATGTTTACTGGACTGTAATATTCAAAAAGTGTGATGCACCCCACCTCTAACAAATCCTACAGATCCTACCACGAGATAGGAGGGATGTGGGTAGTGGGGTCCCGCAGGGCTCGGTCCTCAGGCCCGCACTGTTCAACATCTTCATCAGTGACTTGGACGAGGGGGTAAAAAGCACCTTGTTCAAATTCGCAGACAACACTAAGATGTGGGGGGATGTGGGTACACTAGAAGGGAGGAATTGGCTACAATCGGACCTAGACAGGTTACAGGGGTGGGCGGATGAGAACAGGATGGGATTCAACACCGACAAGTGCAAGGTGCTGCACCTGGGGAGGAACAACCGGCACCATACCTACAGGCTGGGGAACTCCCTTCTCATCAGTGCACAGGCAGAAAAAGATCTTGGAGTCATCATTGATGCCAAGATGAACATGGGCCGGCAGTGTGGGGATGCAGTCAGAAAGGCCAACTGCACCTCGTCATGCATCCACAGATGCATCTCAAGCAGGTCCAA
>NW_017728996.1:5985147-5988450 GCF_001723915.1 Gavialis gangeticus | reverse complement strand
GCCCTACGAGGACAGGCTACAGTACCTGAACCTGTTCAGCCTCCACAAGAGAAGGCTGAGGGGGATCTAGTGGCCTGTTACAAACTAGTCCAAGGGGACCAGCAGGCACTGGGGGGGTCCCTGTTCCCCCGAGCACTACCAGGAGTGACCAGGAATAATGGTCACAAGCTGGCAGAGGGTAGATTCAGGCTAGACATCAGGAGGCGCAACTTCACTGTCAGGGTGGCTAGGATCCGGAACCAACTTCCAAGCGAAGTGGTGCTGGCTCCTACTCTGGGGATCTTTAAGAGGAGGCTAGATGAATACCTTGCCAGGGTTGTTTGACCCCAGTACTCTTTCCTGCCATGGCAGGGGGTCGGACTCAATGATCTGCTCAGGTCCCTTCCGACCCGACCAACTATGAAACTGTAAGACTTTCACAGGAGCTATTTGTGCCCACCACTGCCAAGACTCTCATGTCGCCAATAATAGTGCAGCATGCTCCAAGTCCATAACCTTAAGCAATTTATAGTGCTGCCCACTAAAATCAGGGTAAGAAGACAGGGTAAGAATATGAGGCTTTCCCCCCGTTTTTTAATTTCCTCCTTTTTTCAGTGTTTTTAGCATTGGTGAAAGGGGACTAGAACAGGAGCTTCTAAGTTATCCCTGCAAACAAGCTAGCATGGAAATGGAAATACAGAACCCTCATGGGTCTCTCACTACGTGATGGAAGAAAACCCTCTCTTAGGGTGCCAGGAGGGCCCATTGCATCTTAGTCCCTGTGCTCAGGCTTTGAACATGAGTACTGTTGTCCAGTGGGCCTCTGAGTACTACAGAGGCCTGAGCTCACTGACATCAGTGGGAGTTTTGCCACTGACTACAGTAGCTTTTAGGTGAAGCCATAAGAGCTGAGCTAAGTGCAGCCATATGAAAATCATGGGACTGCCTTGGTTCTTTGGGAAGTCCTGCTAGGTGCCAGTGTGCTTCCTCATGCCTCTCCTGTTTGGGAGGGGACCCCTATCTACATCTACAAAGCCACCTTGTTGCTCTCTCTCAAACTCTACTTTGCCATGAGGCCAGCAAAACAGAAAGAACTGGACTAGGAGGAGACTGCCAGTGTGCTGGCACCACTGCCCAAGTAATAAGCTCATTGTGTCAGAGGGCCTCAGAACTGAATCCATGAAAAAGTCACTGCTGCAAGCAGTGGTTGTCCTTGAGATGGACATCTGGCAGAGGAGGAAGAGATCTCCAAATCCCAGTCCCTAACAACTGAATGAGAATGAGCATAGACAGGAAAGGCAAAAGTCATTCCGACTGTCGTTGGTGTCCTCAAAAATCGACCCAAGACACCACATGGCCACCTCAGCAACTTGCACATTCCCATCTGGGCTCAACAGTCTCCAAAAAGCTGATATTTGGACAGCATTTTCCAGAGTGCAACAACTTCTTGGACTTCAAGGATCTGTCTGACCCTAGGGGTGCCCAAGAAAGATTGTCAACCCAGAGACAGAGACACCAGTCCATGAGATTGTGACAAAACAACAGCAAAAACGGCAACCACAGCAACAACACCACTAATATTATTAGTACTAATGGCAATACCAGCAACAATAATGTATTAAAATCTGGCCAGAGACATTATGCATATGCTGATATTCTATTCGAGGGCTGCCCAACTGGTGGTCTCCCAAGGTTTAGCACATGATCCGCAGGCTCCCAGCAAGGCCATCACTGCCCCCTCTCCTGCTGTAGCATCTAGGTTCTTCAGGCCACCACCTTCCTCCAGCTTCTATTTCTTGCCCTTGCCCCTGCCCCTGAGTGGGAGGGGGCCAGGGTGCCCAAGCTGCCAGGGGTGGGAAAAGGGGAGTGGGCTTCTTGCACAATGTATAGCTGGAAAGTGAGGGAGCTGGTGTGTGCTTGGTGCCAGGACACATGGTGGAGGAGAGCCGGAGGGGCTGCCCACAAAGGTTCATAGATGGAGGGTCAGAATGGACCAAAGCAGATCATCTAGTCCAACCCCCTGCCCTGGGCAGGAATGAATACTGGGCTCATATGACCCCTGGTAAGTTTAAGCTCATATGACCCCAGATAGGTAGTTATCAAGCCTCCTTTTAAAGACCCCTAAGATAGGAGCTAGAACCACTTCCCTTGGAAGCTGGCTCCAGATACTAGCCGCCCTGACTGTGAAGTAGTGCCTCCTGATGTCTAGCCTGAACCCACTCTCAATCAACTTGTGGCCATTATTCCTTGTTACAGCCTGCATGCTGTGCAGCCCTCAGGACTGCAGGCCATGCCGCGTGTGGTCCCAGGCTACCCAGAAATCAGGTAGTCCTCCTCCACCCTATTCTGGGTCAAAATAGAAGGCCTGGTCCAAAGGTGGATGCTAAATTACAAGGCTCCAGGGCCAGAACACTCCTACATCTATAGAGCTTTTGGCCAGATGGTACAATTTGATCATCTAACTCAAACTCCAGTATTAGATCTGTGTGAAGCGCCAAGTATTCACTTCAGATTCAGATTTGGCCAATTTGGAAGGATGGTAATTCAATTCAGAGATTCAAATCACTGTCCCGATTCTATTTGGTTGAATCGGATTTGAAGATTTGGCACTGCTTCAGAGATTCAGCCATAAATTAAACAGGCAGCAGTCCTTACCTCCAGCTGGCAAGTCTGTTGGGGTTGGGGGAGGGAAGGGTTATGGGGGCAGGAAGGACTGGAGCTGGGACAAGCTGCCCAGCTGGGGCAGGGGGTGTAGCACTTGAGGAGGGGAGCAAGGGGGTGTGGATGCAACAGCGCTGGGAGTGGGGGCTCTGCCTTGCTGCTGCTTGCCCAGTCAGGGCGGGGTGGGATGGGGAGGGGCAGGATGTAGGCACGGCTCACTCTGGACAGAAGGGGACAAGCAGCAGCAGGACATAGCCCCTGCCCCCAATGCTGCCGCACCCATATCCATGCCCCTGCACCCTGGCTGGACAAGCGGCGGCAGGGCAGAGCTCCCGCTCCCAGTGTTGATGTGGGCGCGGTAGCCCGCAGGCATGGGCTATGCTGTGCTACTGCTTGCACAGCCAAGGCAGGGGGTGGGGGCGCGATGCAGGCACAGCTCGCTCTGGGCAGAAGGGGGCAAGCAGCAGCAGGGCATAGCTCCTGCTCCCAGCGCTGCCACACCCACATCCCACTTCCTCCCCACCTAGCTGGGCAAGTGGTGGCAGCAGCTGAACCCCATGCCCTCCCACCCCAGCTGGGCAAGAGTTGGGCTATGCCCTGCCACCACTTGCCCCCTTCTGCCCGGAGTGAGCTGCGCCCACATCTCCCCCCACCCCAGCTAGG
>NW_017728996.1:5982681-5984999 GCF_001723915.1 Gavialis gangeticus | reverse complement strand
GCGCCCACATCTCCCCCCACCCCAGCTAGGCAAGCAGCAGCAGGGCATAGCCCTCACTGCCAGCATTGCCACGCCTGCATCCCCCACCCCCCTCCCTGGGTCCTGCAACCCCCACCCTAGCTAGGCAGCTTGTCCCAGCCCCAATCTCTCCCTCCCCCATGCCCCTTCCCTTCCCCCTCTCCATAGATTCAGAGATGTAGGGTCAGAAGGGACCTAAGCAGATCATCAACCAGCATGGTGAGGACTGCTGCCTGTTTAGTCTATGGCTGAATCTCTGAAGCAGCACCAAATATTTTCCAAATCAATTCAGAGGCTTCTGATTCAGTTCAGGCCTTTTAATTGGTCTCCTGATTCGATCCGGATTCCGAGATTCGGTTGCCAAATTGGGCCGAATCTTCTCCAGATCAAATCGGCTACCAAAGCTTCACACAGCCCTATCCGGTATAACACAGGTCATCATATTTTACCAGTCAGCCCCATATTGACCCCACTGATGTGTGTCTGGTTGAAGCATTCCATCCAGAAAGGTATCCAATCATGACTGGAAGACAGGAAAAGACAAAGAAACCACCATTTAGCTTGGCAGTTTCCCCGGTGGTTAATGCTCACTGTTAAAAATATATGCCTGATTTCCAATTCGGATTTGTCTTCTTTCACCTTCCAACCACTGGTTTTTGTCATGTCTGTCTTTGGTAGATCAAAGAGCCTTTTAGTACCTGGGGAAGTCCTCAGATCTTGCAATCAAGTCATCTCTTGATCTACCTTCTGTTCAGCTAGACAGATTGAGCTTCCCAGGTCTGTCACCATGCCTGTAAACATGTGGGCATCCCAGTCTCAAACGTAGGCCTGCCCACTTGTCTTAGGGCTAACCACCCACCCACCTCATCTGCCACACCTTAATGTTAATATTTACAAAGATGTTACTCAGGCAGAAGGCTGCCCATTTATCTGCCCTGATGACAAGGGCCTTTGCATACATGACTATGACCTTCCCTTATTGTATCCCATGCCTTGCAGATGTTTCTCCAGTAGCTCACACTGGGACTCAAGCTCCGGAGTCTCACATGGGACTCTCCCTCCCCACTGGAGCTCGTAGGCCCAGTGGCTTGCTGATGTTCCATAGCCTATCACCCAGCCTACTCATCTGGCCTATCACCCAGCCACTTGACCACTCAGGGCTCCCACACCCTACCAATTCTGGGCTCTAAGCCCCATCCTGGGCCCCAGAACCCATTCTGGGCTCCAAGCCCCATACTGGGCCTCCAAGCCCACACTACAGGATCAGGGCTCCGAGCCCTATCCTCCTGCCCTCCTGGGCTACCCTTGTTCCTTCACCCAGGAGCTTTGCTAGAGCTTCCCAAGGCTCAGAGCCCCACCCCCTGAAGTGACACAGCTCTGTACAGCAGTCTCAGGGCTCACAGCGAGCCTGGGTGGTGCTCCATGTCCCTCCACCAACTTGGGCCCTACTTCAGGACTCCCATGAGCCTGGATTCCCCGTGCTTGCTCTCATACCCACTAGGGATGTGGGGGCCGGGGTTAGAAGATGACCCATACTTGGGTTTCACCAGGGTGGTAACTGGCCTGGCACTTCTGGGTGACTGTTCTGCCACAGACAGTCCCATCAGGCCAGCTGTCCCCGGCAGGATGCAGTTTTCAGTTATACCCAAGACCATGGGGTCTCCTCCTTCCCTACAGCCCCAGCCCTTACCTCTAAGGTGTTCCAAGAAGCAACTCAGCCGGATGTTGCTTCCTTGGCTGCTAGCAGCAAACTGCTGCCTGCTTTGCAGTTCAGGGCTCAACTCTTACGGAGCGCAGCTGGGCCCTGCCCCCAATCGGGCAACCCTGCCTAATTGGCACTGCAGCCAGCTGCAGGCTGCCTGGCTGCCACACTGGCCCTTGCAAGTAACAGAGCACCCTGCACTCTGTTACAATGCCATATAACCTCCTGCCCTCAGATCATTTCAGTGGCTCTGTTCTGAGTGATCACTCATTTTTCAGTGTCCTTTTCAAAATCTGAGGACACCAGAATGAGTGTCCCAGCATCCTGGATGAGTCCCAGCAATGCTGCGTACACAGATTAAATGACTTCTCTACTTTCACTCACTGCTTCCCTCTGTATATCTCAGGGCTGCATTAGTCCTTTTCCCCTCAGCATTACAGAGGGAGAACACGATGAGCTGGTTGTCAACTATGACCCCCAGCTGCTTTCCAGAGGACCATCTCCCATTCAGTAGTTCATACCCTTATCATTACTATTGTCCTCAACCAGTTTTTGTCATCCACAATATTATCTGCCTTGTTCTTATGTCTATTACCAG
>NW_017728996.1:5965674-5977681 GCF_001723915.1 Gavialis gangeticus | reverse complement strand
TTGTCATCCACAATATTATCTGCCTTGTTCTTATGTCTATTACCAGATTAGTGATGCAGATGTTAACTGACTCGGGTCTAATTCTGACCCCTGCAGAACACCAGTAGAAAGTCCCACATCTGAGGATGATTTTTCATTGACAACTACTTTTTCAGATCTGTCATTTAACCAGTTTTTAATCTACTTAACAACAGGTTTTATTCATATTGCAGAGTGCTAACTTTTTAATCAGAATACCCTGTGGTATGGAGCCTTACAAAAATCTGCTACACCTACAGAGTTACCTTTATCAACCAAATGTGTAATCTCATCAAAGAATGAAATCAGGTCTGTTTGACAGGACCCATTTCCCACAAACCATGCTGTTGAGCATTAATAATATACCTATCCTTTAATTTTTCATCAATTGAATCTCATATCAGTCCTCTAAATGAGACTGTTCCCTCCAGTAATTATCACTGTCTTGTCCAGACATGCCCCAGCATTGTGAAATACACAATTAAAACAAAGAGCATTTCATGAGATAAAGACAGGAGCAGGGAAAGGAGAAAGATGGAGGAGGCAGAAAGCAGCAGCAGCAGAGGTATTATGGAGCGGTGTCCTATGTGCTAGATTGAAACATCAAGCCTGCACAGGAAGAAGGAAGAATATCTGAGTCATGACAAATGAGACATTAAAGATGAGCTACCTGCATGCTGCCTTTATACAGGCAAGGATTGATTTCAACCTGCAGGATGGTGCCCAGGCCTATTGCTTTGTGCAATGGCAAGGAAGGAGGGGCAGACAGGGCTCTGCCACTTGGAAGACAGAGGTCTGGCGATGCTCTTCCCACTCCAGTTACATCCAGCTTCTGCCTCCCTGCTCATTGTCATTCCATGCTTCTTTCCCAAAGACAGACACCTAATTTAGGACCTGAATTATTTAAATTCATTTTTTAATATTTACTGTTCTTGAAATGGCAGCTGAAAAGCCACAGAATATATGAAGCAATTGTTCGGTGTAGAGAAAAAGAAGGGAAAAAAAAGGCCGAACAGTTTAATTTGCTCCTGGTCTTTAAGGCAGAGATTCATGTTCAAACACAAAGGGTGCAAATTCAGCCCTGTCATTGGTCAAATATAATCTGTTCCACAGAGAGAACTGTAATGTTAGGACAACTACACGTTTCTTGGTTTTCCAGGCTCGTGTATGAATGGCATAGGTAATGCCCTATGTATATTCCCTCTATCTCATCAAGAAAGAGGCAAGTCTTTAAAATAATATACACACGTACTGCTCATTAGGTCTGCCACCTACACACATCCATATTATAAAAGACAGAAAGGCACAGCGAGAGCAATACTATGAGACTCTAGTGCCCTAGAGGTGAAAAAAGTGAGTATGGGAAAGGACCTGATTTCCAGAGGGGAAGATAAACCTCTCCTACCTGAGCTAAAAGGACTCCAGTCTACTAGTTCAGAGTCAGAAACCTGTGTGTGGTGCAGCCACTAGAATGAACTACACTTTGTGAAGGTGGGTTATACACGTGTATCTGTTCTGATTGATTTTGTGAGGACGCAGCCACCCCCGCTCCCCCCCATACCTGTCCCCCGTTGTGTGCGTGAGAGATCGAACATTTGTTCTAGGGGCTCTCACCACTATATGACTTGTAGATACCTTCCCAGATGTAGATATTTAACATCACCTGAATCACAACCCAATCTCTGGCATACAAATGTATCACCTAATTTTGGATTATGTTATATTCCAGTTCTGTTACAACCTTGTTTGTAATTGTGCCTGGATTTCATAAGGGAAATGACAATATTTCAAAGATAGTTTCATTACACTTGGAACAGCATCACTGGGCTACACTCAATTAATCAAGTGTACACAAGAGCAGATTCAGTCCCTTTATGGTACGAGATATTTTTGGCATTAAGCCTAAATCCAAGTAAAAAACAATTGTCTGATTTAAATCAGTCAGTGTTACTTGGCAATGCAAAAAGTCTTGATGTATATATTTATTTGTCCAAGCAGAAACAAGGGGACTGAAATGTATATGTAGGAGGTAAGGGAGCACCTTGTCACTCATGTACAGCTAATGAGGGAATCACGGTTTGGAGCAGCGAGTGTAAATGCCATATCTTCAGCCTGGTTATAACTGCAAATTCCATTTTTACAATTTCTCCTTTGTAAAACTCTCTCTTAATTGATTTCTTACATATAATTTTCAGTGGCACTGAAGCATACATACAGTGTACGTATGTTTGACACAAACAGGCATAAAAAATAAACCCAACTGTCTATAACAGCACCCCCCCGCCATATCTTACAGACACTATGCTCACAGAGCTTAGTCAGAAGGAAGGCGTGAGTTCACATAAAGATACTTTCATAAGGAAACAAGATCAAATTCATTACAGGAGGAAGTGGGTGCAATTTTCCTGAAGTCATTCTATTTAGACCAGGCAATACAGGCCTCAGGATACTGATTGCACATCATCATTCCATTAACACCGAATCCCACGGCTGGTTACTAACAGCCATCAAAATACAGGGCAGATAAAGTAAAACAGTAAGCACCAGCTTCACCAGTACACTCCAGCTGCTTGACACTGCTCTGGTGATGCAAGGCAGCTGTGAACCCTTCATAGCCGCTGAGTTAGCATTGTTACAGCAGCGCAAAGCAGATGGTGCCCACCTGTGAGCCTGGCCCTCATTTGAGCCCCAAACTGGACTTGAAAATAATAATATAATATTTGCAGTGATGTCTCCTAGTCATCCAGTGCTTGTCCTCCCACCAGGTTATGTAACCTAATCTACAAGTGGCACAAAGCTCTTTTTAACCACTGGGGCGAGACACAGCACCTGTTCAGCTATGCGCAGTGACACAGCAGAAGAGAAGGAGGGCAGCCAGGGGAAAACACCTTCTGCAATGCAACCGAGCGGGGAGCTTTGGTCTGACAAGATCTTTGAGTAAAGAGCACGTGAAAACCAGAGAGGACCTTGGGGTTTGATTCAATGCCACTGCCAAAGTTGAAATTTGGCCAGGATGGGCAGTTAACAGCCCTACAGTAACACCAGGGGATGTTTGGACATGGGTTGACCACGGACTTACCATGCCCATCAGTGGCACCATAAACATGCCCCACTGCCCTCAACAGGTTACATCCTGAAACAGAAGCAGTGTAGGTGCCTCCATGTGGCACTACAGCGAAGCTAAACAGCACTGCTGAATGCCAGCACCAGTGAGCCCACTGCCATGATAAGGGATAGCCTAGATCAAGCCACCCTAAGCCCCGCCGCCCCAGCCACCCTCATATCAGACACCGGATGTTTTTGAAACCACTCACTGTTGTAGCTGAGGTTTCCACTAGTCTCTCTCGGTGCGGTGCTGGGTTCAACTGGCCCATCAGAGGTGGCCTTTCCTGACAGTGAATGGGAAAAGAAAAAGGGGAGGAGGAAAAGAAAAGAAAGGGAGGAAGGGGAGAAGAGTGGGCATGGGAAAGCAAAAGATGGTAAAAGAAGGGAAAGGGAGCATCTGTAACTGAACTCTTCTGACAGCGTCATTATACACATACAGCAAGAATACTCGGAGACCTGGCCCCAAGCCCACTGAAGTCAATAGGAGACTTTCTATTGGCTTTAATTGGCTTCAGTTCAGGCCTTAGGAGAGTAAATTCTGGTGGTGATGATAATCACAGTGAAGCAGCCATTTGATACAAAGGCAGGTTTGTGTGAAGACTCTGGCAAAGACATCCCAAGATAAGGTTCTTTATCTCCCATTTTACTTTGTGGTTATACAGACAGGTTGACATTTTTCTTTTCCTGTGGGAAGTTTTGATAAAAATGGGTAAAAAAAAATATATCCTCAAAATTTTCAATAGCAAATTTCAACCTTTTGTCAAATGGACAACCTCCCCCCCACCAAAAAAAAAACAAAAAACAAACAAAAAAACCCCCTATAATTTGTTTACTTAGAAACATTTATTCTTTGGGTTTTTCACAAAGTCAAACTTTCTGCTCAAAATCCAATTTTCGATTAAAACACAGTCATGGTGGAAATTTGTAATGAGCCCTAGTAATACATCTGAGGGAAAATACAAGGCCAAGAAAAGGGCCCTGATTCAGCAGAGATTTTCCACACTGCACAACCTCCTTGCAGTCGACAGCCTGACAGTGCGTGGAGGCTCGTCTGGAACGTCACCCAGACCACGCTTGTTTGCAATCCGCATAAGACTTTAGTATTGACACCCTGCCATATTGATATTAATGAGACTGCAGATCTATATCGATATGCGGAAAGAGACTGCGAATAACCAGAAAAAACAGAATTCAGCATTTAACTAACTGACAAGCTTAAAAATAACTCCAGTGGCCAGGCTGCTTTGTTTTGGAAGAATCTACGCCATTATGCTCTAGGAGTCCTAAAAGCCACAGAACTGGGGGAATTCAAGTATTCCCTGTGGATGACATTCACTCCTGTGCAGAAAACCAGCACAAAGCCACCGTATTGCTTCCATCCTACTTAAATCCTAGGTTGAAGAATTCACCTATTTACTGTTATTTTAATATAATCTTTACTTTACAGTGCTAATAATAACAAAGCCCAGCTCTTCTGTATTGCTTTTCTTGAGTAGAGCTCAAGGTGCTTTACAAGTGAAGCCAATCTGATTAGCCCCATTCTACAGATGAGGTAACTGAGGCACAGACCCTCAAAATGACAGACCAGTAGCAGAGCTGAGAACAGAAAGCAGGTCTCCAGTCTCCCAGTCCGGGGCTTCAGGAACTGTCGGATACACTGGATGCAACACGAACGTGTACTGAATGACAGACCATTCTATAAAGATCTGATCATCCAAATTGCCCTTGCACAGCTTTCTGCATGATGGCAAGTCTCCCCCCAGATTAACAAGTTTATTTTCACTAAAGCCTGATTTAATAAATGCAATGCATATTTTTGGCAAAGAGAATGAATATTCATTATGGTTTTCTCCTGAGGGGAGAATAGTTTCTAGTTCTTTTTTTCTTTCTGCAGCATTTAACACTCCACGTATTTCTTCCTTCCCTGGGAGACTGAGGAGAAGCAGGTACCAACCAGACCCTGCCTTTGCGCTGCATGTAAAACTGCCACTAGAGGCAACTGGAACCTTCCCCAAACTAAAACAATCAGCCCTTTGATGAATCCAGGTGCAGCCTCCTGTCATAAGCAAAGAGCTGGAGAGCTGCTGTGCTGATGGGTTTAAAACTTCCTGAGCACAGAAATCTAGCAATCAGCGAAAGGGGAAAGCCAATCGGAAATCTCAGTGACAGATCCCATTAGATAACAACGCACCCACCGTTCATTAACTCACTCCGAGAACATCAGCGCTGCGCTCCATGTGTGTCACAAATCCATCAGAATGTATAATTTGTTACCAAATTGCTTGGGAGAAGAATCTAACTCCAGCTGCACGGCATGCTGCACTTTTGTGTCTGAGCATAAGCGTGTGTTAAAATTGAGCGCAGGCGTAGGAGGAGGACAGACAGACTTTGTAGGAGACAAGGCCTGGGTCTGTGCAGCAGGCAAAGAGAAGGTACAAGGCTCCTATCCCCTTGGTACAGTGCAGGGCATGGGCACAATATGCATGGAGTGCACAAGCTCCAAGCTTGGCTTGCACTACCTGGGCATTTGTAGGATGGTGCCAGGATGGGTAAAACTACAGAAGAGGGCACTGGCACCTGCTTCCCCTTCTAGGGGTTCCTACAACACCTCACGTCAAGTCCTTCATCCCCTCCATGCACTCTGGGGACGTGAATGGATCAGTGTAGTGGGGATCCCAATTTTACTATAAAACAAGACAATCATCGCTGTGTTGAGGATTAATCAGTTCCACCTCGCTGCATCAGCAGATTCTTTTAGTTGCGACTGTTGGTTTTTATAGTGTCTGTCATCTGTTATTAAACAGGGGGCCTGCAGCCTGCCATTGGAAGACAGCTTGGGCTCTGACATAGTTATATTACCTCTGCAGGTGTTGCTTGGAATTTGGATTCTGTTCTTGACACACACATTCCTCTCAGTGTCGTATAGTGTCTGTACTTGGAGCATTTTTCTGTCACCTAAGAAATTGTTGTAATACTCTGCATGACAGGTACTATATAAATCTATATTTGATTGTAAATATCTCCATATAGATATGTCCTGGTCTGATTCTAAGGCAGTAATCCATGCTCTACTTGAGTCCCTGCTATCGGATTGGAGCAGAATGCTGAGGATAGCCTTCTTGGCGACTCTAGAGGCACATCTACATGAGACACTTAATGCTCAGCACACTACTTCTACTGTGTATTAGCACATCTTAGCAAAAACCTTGCTAATGCGCAGCAGAATTAGTCTACTGCACATTTAGTCACAAAAAGACTGTGCGCTTTTGCCGCTGTGCATTAGTACTGGCTACTGTGCATTTATGTAGCATCTCATATTAGAGGTACTAAACTTAACATGCAGTAGCAAAGGTGTATTAACATACGTGTAAATACACCCCATGCTCACTTTTAACACACACTTATGCTCAGACACAAAAGTGCAGCATGCCATACAGCCAGAGTTGGATTACTGGCCAGCCCCAGTCCCACTGCTTCGAGCCATATTTTAGAATTTATCTTGAGGCTGAGTAAAGCTAGCTTTTTGGTCTTCATTGCCTTGTTGTGCTTGAACCTGGGGGTTAAAACTTTAGCTGTTGTATCTGTTGATTTTCAAGATCCTTTCCCCTACCAGTTTGTATTGACAGAATACGCACCAGTTTATACTGCTAGCATTGATGGAATCAGAGATCAAGTTGATATAATGTGCTTCACTTATTTCAACCTCATTGAACTGACAGGTATGCTAAAGGTCTCATTTTTTAAAATGTAACTTTTCAAGAAAGCATGTGTGCCTAATTTTTTTTTACCTGGCCACTTGGGTTTTTTTATACACCCACATGGCTGTTGGTGCATTTAATTGTTCACTTGATTGCATAATTGTGGTAACTGTACTTGTAGATTAGAAAATGAAACTGCACAGGCAATACTGAAAAGTCAGCTCCTGAACTGTAATTTTTTTTTCCCATTTCAAATGCTCCCTGCTCAGAGTTCAAGCTGCCAGATAAAGGTACTGGCTCATGAATAAGTGAGAATCAGTCAGATGCCATGACCAGCAGCAACACGATTAACTTATACCTTGGCCCTGGCTCTGGCTGTACTTGCCATTTGAAAGCCCTGGGGCTAAATGTCCAGAAGACAATTGTTGTGACACAGTTTAAAAATAATGTTTGGACCTGAGGTGAATCTTTGGATCTGAGGACTTTGACAGATGGAGGAGAGATGCAAAATGGACTGAAAAGACCTTGGATTGCATGAGCAATCAACCAGAACAGCAGCTTAAGCTTTGGTTTCTGATGCCTAAGCTGGCAAAGCACGTCAGTCTGACAAGTACTGACCATGTCACCTCAACACACCGTCTCTGGCACTCATGATACCTACAGGCAGAAGGTATACGCTACTTGTGGGAAATTCCTATGGCTCTACTTGCAGAAGAAGTCATAACACAAACAAAAAGCTATTCAGCAAAGAGAGATTGTTAACAGGTCCAGATGCAAGACAACAGCCTGATCTGGGGAGACATACAAAGCGACTCACTTCCAACACAATATTTTGTTGTGCCTGAAGTGACACAATAGCTCTGTGATATTAGAGTGCATGCCCTGCAGTTTCGGGTCACTGGGCTTCATCACACAAACCTTACGCAGCCACAGAATCCCTGCAAATACTCAATGGCAAGTTTTGCCTAGGTAAGGATGACGAGGTTTTTGCACTGGGACTGGCTGCACAATACAACCCTGGCTTCATGATATAAGGAAGCATAATGGACAACCAAGTGCCCTCTGCTCACCACCTCCTCTGATGTCACCAGGTTGAGCAGGACAGCAGCATCTATTATCTTCCCCTCCCAGGCGAGGTGGCAAGGAGCACGCAGAACCGCAGCTCTGTCTATCTAATGTGCCGGCCAGCAGGGCTGAGCGGATCCAGAAGAAGGGATCTGAGCTGGATACAGCATTGGGGAATTTCCCTGGGGAGTAACTACTCCACCACAGCTGACCCTAAGGTGTCACAATTCCTCACCAGTCCTTGCCTCTGCACCTGTAGCCAAGTTGCCATCCAACCTGTTTTTGGCTAGTCATTCTAGAGCTGTGATTCCCAAAGGGCATGCCATAGTACATGGGTGTGCCAAGAAAGCGAGGGAAATGTGCCACAAGATGCTCCTGTATGAGGAAGTAAATGCCCTCCTCTCCTGTCCAGCATCCTGCACCTGTCCCAGGTACTCTAATGGCACCTGCAGCTGCTCCTCTGGGGACTGCTACCGCTGCTGCTGCCTTTTCCCACCCTTCCCTGGTCCCAAGCAGCCCCGTGGCAGCCCCCACCTTGCTCCCTGCAGTGTGCTCTGCTGAAGACGGGCAGACACAGATGGAGCCATGCTTTGTGGCCCAGCTCATCCCTTCTAACCCTCTCACACAGGAAGGGCTGCAGGGGAGGTCAGTGGCATGAGACCCTGCAGGAGCAGCCCCAGCAGCAGAGGCTGCCCCTACTCTGGGGTACAGAGCAGGGGTCAATAGAGGGTAGATGGTGGAAATAGCAGGGCACAGTCAGGTCAGGTCCTAATCCACCACTTTTAAGAGGCACCAGCTACATCAGTGATTCTCACTTTTATTTGTAGCCTCAAGGCCCCCTCCAGATCTTTTCTGAATTTAGATCCACTTCCTAATTTTCAACTTGGGTGCTGTAAAATTCATAAAAGTTACTGAGGGGCCTTGAGGCTAAAAAGCTTGAGAAACACTGGTATTCAGACTAATCCTTTGCTTAAAGAAAGATGTATTTGGTATCCTTTTTAACGGTACATCTCAACGTTGGTATGATTTCTTTTGGTAGGGGAATGGACTATGCTGTATGGTTTGGGGAAATGTTTGCGTGTGTGTATGCATATACACAGAGCTTTTTAGGTGTAAGAGTGAAGGGTGCCACCAATTTTAAGGCAGAAAAAAGTGTGCTCCAGGCATCAAAAGTTTGGGAAATACTGTTCTAGAAGATAAAAGAATAAATAGGTTTCCACAATGTTCTAACACTGTGGGTTTGATTATTTTAAATTCTCCATAAACCACATTAAAATATTTATTCAATAACTCCATTTGCTTATATGTTTTAATTATTTCTACATGTTTGTTCTGTCGTAATGGTAATTGGAAACACTGATATAAAGTCATATGGCACACTGGAAAGCATTAAGCATTGCAAAGACTGGAATCGTTATGTTTTCCCAGCATTTATCATTTTAATGCTTGTTCTTCAGAATTAAATTCTGCGATATAATGCTCTCCTTCACACAGCGTAGTAAGTAGAGCTATTCCACATGGCCACTGGCAGGCAATGTTTCTCCCTCGCAGATTATTTCCTTCCCAGAGTTTACAAGGATCAGAACTGCATTTAGTCAGGTGCTTAAGCATACACCTCACTGCAAGCCTGTGGGCAGTCTCATTGACTTTATTTGGGCTGGTCTTGAAGTATCTCACTTTACCTTCCCAAAGACATGCCTGAGGGTGCTGTGCATTTCGCTGTTCGCACACTGATCCAGCTAGCGACTGAATGTACTACACGTGCTCCAGCAATGCAGCAGATCAGTGAGGGGACAGGTAGCTCAGTGGCAGATAGGGCAGGAGCATAAAGCAGACCTTCAAATAAGGCAGGAAGTACAGGACAGGGAGCAGAAAGCAGAGCAGCAGATCAGGTAATGGAAAGGGATTGGAGTGGTAACCAGAGAGGGTGCAGCACTAATTTGTGGCCCCCACTGCTTCAGAGGAAAAGTATATGTACAGGGCATTTCTAGTGTAATTCATCACCTGTCACACCTTCCCTGGCATCACCCATCACTGGCTGAGGCCTGTCAGTTTGCAATATCAGCACACAGTAATTGGTAGAGACAGAGACTGACAGGGACGTACAGGGAAACATCAAGGCAGTACTCTTCAGCATGACAGGCCGCATACCAGAGACCTCCCCGCTTGTCGAATGTTGTTCTGGCACCACTACAAAAGAGAGCATTATGGAGGGTAATGAGGATGTTGCAGAAAGCAACACCAGACAGGGACAGCCTGGACAAGAGTTTAAGTTGTGTGGATAGACAGGAAAGGCTGGGTCTTAGGCCACTGACAGACGTTCGAAACAACACACAATGGGATCTGAAGCATGATCCCAACGATTGTGCTTCCTGCCACACCACACCTTCAGGGCAGGAGGTGTGATTGTGGGCTCAAGCATCAGATCCCATCCCACCATATGGCCAGTGTAGAGGGAGCCAAGGATCATGATCCAGGCTTCCCCTGCACCAGCAATCTTCACTCCTGTGGCAGGCAGCCCCATCAGCTGGCAGGGCTTTGAGCTGCAGGAGTGCAGTGTAATAACTTTGTCACTTATTCCTGGTTTTACCATGCCATTAATTGAATGAACTTGTGACCAGGTCATTCACTTAAGATGTGATGAACCAGTTAATCATGTCTTAAGTGTAATGCGTGTCAGGGGCTTTAGAGATGCCATGTCAAAAGAAGTTGCAGTACTTAAACCCTAGTCAGGATGTGAGGACCCAAAGGGAGGTCCAAGCCAAAAGTGACACCCAAGTTACCAGCTGAGGTGACAGGCAGAAAGTGGCATTGCCATGGTACAGCCATGAAGAAAGTAAGGCAGCCTAAGAGCTTTACTTTAACCACAGTGATCGTGAGCTGAGATGTCAGACAGACAAGCCAAAGTTTTCCTTTGGACAGAGGCAGCTCTAAAAGAGCAGATCTGAGACCCTTCCACAAAGAGATGGTGGCTGAGTTGGTGATTACAGATGATATAAGCTATCAGGGGAGAAGAAATGGAGTCCAAGGACACCGACCTTTGGAAACTACATCCTTCCCACAAGCACAAGAGCTGAAGGGTGGCAGAAGAGGTCCCTGAAAGATGAGCTATTAGGAAGGAAGGAGGAGAACCAGGCCAAAATGGAACCACAGAACCGAGGGAGGACACGATTTCAAGAAGAACACAGTCAGCAATGCTTAAGGCAGCTGACAGGCTGAGGGGAAGAAGGTTGCAGTTCTGGTTTGGAGAGATGGCTGAGAAGAAACTGTTAGAGACTGGCAAGAACAATTTCAGTAGTGGGTAGGGACGTAAGCCAGAGTTGAAAGGACACCTGGACCTGGAGGTGAGGAACCTCAAGAGTATGTCAGTGAGAAAGGGAGCAGCCTTCAAGGTCATATTTGGGGTGGTGGGGCAAGACATTCTGAGACTATTTTAAAAGCGCTTCTAGGCAGGACAAACAATAGGGAACCCTTGCAGACAAGAGCAGATATAGCAGCCTAAAGGGAACCAGCTGCCCCTGTCTAAATATAAAAAAGACAATAAGGCGGAAATAAAGGTGAATAAAACAAACTGGAATGAAAACCAATAATGCCAAGCCATGGCAAAATAAATCAGCAGGGCTGATTTTATTTTATCAAATACATATAAGATCCTAGTTTTCACTGCACACTATGAGACTACAGGCAGCCTAGAGTTATCATGACTGAGTGAGAGACATGTTCACTCGCCATTCCACCAGAGACGAGGTGCCAGAGAGAAAGATATACTATACACACACACACACACACACACAATATATATGTGTGTGTGTGTGTGTGTGTGTGTGTGTATGTACATGCATACACACGTATGTGGCACATGCAACCCTAAATGTAGGTATAGATATACAATATGTATAACATATAAAAATATATGCAGCTATACACACACACACACACACACACATATATATGTGTGTGTGTGTGTGTGTGTATGTACATGCATACACACGTATGTGGCACATGCAACCCTAAATGTAGGTATAGATATACAATATGTATAACATATAAAAATATATGCAGCTATACACACACACACACACACACACATATATATGTGTGTGTGTGTGTGTGTGTATGTA
>NW_017728996.1:5956857-5960674 GCF_001723915.1 Gavialis gangeticus | reverse complement strand
ATCCACTGGGTCTATATATGTACATGTTCACATTTATCTATGTGCAGATTCACATGCGTGTATGGGCATTCAGATATCGTTACTGTACCTAGACCAAATCCACTAAAACCAATGTAATTTTTTCACTAATTTCAGTGGCTGTTGAATCAGGGCCTATCCTATAGGGAGACTTGGGAAAGGAGATAAGCATGTGCTTGGTGTCGCCTCTTAAGCGCATGTGTAAGGGCTTTTCTGAAGGAGGGAAACTTTCTATACTGGTAAAAAGGCATAAAGCAGCATTTAAATCAATAATTAGATTTAACAATACTATGATTCACGTGCGAACCTGCTCTGGTGAATGGGGGCCATAGGCTGTCTACTAGAGGTATCTCTTGGGCCTAAATTAAAACCCTTAGTCTCAAATCATAACACTGGCATTGGAAACCTATTGGTTTTTCATTAACCAAGGAAAAGAAGCAAGCATCCGAAGTAACGCATGGAGATGGTAATTACAGAATAAGCACTGACTTGCAAGTGCAGTCATTCATTTTGTGGCCACGGTAGCAATCAGCTCTTGCCCTGACAATCAGAACCACAGACGTGTATCTTTGTGCTGACACAGAGCCCGCGCCCCCCCATGAGATGGGAGCCTGGGTTTTTCACGGTGCTTGGTAGAGTAACCCCATGCGGAGGCTGGTAGCAGAGAGCAGAAATTCCTCCTCTTGGAGGTCCATGAGCATGTCTTTATTATCTCAACCACTGTAATTCACTAAGAACTAGTAAAGCCTTCCATTTGAACAACACTTCATGTTTTTTATCATGAAGATTTCAAAGGGCCATAATAATGGAACATGCATTTAAAAACAGGAAGAAAGCCGTCATTTTTTGGTGCTGTTAAAATTCCACAACGTGACAAAGCAACATGTGTCTAATTTTTCATACATCCTTGAACAGCCTGAAACGACAGATTGCCCATAATCTGTTATAAAATCTCAGTGCCAGAACTTGACAATAGATAGCACCATGGAGTGTCTTGGTTATCTCAAAGGGAATAATTTAATGCTAACCAATAGCGAAAGGGTGACCCAGTTTGGAAAGGCCTGGAGAGAGAGACATGGCTGGTGATTTTAGCCATGTGTGGCTGCATGCAGGCACAGTTAAAAGGCAGATTAATAGGCAGTCAGGTGTAAGGAAAAAAGCCAAGGAACCCTACTGTGGAATACATGGCATTTATCCTATTTTGTAAAGCACTTTATGAATTAACTGAGACTGTTCTATTCTAAATAGTAAGCTCCAAAGATGCTCACTGGTGTTTCACAGACCTGATCTGTATTCTAAGATGGTAGTTGCATAAATCTAAATGTTGTTTTTTTACTAGAGAGTGAGAAGGGAAAATGAAAAGCTACCGCTAAATCAATAGGCTGCATTGCACAGTGTGCTATGCTGAAGCAATAGTGCAGTGCTTATCATTTCTGCTGCTACTGGTTAATTGCTCCAATGCACGTTCCATTGTCCTTTGCAATACGGTTACAATAACAAGGCACGACAAATAAATCCCACTACCTTTCCAGTGACCGACCAGTCCTCGCTCCTGGGACTGGCACCGTTCATGCTAATGGGCCTATCTGTCTGAGTAAGAGCTGAAGGATTACACAAGGCTTGGAATGTTTAATGAAACAGTGGAGCGCGAAGTGCCCTTGGAAACACTTTCACAGATGCTCTCTTATGGCATCTTGCACAAAAAGGCCTTCTCTTGTCCTTGGGTTCCCATCTTGTCCTCAGGATCCCACCATGGGCTCCCTTAGCTGTCACTGCGAGACAGTTAAGCTTGCAGACAGAAACCCTGTTTCCCGTGAGCTGCTTACCACGCACAGCGTCTCCACTGACTCAAATCCTACATGCACTCGAGAGGTAGCTTGATTCCTTTGATGTTAAATTAGATACTGGAACTAATAAAATTGCCTAGATTGATAATCAAGTAGAAATAGGAGACGCATCTTTTGGATATGAAGAAAAGTATTTTGGCTCCAGCAACAGAGGATAACAGTGATAAATCATTTATGGGTGTCCTAGTTAAAGAAACTTCTTTCTTGCAACAAAAAAATAGAAACTGGGGAAATTTCAGCAAACTATCCAATATCCACACAAGGTCAGGGGGCCTTCAATAGCTCAGAGTTGGTGAGAGGCTTCGTTGATTCTCATTTGCTGTTCATAAACTTCTCTGTCAGAGTTCAATCTTCCCTTCCCACTATCAAAACCTTCTAGTATAATAAAAAAAGAAAAAGCCTTGATCACAGCATTTTATCTGAGTATTCCTTAAATGTGCTATCGATCCTATTAAAAAACACAGAGATATATGAGACACCAAGAAGAACACAGACCAGTAGCTTTACTAAATAAATAAATACATTCACAGTCTATGTTGTACACAGTCTGGAGAGGCATCATATATGTATTAAGTTTCTAAAATCAGAATTTAAATTACATTACATATTTTAAAAATATTAATTGATTTCATTAAGGTCTACCTGTAACAGACATCTCTGGGCCAAAGCATGCCTACTGTTATATATCCTAATCTACATGAAGAAGCAAGAAGAGATGGTAATTAGGAAAGATGTGAAAAAACAAGTAATACTGAGTCTTTTCTTTCTACTCGTGTTATCCAGTCAAACTTGAGCTAATTAACTTTAACTTTATAATGCTCAGACTACAGCAGCAACTCTACATTGTCAGGTCATTTCCATTCTAGCTCTGATTCTCACCGCCATCTCTAAACTATGGCAAGAAAGTTGCTGCTACGCATAATTTTATTTGCTTAGCAACAAACCAGGAGATAGTTTGAAGAACTCCATTAAGGAAACCCGCCCCCCACCTCAAATGCTGGGGTTATAGATTTATGCATAAACTTTTATTAACATGTCCATAAGCACGGGTAAATCTCAACAATAACCTAATAAAAATCCCCATCTGCTTAAAGTCCAATGCTATGTCAGTTAAAAGAAGAAAACTGCATTACTGAGGGAAAACTGCATGTAAGTGCACTCATATTTTTGTATATCATCCAACATTGGCTAGTTTTTGATATTTCTAGACTTGCAGCAAATAACGCCTTTGGAGATTTTTGAATAATTATCTTTGCACATACTTATGGAGTTTCTTTACTAGCATGCAAAAAACATCTCTTTATGTCACACTATGCTCCCTTCTCTAGTCAACGGCATGTATTGTGTATGATCCATTACTCAGTTCTGCTTTATACTCAGTCTTTCTGTAGCCCTCTTCAAATTCATCATGCAGGTTTCTTTCTCTCCTAAGTTACTGTATCATGTGTACTTTTTCTTCACACTACAGTTTCAAAAGCTTTTCCATGTCCATGTGGTCTTTTAAAAGTAAAGATACAGTGAATTATTGGATGCACATTACTTTGAGCAGCTTTAAAAGGGAACCATTAATCTTAGCATCGCATTAACATTAGCATGGTAAATTGCTTTTTAAAAAATCATTCATAGTGTAATATCAGCATCATAAGATGTTTTAAAAGTTGCCCACTGTGTCTCAGAAATTGTCTTGATACTGAATTATTTCTCACAGTACATTTACAATTATTTGAGTATGTACCAGTAGTAGTGATGGACATTTTGCACTTCTAAATAAGAGGGTGACGTCCCAGGTCAGCAATGCCAGTATATTAAAGTTCATCACTCCCGGCCAGTAGGTATGGTAAATTATGTGATAGACACCTATCTATACTTTGATTTCAAGCCTACTGTATTAACAGTCTGCAAGATAAAAATATCTCTAAACTATCATTTTATTCAGCGCTCAAGACCAAAGC
>NW_017728996.1:5942203-5951857 GCF_001723915.1 Gavialis gangeticus | reverse complement strand
ACACTCTGCAAGATAAAAATATCTCTAAACTATCATTTTATTCAGCGCTCAAGACCAAAGCTTACCATGCAGTGGTTCCCATTGCTGTATAATAAAGATGAATGCAATCCAGTGTTGCTCAGAAAGAGTGTTAACTAAATGAAGAATGTAGTCCAGTGACTATGGAATTTGTACTAGTGGCAAGTCCAACTCCCCCTTCCAACTCAAAGATGCAAAATTTGGACAGCAGCCCAAGAAAAAAGAAGAAAAGCCACGTCTGCATGCACTATAATTTCTCAGCAATTATAAACTCCTGGTTATAAATTCCAGGTCCATTCTTGATTTCAGGTCTTGTATATGTGATGTTCCACCTGGTTTACCCCATCTTTTCTTGATTATGGGAATGTAATTAGTATGCAAAATGTATTAAACTAATTCGATCCCCTGACTTAAGGGCCTATCACATCGGAGCCAAACTTCAGCTCGGTTCTATATTAAATGGATAGGAATGTAGCGCACGTAATGAGAGCAAAAGCATCCAAAATAAGAAGATACTCTGTGCAAAGGGCCACCAGTTGAAATGTATGCGCTCAAATGGCATTAGACATGTTTGCAGTAGGTTCTTTGCAAAGCATCTTGATCTTTCTGGTGGAATCCTTCGCTGAATTCCAAATGCATTGGGATGCATCTACAGCCTGGTTTATGCCAACAGAATTATGAACTTGTCTACGCTCAAGACTGCTCTACAGCAGTCAAACTTTTTTCTGCTGGTTGAGTAACACCACCTCTTGGAGAGAAAGAAGGCTTCTTGCACCCCTGGATCCCCAGCAGACAAGTGTGTTGACAAGACCATGTCTTCTGCTGGCTGCTGTGGTCTTTTATGCACCCTGTGCCTTCTCCAAGTGCACTTTGTGCCCTTCTGGGACAGCCAGGGAAGGCAAGCTTTGTGAATCCAGTGTACAGGTGTGCATCACTAGCAGCTTCCCTGTCAGTAGAAGTTCTGCAGCCCTGAGACCCCCACTGCAAGCAAGCCAAACTCTCTTCTCCCTGCTCTCATTTCTACTTGCACTTTTATTGCATCAAGACTGACACTGGCACTCAGAACAACATTTGCTTCTAAGATGAGGGCTGTTCATCCTGTATACCTGGCAGATAAGATTTGTAGATCTCAAATAGAAACTTCACTGCCTCCCATGCAGTGTGGATGGGAGAATGACAGAGTGATCCTCTCTCAGCATGCATACATTAAACTGCCAGACAAGGACAAAGGGCTGAAAGCCAGTATATTCTCTCCCCATTATTTCATCCATGGGAAGCATTTGCTCGAGTGGACATTGCAACAGCCATCATCAAGAAGCTAGTGCAAGCTATGGAAAAGTTGTATTCAGATCCTCTGGAGGTGGGTAGAATGAAAGCTTTGAAAGGAAGCTGTATTTGGTGGCCAAACAGTGAGTCAGACTGACAGTGGCCAAAGCATTTTCAGCGAATCAATGGATACACAATGTACAATGAGGCCCAAGCCACCCCAGAGCTGCAAGTAGATTTCCGGAAGCCTTTCCAAGACCATGCAGACTGGGTTTTGATTTGTGACTATCCAAAAACAGGAAGAGGTGTTCATCAGCATGCACCATTCAACCACTGTGAAGATTGAGCCAGGCCTTCAACAGAGATGAGTGGTAGAGCTCCATTAGGTCAAGGATATGCCTATTCAGGATGTGACTCTCTGTTTGTAAAACCTGGTATCATGGAGTAAAGTATCAGTGATACCAGTACTCAATTTTCTAACTCAGTATTGTCAGGACTTCATAATGTTGCACAGACTCACAAACCCAAACACTGCCTGCTCCTATCTACACAGCAGTGAACTTGCTAGATGGTTTGTGCACAGGTTAAGTGGAGCCTCACAGAGCCACAAGTCAGGAAAAAAGCATTAAGAAAGAAACGGGTGATTTCTTGATGGGCAGAAACAAGCTGCACAGCAATACAGATCAGACACCATCTGCTTTAATTTTTCAGAGAAACGTTTCAATCCCTTAATAACAGAACCTACTTACTTCCTTTACTCGCTTTATAAGAAATAAGTAATGGAATCTACTGGGAGACAACAGGCCATTGTGGATAAATTATATGCTCACCAGAATTTGAGAGGGAGCAAAAAACAGGAGCTATATGTCATTCAGGAAGCTAAGTGTTATACATAGTGAAGATCAAAGGTAACACTATCTGGCGTAGACACGACTGCATGTGGCAAAGCCACCAGCTATTTCTAATCAATTTGTTACAGAGACTCCCTTATTACTACTGACAACAACACTGACTGTATTTAACAAAGAAATCAAGTGACTTTTATGGATTCTCCTGTGTGTGAAGAAGCAGAGTAAACACTTAACTGTAGAAATCTGCAAACCGACTAGGAATACCACAGTTCATTAGGGTAAGGAAACTGCAAGGAAACTATAAGGAAATCAAGAAAAGATCATCTGGGGGAGACGGTTGTTCAAGCCAGCGTTATCCAGAGAGAGACAACTGTTTGGTCAACCGAAAGATAATTAGTTGGTTAAATTATTTATACTGTTCATAAAAAGCCATTTATCCAGTGCACCATTAAACTTGCACATATGTGAAATAACAATTTTTAAAACATTAGAGGCCATTTGGTCATGATATTTAGTTAATTGCACCACTCAAGTGCTCCAAGTTTAGCATGCCGGTGGAAAAGCTTTGTTGGATGAGAATCTTAGCGTACTGCTACATGGGCCTAAATTATGCCCAGATGCTGGAATCCCCCGAGCTGAGGGACTAGAACGTGCACACTAGAACACAGTAGGCCCCATCCTCCCTACTAGTGCCCCACAATGCCCAGGGAAGTTCAAGTGGTCTACCACAGGCTTGTGTGCATTTGTATATTGTATATTTGCTCATTTTGTGTATTTGTGTATAATATTGGGGGGTTCATTAACCAGCTCCTCTAGTACGTTCATATATGTCATTGCCCTCTTGCAGTGCTCCTCTGCTGTCTACACTGGACAGATGAGGGGATCTCTCCATGGAAGAATGAATAGGCACCAATTTGACATCAATTCCAGAAATACACAGAAGCCCCTGGCAGAACATTTTAACCTCCTTGGACAGCCCATCGCTCACCTCAGTAGCTGTGCCTGTTCTTAACCAGTAAAAACCAATGTAGGCATGAAATTACAGAACAAGAAATCATCCACAGACTTGACTGTGCTAAGGATGGTCTCAACAGAGACTACGGATTCTTATCCCATTACCTGGACTAGCTTTTATACTGCCAGTGCCTATGCTCCTCAGTGGGTTAACTGTCTTGCTAATCCCTATTAACTTATTCAACCCATTTTTGCCTCCATCATCAGTGCCCTGTCCCTCCATCTTCTGTAAAGTCCTTTCTGTTTAGAACCCCTGCCTTCTGCAAGTCCACTCAGAGCATTTGACAAAGTAGGCTGTTAGCTATGAACACGTACGCCTCTCTGAACCAGTTAGTCTCGAAATCCTGTTGTGTGTTGTGAGTCTGAACATATCCTCACTGTCCATGGTGCGGGGCTACATTCTGTGTCAAGTGACCTGTTTCCATTTTTGGACACATATCCAAATCTCTGATTCTAATTTCACCCACTTCCACTGCCAGCTTGTTGATTCAGGATTGTTGACATCAGGTAGCTATTGTGCCTTTGATCATGAAGCCACTAAACAATTGATTGTTTGATCTCAGCTGCTCAGAGCATTCCCTATTCTATTCCAAGACTGCTTTGAAATGGGCTTTTAACATTTGTGACTTCTATCCTAAGATGCTTCTATTAGTTGATCAAAAGGTTTTCTTGACCCTGTTTGAAGCTTTTGGAGCTGTGACAGCCTATTGTCTCATAATTAGAGTCACAATCCCATTGAAGTCCCCAGCCATCTCCATTTTCCAGAGAGAGTTAAGTGTCTAGCAGAAAACATTGAGTGATATAGTAAGTTACTGATAACTTTACAGAGAGCACTATGAAGCACTGTCACCCCACACGAGGTCACAAATGTGAACTGATGAGATTGTGTTCGTTTTATTATTTCCTTGCTGTGAGCACCAACAAAGAATGTAATAGCTTTTTTAAAATCCTGTGTTTGCATTAGCTGATAATGTGTTCTGGATGGAATGACTTTTTCAATGAAACATCTTAGTAACAGCTTCAGAGCCTAGAAAATACATCATATTAATATGCAAAGTGGTTGTCTCTTCACATATTGGAGTCTTCTAAACACTTTTCAGATATTGCAAAAAGCGTTAAAAACTCAACTTCTGGCACATGAAGGGTTCAGTACTAAACTAATCTAATCACTTTAAAAACTAATATTTTAGAAGTCCCCCTATAAATTTGGGGGACCTAGTAGCTAAGATATCAGAGAAAACAGCAACAATAAACTTACCTCCTTGATAATGCCTGGTTGAACACCTTTTAACAACCTAAAGTCACAAACACAAAGAGAATCTCTATCCTAGTCACAGTAAAGAACACTACAGATAGCACTTTATACAGCTGACTGCTTATTTTTATAGTTAAAAAAAAAAAGAGTAACATTTTGGAAAGTGCCTGAGTGTTTATGCCTTAGGAGTCATGGGCACGCAACACATTTGATCAAACTGATGAAAATTACAGTGGTATAAATGTCACTGTAATTTTCATCAGTTTTGTACACCGACATAAGTCACACCAGAATCTGAAATGGAAAGATGACCCATTCTCCCAAGGTAGCAGTACACAGTAGTTACTATGGACATGGACACACAACATTTAGACCGGTTTAAATCTGAAACGGACAGACATACAAGCCCATTAAAGTCATTTAAAGCATCTTGGAATGGCTCAGAAGTGTAATTGGAAAATCAGGTATTCTTCCGAACTGATGCATGTGCACAGATTCAGTTTTATGTGTGGGCATCAAGTCTTCCATGTCATGGGTCTCGTGAGTCCTCCAGGTATCCCATATTGCATCACTCCTTCACCACCCTCCACAGCTGCAACTGCACTGCTGCAAGAGCCACAGCCCTTCACACACAATTGTAAACTGGATCCCAATCAGTGACATCTGGGAATGATTCAGTTGTGACATTTGTCCATATCCACATTTGGCAAGAAAACAGGTATTAGCTTGTTTGGTATGAGCAAACAATTATTCCACGGGTTGACCTGGCACCCAGCTACCCCTCCCCAGTCACCAGGTCAACCCCCAGTAGAAATGCAAGGCTTAACCCCACTGACACACTACCCCTATGCTAGCATAACTTATAATAAAGTAGTTTTACTTTTGATTTTTTTCCCAGAGTAATTCTACACGAGATAGACGTGAGTTATACCAGTGTAGGGCCGTCTGCCATGTATCAACTCTTTTTTTTCCTTTTATAAACCAGGCCTGTGTCTAACGCCTACCTCTCATTTTCAAAAGTGATTTAGGCACTTAGGATTCCAAGTACCATTGACTTGTACAGGCACTTGGGCTTGTCTATCTTACATCTCTGCTTTCCTTGCCAATAACATCTCATTACTACTGTGATCATAATTTCTGGTAGGGAATAAAGTGTACAGATTATTATTTATAGCCTATAAGTAATTTTTTTTTGCAGTGCATTGCTTTTGACAAGCACCAGCTCCTAAACCTTTTATCACCATACGCCTCCAAGTTTTATCTCCAGATCTGTACATATGCACACATATGGGGGAGAAAAGGAAGGAGAGAGAAAGGGAGAGAGAATGCAAATCCATTCTGACACATCTTTATCATAAAATCTTATCACCAAATAGCTTTATCCATCTAATCTGAGATCTACAAACTAATCCATGTTCTCATGAAATGGCTGATTTCAGCTTTCCAAACCCCTAATCAGTTTCCAACCGGCACCATTTTAAACAAAGTTTAACACGCTACCAAACCCTTCCTGCCTTCCATCCCAACTATGAAATCACCTGTCTTCAACTCCCTTGCCTTCCCAGAACTACCTCTGATTGCCCAAGGTCCAGGATGTGGAAGATTCTACAACACTAACAGTCTGTCTATACACAAGAAATGTGATTCCACTTGGAAGGGCAACAGTTCACAACTCCTCAAAAGCTCAGACCATGTGTCTGCTCCTAACCCCAGAAGGTCCCAAGGCAATGGACCTTAAAGCCATGATATTTTGTACACAGAAAAAGTATAAGAGCATCCAGAGGGCTTGCTGTGCTTTGAGGGTTTTATGACTCCTATTGATCTGTACAGACCAGGACCTATCACATTACAAAGCCATCTGGCTTTACAAATGCAAGGATATTTAAAAAGTAAAGAAAAAGTAGTAAGCTCTGCAGGTACACCCCTTAAGCTCTGCAGTGCATTTGTAAACTAGATTCTCTGAAGCTGACCTGGTCTGTATGGAAAAGAGATGCTAGCAGTGGATGACAGAGAAGTTGCCTTTCGGACTACCACTCCTAAGTCATGCAATCATACCAAATTCATGTCACCAAAACCTTCCTCCTTTGCTCCCAGTAGGCATTGCTCTCTAGCTCACTTGTTGGCCAACAGATATTATAAAGACACCTCAAGGAACAATGACCTGGATGCCATATTCCACTAACCTACCATGCACTGAGTCCCCATTGAAGTCAATAGGAGCTTGCAAAAAATCAGTGTCAGGGAATGTCCCCAGGTGATAACTTCTCTTTAACCAGAGGTTACATTTTTCAGTGACAGGCATAAGCTCTCATTTCTGTTGACAAGTTTTACATACCTAATTAATTCCCTGAGCTCCCCATTAAAATGTGACCTATAGTTTGGCCTCAGTTTAAGCGGTGTGAGCTTGCTGGGGGAGTAGGGGGAATCTGCCTACATGATTTTTTCTACTATAAGGACAAATCCTGAGATTTGAGACAATGGGCATTTTGCCCAAGGAAGAACATAGAGAAAGTGGCAGAATCCACCTGAGAGTGAGCTTCATATACAACACCAGTAGCATGTCACACCAATAAGATGTCATTGTACACAAGCCCAGAAGTGCCTCTCTGGAGCTGTAAAACTTGTTTCTTGCATTCTACACAGCAAGTTAAATAATCAGAAATACAGGGAAAGAAATAAATATTCAAGACAGGACAGTACAAGACATTAAATGTAAATGATTACTTCTTATTGAACCGTGATAAGCCCTCATCATCTAATTTTATTTTCTATCTATGAGTCTTTATCACAGTCATGACACCCTTGCTAAAGTAAATGGGAACTTAAGATGTACAAAGGTAGAGAGGGCACATAATTGTCAAGGTTTATAGATGTCGCTCATGAAAAGGGTCCTAATGCAGTCAGGCACTTATCCATATACTTAAATTTGAAGCTGTGCTCAGAACCATGCCTATTTAGCAATGCACTTAAGCATATGCTTAGCTTTAAGCACATGCTTAAGAGTTTTGTTGAATCAGGATTTGAATCAGCAGGCAGCATAAACAGAAAGAAAAACATTCCTCAGAATCAATACAGAAGTGAGCTTTAGCCCATCTCAGTCAAAATCCAAAGCCACACAGAGCAAAGCAGAAGCCAGACCTAAAAGGCCTCGGGGAATGTGGCACCAGCTAACCAAAACCACCCCCAACATCAACACAGCCTCATTTTTTTACACAAATGGCTCTATAACAATGAGATTTTACAATCTGTTGGTTTAATGTTCCGACTTAATATGACCAGCTGCTTTTCAGACGGTGCTTCCATATTGCAAATAGTCTCAGGCATTCGTCAGCAAGAGCAATAAACATGCTGTAGCAGAATGGTTACAATGTCGGTTTTGTGCCATGTTGAGCACATCCCCCTGTCCTTTACTGTGTTGTGTAACAGTTTTCCTGAGCTTGCACAGAAACAAATATGTTGAGTCAGGTTTGTGGGACTCTCATTCATGCTGTAGATCTTGCTTCCCATGATTTGCCACTGAACGCGTCTGTGACGATCACAGCCCAGCGTGAAAAGTCCAGGAGATACAAGGGCTGCATGGAGGCCTGGCAGACTACAGCAAACGTTTCAGCTACAAAAGCTAAATCAGCCAGTCAGGAAAAAGTAAGGGACGGGGTCTCTATTTTGCCCAGCTACTAGTCAAAATCACTTCTATGCAATAGGCAAAGGTCTAGTTCATGTATATTTTTGTTGAGACCAGCTTTGGGGCAGAGAGGCTTATATTCAGTTGCAGAGGGTAGATGGATGGATATTGGAGCCAATTAGTAATGAAATGACATTTAAAAAAACCCAATTCTTTCGCAACATTCAGACAAGTCTTTTTATTATCTAGTTAATGACAGCACTTACTGAAGCTAATTTTATGTGTAATAAAACTTCTTTACTATCCTCTTTCTTCTGGGAGGGGTTGAGAGAGAAAGGAACGAGAAGGACAATTAAAGCAAGAAGCATATGGCTGCTTTTCTTTACCAGCCGCACGCGCGCGTGTGTGCACACGTACACAGTGTGTAACGTGCTGCATTCCTTCAGGTCAGGGGCCACCTATCGAATTCCACTCTTTATTTTTTACTGATCACAAATCAATGATGAGGACAATGGAAGGTTAGATCATTTCTAAAAATAGCACCGATGCTGCTGTTGCTTATTCAAGGTCTGCCAAGCATCTCGGAGGCAAAGAATCCCGGCCAGTGTGTTCCAAATCAGCAGAACTGGGTGCTTGCTAACTCCCCTCACATATTGCAGCTGAGAGAAGATGGATTAACTGTCTGACCAAATTGACTTGCTCCAGCTTTCAGATTCTTGCTGTCTTCTGTCAGAGTCACAATTGGTGTTAAGATGCATGGGGGGGAGGGGAGGGGAGGGGGGGGAAGAACATTGTCACAATAAAAGATGACAAAGCAGACAAGGCTTTTTAACCCTTTTTCAGTTGAGAGAGTATCACAGGTGGTTCTTTTCAATTCAAGTGGATCTGGCTGACTATCAATCATTATCATTAGCTGTGATAATTGTTTGTGTATTTGTATTCAGACACAGATAATTGGACAGAATTGATAGATGTTTCACATATTCTACACTCCAAAGTACCAGAATGATTGTGATGAGGCATTACAAAGAAATGAAAGATAATTCTGAATGCAGAAGAGTTTTGTGGTTTTTTGATTGAGAAGAGAGAAAGCAACAATGCTGTATTAGTGTTTAAAAAAAGCAAAAAGATTTTTACACTGGGTAAGTTTCAGAAACTGTAAATGCCTCCAGCAAAGAGCTGTTCTCCTTCCCTTCACCTTTCCTTCTGTGGTTGTTCTGCCCTTGTTTACTAGGGACTGTGAAGAGCTACAGGCACCACTGTTTCTACTTAAACGGGGGCTGTTCTGTTGACATAGCTGGAGCTGCATGGGCTGTCACTACCTGAGGATCCACTTCATACCAGGGCCAAGATGAATTGGAAGGCAGAGACCCTGATTAAAATACAAATCACTTTCTTTCAAAATAGAGGTGATTTGGAACAATCAGCCTGAGTATAATTGTTCTCTCCCTTAGACATTTGTTTCTAGGACAAATTCAATTGTTGCTAGCAAATCTGCAGAGAGAATGGATCAGTTCCTTGGTTGATAATATAAACTAAGCAGAAGGCAGGGTACATGTGAACCTTATAGACTCAAAGCCTGTGTGTGTGTGTGTGTGTGTGTGTGTGTGTGTGTGTGTGTGTGTGTG
>NW_017728996.1:5941468-5941960 GCF_001723915.1 Gavialis gangeticus | reverse complement strand
GTGTGTGTGTGTGTGTGTGTGTGTGTGTGTGTGTGTGTGTGTGTGTCACATCAAATGCTGCACATGCAAGTGTTTCCCGTGCTGCTAATTTGCAGTGCAGGGGTAATTTTTGATACTGGGAGATCCTGGTGTCAAAAAAACCCATGCCTTAAAAAAGTGAGGTAGGCACATGAAGCAGCAGCATGCACTGCCAGAAAACAGGGCCTGGCTGGCTGGAGCCAGGCTCCAGCTAGTGGCCAACCTCCATGCTGCCAGATTGCTCCCAGAGGCCCTGGGGACCCCAGGTAAGTCTGATGGTGCCAGCCCACATGCTGGTTCCAGCCTCCCCTACCCCACCTGGGGCAACGTGGCTCCAGCCTCCCCTACCCCACTCTGGCGGCCATGCTGAAGGAGATAGGCACACAGGTGGTATTCTCTTCTGTTCTACCAGTGACCAGACACGGAAGACAGCATGCGACGTGCATCACAGAGACCAACTGGCGGCTTCGGGAA
>NW_017728996.1:5937513-5937897 GCF_001723915.1 Gavialis gangeticus | reverse complement strand
GTGTCGCAGTGGACATAGTCTTTCTGGACTTTTGGAAGGCCCGTTCTCATTAAAAAAACTGGGGGACTGTGTGTTGACACTTACACAGTCAAATGGGTCACCAACTGGCTGGAGGGCCGCACCCAGAGAGTGGTGGTGGCCGGGTCATTTTCGATCTGGAGGGATGTGGGCTGTGGGGTCCCCCAGGGCCCAGTTCTTGGGCCGCTGTTCAACATCTTCATCAGTGACTTGGACGAGAGGGTAAAAAGCACCTTGTTCAAATTCGTAGACAACACTAAGATGTGGGGGGATGTGGGTATGCTAGAAGGGAGGAATAGGCTGCAATCGGACCTAGACAGGTTACAGGGGTGGGCGGATGAGAACAGGATGGGATTCAACACTGAC
>NW_017728996.1:5913081-5936960 GCF_001723915.1 Gavialis gangeticus | reverse complement strand
CTCCTGGGGGTCTTTAAGACAAGGCTAGACAATCACCTTGCTGGGGTCGTTGGACCCCAGTACTCTTCCCTGCCATGACAGGGGGTTGGACTTGATGATCTGCCCAGGTCCCTTCTGACCCTACTAACTATGAAACGTGCTGCACACCAGAGCACACGTGCACAGGCTTTGCCCGGGGACAAGCAGCAGTGGCTCAGATACTCAGTTGGGGTAAATCAGCATAATTCTGCTGATTCCAAGTACAGCTATGGTGAGCTTCATCTCACAAAAGCTTGTGCTGGGGGAAGGGGGATGATTGACTCTATTAGCGTAGCTCAGGTGGAACTAAGGGAAGAATTTTCCACTTTATCTTCAGTTTTTATCTAAGTTGAAGCAACTTTACAAATCTATTGCAATGAGTCCCTTTAGGACTGTTACTAAACTGAGTGAAAGAGAAAAGAAAGAAATTATAGATCTATTTTCCACACAGTAGAGCACTGGCTCATCACAGCAATCATGGGGTTTTTTGCATTTGCTACCTTCCCATGAGTATAGACACCTGCACCACCGTAGCTGTCAAAGAACCTGAATGAAGCAGTGGCATCAAAAATTAATAATAATAAAAAGAATGTAGATTTGGACCCAAATGCTTTCCATTCTTTGTAATTGCTTTAACTTTTGACAACAGCTTTCCCTAAGGGTAATTCAGTAGGCAAATCAATCTCCCCCAGTTCCTACGAGGGTACTTGGTTGGGTTTCATTTCAGAAATCAATGCGGTGCGTTGTGATATTTCAGACGTGTGTCCTGGATATGAAAACATCTTTATGGATTACTTTAATTGTGCCCATATGCCATATCTTTATCTATTTTCATCCACTGACAGAAAGGCAGGTACCCACAACCCTGTATCACATAGGCGGGGGGCATATCCATACAAGGCTTTCCATGGAGCCGGACAGTCCTTAGAATTCCAGTGGGAGACACAGAACTTCCTTCTAGGTGGGAAATGGTGAAAGAAACCCAGCCTTCACCATGGTGATTTTTTAGGCACACAAGAGCAACCAGGAGTTGTTTCAAGCAGGTGTTCACACGTGGCTTGGAGCTCTGGAGAAATGGATTTACGGGACTTAGGTGCAAAGAGTTATTCCAGTAAAACATCTCAGTGACTCTCAGAAACCTGCATGTAAAATACCTTCCTTCAACAGTGTATACAAAGCACCCACAGAGGCAGGGTGGTATAAAAGCAGTAACCAACAGTCATTTGAGATAGCCAAGCAACTCCTTGCTGGAACGTATGGGAACTTGCAGGCAGTGAAGCCACCCCAACATGTTGATGCCATCTTCAGATCATATGACACAATTGTGTGTTCCTTCTTCTAACAGTTAAGCAAAGCCTTCAAGCACACTCCGTAGTAAGCATGTGTCTATGGGATTTTAGCATGTACTAAAATGCTTTCTTAAGCACAGATGAAATGCTCAATCAGGAAATGAACAGAGGCACATACACCCCCCACCCCTTTTATAACGTATAAAGACAGTGAAAGGTGAATCACCCTGCAACAGAGTGAGAAATACAGTAGGAAAAATATTGTCCACATACATGGTGCTGTCTATGGAAGATGTTGTAAGGCAGGGGCAGATAATTATTTTAGCTGGAGGGCCGCTTACCAAGTTTTGGCAGCTGTCGAGGGCTGCATGGGTATCCACGCCCCTTGACAGGTGCCCTGCCCTCTGGTTGCCATCTTGTGACTGGAAGTCCCACGCCTAACCCCTGACCTTTGCCACCAGAAGTCCCTCCCGTGCCCCCAGACGTACTCCTTTCAGTGAGGGGTTTTGCTATCTCGGAACCAGAAAAATACCAAATCATATTCTAAAAATCAAATGTCTGCAACATTCATTAATTTGATTTAAAAAAAATATTTTCATCCTGATTTACACGTTTTTGTGTAGTGTACATAGAGGTAACTGCACAATAGCTTAAAATTAAGTCTTACTCTTGTATATTGTGGGGCGGTGGGGGTTTGGGGGTGAGTATAAGTTTGTTGAGTGGGTGTGTGGGATGTGGGGTGAGGGAGCATGTGGGTGTGTGTGTGTGGATATGTGGAGTGTGGCTGGGTATGGGGTTTGTGGGGAGCTGTGGGGGGGAGGGTGACTTTGTTGTGTGAGTCTGCATGTATGGCAGTGCGAGGAGGGGCATGGGCGCATGTGTATGGTGGGATGCGTCTGTGGGACTCACCCTATGAACATACACACATACACAGGCTCTCTCCCTCCCCCATTGTGCACACACTCCCTCTCTCTATCCCTCCCCCATTACACACACTCTCTCTCTCTCTCTCTCTCTCTCTCTCTCTCCCCCTCCCTCATTGCTCTCACTGTCTCTCTCCCTCTCCCGCATTGCAGGAATGCATGCACCCACACATGAACCCCCCCCTCCTGCTCCTGGCCCTGGGGTACTGGCATGGGCCCCATGCTCCTGCAGTCTGGAGATGCAGCTGGGAACCACATGGTGCCCTGCTCTGGTCCCCGTGGGCTGCGGCCCTAGGACACTGGCATGGGCCCCACGCTCCCGCCCACCCTTCATTGTGCCCCCACTTGCCCCTTGCCTGCCATCACTTTCCCTGCTTTTCTGTCCGCTACAGTGGCACAGTGGCACCATTCACTGGAAAGGATTATTTTAAGATCAAATTTTTACAAAATATATTTGCATTTTTATATTTAAATCAAACACACTTTGCAGCAACCATACAAAAGTAAGTGCATATCACTGCTTTAGCATTAATTAACTTTGTCAACTACTCAACAAGGGCAAGCCAGAGAAGACATTATGAGCAGTAATAAAAACTGATTTCCTAATGCTGAATGCCCAAATCTGCTCAAACAGTAAGGTTTTGACAGTGTGTTCTTTAAACAACTGAGCAACCTTTCATGGTGAAAAAGGTCCAAATCATATGGCAAATGCCTTTGAGAAGTATAGTAACTGAGAAAAGACACTTTTTTGGAATGAAAATTAAAAATACAAGGACTTACTCCCCTTGTACCTTTCATCTGCATCTGATTCTCTCAGAGCTTTGTAGTACCGTGTGGACATTTGATGAACATGTTGAGAGCGTGTTGACTAAATTCACTTGTTCCTGCTTAGGTTTAGTGACAAATAGGTTTTTGTTCTGCGCACAAGTTGCTCAGCGGGGCACAGAATCACATCTTTCTCATTGACCATTGGGAGAGACATAGACAGCTATTGCCATGATGCTACTGAAACTGATGTTTCTGTATTATACATGGCTCAGTTTGTGTCTTCAGTTTCACTTCAAGCTTTATATCTTGCAGGTCTGAGGAATGCTGTGGGATTTTCCATCACTGCACACTAAATCTTCCTGGATGTTTTCTATAGTGTAAGTATGAGCATTCTTTCCTAAACATCTTTGCTATGTGAATTTGTGAACCCACAGTTCAACTCTGATATAGAAATGGGATCACAAAGAGTGCCCTACTTTATTTTTAATGATTTAATGGATTTCATAGATTTCTAGAGTCAGAAGGGACCTATTAGATCATCGAGTCCAACACCCTGCTCTGGGCAGGAAAGAGCGCTGGGGTCAAGTTACCCCAGCCAGGTGCATATCTAATCTCCTTTTGAACACCTCCAAGGTAAGGAAGAGCACCACCTCCCTTGGAAGCTCATTTCATATTTTGGAAACCCTCACCGTAAAGAATTTCTTCCTGATGTCCAATGTAAATCTACTCTCCTTCGGTTTATGGCCGTTATTTCTAGTAACTCCAAGGGGCGCCATGGTAAACAGAGTAGCCCCTATTCCCTGTTGACCCCCCACCCCCAGTGAGTTTGTAGACAGCCACAAGATCACCTTTCACCCTTCTCCTATGGAGGCTGAAGAGATTCTGGTCCCTCAGTCAGTCTTCATAGGATCTTACCTGCGGGCCCTCATCCATATCAGTAGCCCTCCTCTGAACCCTTTACAGGTTATCCACATCCCTCTTGAAGTGCGGTGCCCAAAACTGGACAGAGTACTCCAGCCATGGCCTGACCAATGCTACATAGAGGGGAAGTATCATCTCCTTAGACCTGCTCACGATGCACCTACTTATGCAGGAAAGAGCGTGGTTAGCATTATTACCTCGTCACATTGGCGACTCACGTTCATTTTTGCGTCAACTATGACTCCGAAATCCCTTTCCACTGCTGTGCTACTTAGAATGGTACTTCCCACTCTTTAGCTGTACTGGTGATTCTCTCTCCCCAGGTGCAGCTCTTTGCACTTATCTTTGTAAAACTGCATCCTATTTTAATCTGCCCACTTCCCCAGTCTATCTAAATCTGCCTGAATTCGCTCCCTACCCTCTAGCGTGTTTACCATACCCCATAGTTTGGTGCTGTCAGGAAGACACCTAATAAAAAATGAGTCTGCACCTGATCTTCAACTGTGTCAGCAGACAAGTGTCTACTGTCTACCCCTGCCTGGACATGGAGAAGCCTTCCTCTCCACTGTTCATGATGTTGTTATTCCCCTTGTCCCCAAGTGCCACAAGTAAGAGTGACAGCCACCTTTCTTTTTAGAAGCGGCTCAAGCTCACACCCAGCTAAATGCCCAGAGAAGTCCACAGGGGCATAGCTCAGATCTTTTGTAAAGAGCATCACAAAAGAAGCCATCTGCGGTGTGCAACAATGACAAAAAACTTTTGTGATTTCACTGAACTCAAACAATGCAGCATATTCTTAATCACAATCTCCTGGCACACTAGCTATGATTTAACTCTTTACATATATGCAGACATAGAGCACCCTCATGACAATTGCTTCCATTGACTCCAAATCGGCCTCTTCTGGTTTCTTCATCTGCTCTTCTGCTCTTTTCTGTATTCTTTCCACCATTTAATAAGGCACTTATTTGTGCACACTCTGAAGAAATTAAGATGCCATCCTGCAATGCTAGAACCACAGAACACAAATTTTTACCTATAATAAATTTTCTTAGCTCATGCAGTTGTTGCAAAGATTAACTAGTAAATGTTTGTAAAATACTTTGCTCACAAAAGGAACTTAGTGAGAGCTAACTGTTCATCAATTATTATTATTATTGCATCACACAGGAAGACAGCTAATAAAAAAGAGATGCGGTTCTTTGAATATTTCCAAATATTTGGGCAAATGTCTAAGTAATAAACAAAGCTCTAAATTAATAGTTACTGAATTGATCCAACTATTAGCTACACTGGGAAATCGTATATGAAGTTTCTGAGGCTGGATCATTATTAAACAGCATCTTCCAAAGGATCACTTACAAAGCAACCTTTTTCTTTGAGCAAAATCCAGCTGTTTGGGATGTTACAATATTTATGGTTTTAATAGCCACTCTTTAAATCCCGATTTTATGAAATGTTAAAGATTTTCTTTCTGTGCAGCACTGAGGAGGTGATCTGGTGCCAGACATCCACTGCTTGATAATAATTATTAGAGTAATGAGACAATTAAGTTTTGTCATAGCTGTTAAAGTAAGAATCCAGTTTTGACATTTATAAGAGTGGCATTATGAAAAGCTGAACTCAGGATTATCTCTTTATCATACAACTAAAACAATTACAGATGTTCTATTGATGCATGCTGTGGTCCTCTTCTCAGTATTATAATTATCTTTTAATGAGCCCACATTAATGTAAATTGGATTCATCAGGAAATAAATTTCACAGTGAATGTGAGGCACTCCACAGGTAACCTTTCACAAAAGCAATGCAAATACTAATCTTGATCATTTGTGAGCTAGAGATTTCCTTTCAGTCCTGAGACAAGTAAACAGTCCAGGTAGATCATACTGGTTCTTTATATCCAAAGCAATTTTATGGGTCCATGGAATTAAATTAAATTAGTTTGTGCCTTTTGTAAAGATTTGCCTTTACTAAACATAGATTAATGGTTCATTAATAATGCAAATTTGATCTTGTTTCGCACCCCCCTCCCCACTCCTATCAGCACCACCCTCTCCTCCTCCCAGCTCATTTATACCAATATGCGTAGGCTGCTGGTCTAGAACCAAAGGAAGCTATTCTAAACAGCGATTCCAGCTGCCATCATATTAGTATGTGTTTAATGCTCATTATTTCTGTTCCAACTCATACCAGTTTTCTTGTGTTCTTAAGAGTCTGCTCATACTAAAGACCTTGGGAAAGCCAACTGCTAACCTGCAGACCCAGCCTCACAAAAATTATATAAAAAGGTATTATGGTGCTATTACCATCATTAAATAACCCAGGTGCTTACTTTGAACAAGCCAGGGTGAATAAACCTCCAGGCAGTAAATGCAAATCTGGAAACGTATCTAATGCAGTTATTTCAATCTGTGTGCTTTCATGCATATTTTTAGTGGAACTGGCACATCATCTGGTTGAAATCTAGTCCATTTCAAAGCCAGGAGTTAAAAGTTGTTTTAGGTCCTACATACTTTTTAAATGATTTTACCACTCTGGTTGCCCTAAGAGAAACCCCCATAACCAACAGGAAACCAATAAAACTAGCTACCTAAGAAGTACCCAGAAAAGCACACTATACATTACACAGTCTGAGAAAAGGAACGTTTGCTCCTCTAACTTCTCTTGTTTGCATTAATTTTAGTGCATCTAGTAGCAGTAGCTGGCCAAAAAAAAAACCTGCGAAAAAGCAAGATTTTTAAACTGCCAGCATCCCTTTAACATATGCATGTATTTATCAGCCAGCCTAAGCCTAGCAAGGTCTAATGTCCACAGCCAAGGTCACACACAGTAGTCATGCTGTTTTGTTAATACAACACTGAGCTGATGGCTAGAGAGTACCCTCTGGCTATATATCCTTCAACAGACTGGGTTTCAGCCCCATGGCTGTCTAATGGTGAACATCCATACATGACAGATATATTTCTGAGGCCTGTAAAATTGTTGGGATAATACCACAAAGAAAAGAAGTCCTGATCCTCAGCTAGGGTAAAATAAAAAGGTGAGGTGACTATATCACCCCCATCCAGTGACAGAACGCGACTAAATCCAACCTCTGAGAGACCTTTGTGTCTTCCCTCTCAGGCAGGGAAGTCTCTAGCTGGAGGACATCCAGCAAAGATTGAACAGAAGGTAAATATGAGGCAAAGCTGTATTCAGGGGGGAGTAAACCCTTAGTTTAGATGAGTCGCTCAGAATCTGGTATGCTACTGTGCATGATCACTCCTACCATCCCCACCACTAACACAGAAAAAGAAAGACGAGGAGGAGGGAAAAGCTTTGGGGTAATATTCACCCTTAAGCAAGGCTGCATCATTGCTCCAACACTCTTCTTGATATTCCTTACCATGATGCTACATCTGATCACCAATAAGCTTCCAGTAGGAATGGAGGTAAACTACCAAGTGGATGGTAAACTGTTCAATCTTAGCCATCTACAAGCCAAAACCAAGACCACCCTGACCTCAATCATCGAGCTCCAGCATGCTGATGATACTGTACCATGTGCTCAGTCAGAAGCAGAACTTCGTGCAATTGCTGACATCTTTACCAAGGCATACAAGAAAATGTTGCTGACAATATTCAGAAGACTAAGGTCCTCTATCAATAAGCTCCTAATGGGGAGTCTCCAGCTCTGGTAATGCAGATTTACAGTGAGACACTGCAGAACTTTTGAGTATTCCTCATACTTCAGCAGCCATATTTGCAAAAGGTTGACATTAGGGCTGTGCAAAGCTTTGGCCCCCGATTCGATTTGGTGGAGATTCGGCATGATTCCGTGGCCGAATCTCTAAATCTGAATTGAATCAAGAGGACCCTTTTATTTCTCCAAATGGAATCGGAACCCTCCAAATAGATTTGGAGAGATTCAGAAAGACTCGGTGATTCAGACACAGCTTTAAATGTTTCTTCTACATACCTCTAGGTAGCAGGCGGCTCATGAATGCTACAATGGTGAGGAGCATGGAGTGTCCCACAGAAGCATGGGGGGCTCCCCAGCGCGCTTGGCAGCAGACCCTGAAGTGGACCAGAAGCACTTCCAGTCCACTTCCAGGTCTGCCAGAACGCATGCAGGGGGGCTTCCCTACGCCCCCCTGGCTTGGCGACTGGTGCCTCCTGGGTCTGGGGGAGCACCCAGGGTTTCCCCACGGCCAATTGCCAAGATGGGGGGGCGCCCCCCTCACTCACACCACACTCCCCAGCAGACCCGGAAGATGACTGGAAGTACTTCTGATCCACTTCTGGGTTCGACGCCAAGCACGCGGGGGGGGCGCCCCCTGTACTCCTGTGGGATGCTCCATCCACCTCAGCATCGCAACATTCACGAGCCGCACTGGTACCTCAAGGTATGTAGAAAAAACATTTAAAGCTGTGTCTATGTCCGAATCACTGATTCTCTGAATCAGCATCGAATCTTCAGATTCAGATTCAGCTGAATTGAATTGGGGACAGTGATCCGAATCAACAGATCGAATTACTGTCCCCGATTCAGGCCAAATCCAAATTGAATAGGGCCTGCTTCACACACTCCTAGGTGACAGAGACAAAGAAATCCAACATTGCCTCAAATGTGCAAGTGGAGCCTTTGGATGCCTGAGGAAATGGGTGTTCAAAGATCAGAACATCAGATCTGAAACCAAGCTCACGGTTTATCAAGCAGCTGTGATCCCCATTTTGCTGTATGGACTGAGATGTGAACACAGTACAGGAGACAAGTCGGCGGTGCCATCAATGCAGCCTGCAGAAGATCCTTCAGATCCAGTGGGAAGACTGATACACCAGATTATGTCCTCTTGCAAGCAAACACCATGAGCATCAAGATGATGATCATCCAACATCAACTTTGCTGGGCCAGCCACATAATCCTGATGTCCAACTCCAGACTCCTAAAGCAAGTTTCATTCTCCCAGCTCAGTCAAGGTGTACACTCAACAGGAGGACAGAGAAAGCATTTCAAGGACATCCTTAAGGCCAACTTGAAGAAATACATCAACTCATGGGAGACTATCGTCCAGGATCAGCCCAAATGGAGGAAGAGTCTGCTCCAAGGATATCAGTACTTTGAAACATTATGATGACAACAGGAGACAGAAAAGCAGGAGCCACAGAAACAGTGTGTTGTGGACCAAATGAAGAATCTAGAGCGACCCATCCTATGTGGAAACACATGCCTGAGCTGCAACATAGTCTGTAGATCCTGGATCGGCCTCGTCAGCCATCTTTGGATCCATGGACAAGACAATAATCCTAGACTTTGAAGGATTACTGAAGAGAAGATATTTACCCCATTATTATTTATGGTAGCACCTAAACTTCCACTAAGCATAGTAGAAATACAGGGCAAGAAGGTAGTCCCTGCCTCAAGAGCCAATATTTGATAGGTGTGTCCACACTGCAGTCTTGAGGTGGGATCACAGCACTCGTTGACATATCTGAGCTAGCCTGAAACTATCTAGTGTGGACACTAAAATTCATGTCACTGTGGTATCCTGGCCTTGGAGTCAGGTACTTGCCTGGCACTCTAGGCAGGTTTATTTAACCTATGCTGCTTACACTGCTGCAGAACGTTGCTAACTATGGCCAAGGTGCCTGGTTTAGCTTAATCCTGATCTGTCTACTTGAGCTGCGCCTCTGGACTGCTGTGTAGGCCTACCCTTAAGAAACAACCAGTGGATAAAGACAGCCAGGAAGAGCCAAACGAAACAACTGATCCTGGACAGCATGGCAGGCACCGGTCTCAGAACACCAACTGCCCACCAGTTGTGAAGCTCTTTGTAGGAATTCTCTCTATGTAAATGGCCACCAAAAGGTCTTGGCATCCCTATTTCAGACTGAACTGGGATTTCCCTGGAGAGAGGCCTCATTCTGGCATGTTGCAGAGAGTGTTTTTCATCCACACTAGCTATCTTTAAAGTCATACTCATTCAATCCTGACTACTATGTCAGCTGTATTTTCCTCAATGTAAAACAGCCCTTTGAAATTCAGTAAGAAAGATGCATTGAAATGTATGCAAATTATGTATACCTACACACACACACACGACAGAAGTCCCCATTAAAAAAACATTCACTTTCTTACCGCAGCATTTGCTAGCAGATTCTAAATGTCAATATTATCCCCAGTGAGAAGAGGAAGAAGGTTGAAAGGTTGGTGGTTTTAGGAAGCTAATTGCCATCAGTAAATTAGAGTTATGAACACACCATTCTTTTTTCAGCAATGAGACGCATGAACTCTGTAATTTTAAGTCTTGCAGTACAATCTGGAATGTACAGAGGCATACTTTGTATTAGCTCATGATCTTCACAGGAAATGAATTCAATAAGAAGGTGCCTCCTTTGACTTTAAAGGATATTCTCTAATAGTTTATTAAGAAAAGACTCTTTGAAATTAAAATGGACAAAAGCCTCTACGCAGAACTCCTGTTTACAGATTGTTCCCCGTTTTGCTCAGAGACTTGAACAATAACCAGCGAATGCCTGACAAGAAAACGCAAGCTTCAAATGAAGGGCTTTTTTCTTTTTTTTAAATAAATGTCACATGTAAGAAATAATGTTCTAGCTCAAGTAAGTGATCACAGATATGATTTTGCATAAAATACCTTGCCAAAGATCATATTAAAATGTATGTTCAATGGTTGTAACTCTTCCCCCCACCCACACAGTAGCATTAAACAGTTAGTATTCACTATTTTTCCTTCCTTGGGCAGGAAGACAAGATATTAAGCACAGCAGTTGAAAAGTTGTGTGTTAGATTCAGTGAGTGTCAGATGCATTACTATTGACAAAATAAAGCCAGAGAAATTAACCAAAGTGGGAATATCATCCCTTTTTAAACAGCTGCCTTTAACTGCAACAATTACTTGTGACCGTGCAATTAGAAATTAATTTGGCTCTCTCTCTTGCACTTTTATCTTTTAGGCTGGGTATATTCAGTGGACCAGCAGGGAACAGCCAACAGTTTCGCCCACTGGCACTACTCCCTTGTCTTCTTCCTCTTTTATTGGATGTTAGCTTAGGCAGAAGGTAGCTACAGACGCCAACTTGTACCATATTCATGTCCTTGTTGCATGTCCAGCATGGGTTATACATGGAATGCAAAATATATGGAGTATTCAGATTTACAGAACGCTGCACTTGGCACTTCTGAGGATCTCTTGACATCCTTTCCCACCCTGCAATTCTACAATTCTACGACAGCAAGGCGCTCACACAACAGGGATAGCGGAGGCGTAGCATTGTTCCCTCGGACAGCCTCTGCTGGATTGAGAGGGATAGCTGCTAGAGGGCTAGCTGCATGCCAAATCAATCCTTTGCCTCTGCTGAGATTACCAACAAGTGTGACAACAGTGATTTGGAGAAATACACCATGATGTTACAATTTCATGCTCAGTTTATCATGCTTATAACTAGGCAAGGGAAAAAAATAAAACCTTTAACTTGTAAACCAAGTGAATTTGCTATGGAAATCACTGAGAGAAGATAAATATGGAGTCCTACAATGTGATTTTTACAGTCAATTTTCTCCCTATAACTGAAGTCTATATCAAAAGAAGGGAAATTGCATAAATATTTCATCTGGACTCTAATAGGACTAAATTGGATGCTCTAGAGATGACATATAATGTAGATAAGCAATCATTGGCAAATGTAAGAATTCCACAAACACTGCATGAGAGAATCCTCCTGAATTCACGTACAGCAGTAAGCAAAGAAAGATTATGAAACTTTCACGTAAACATATATTTATTACAGGTATTTACCAGCTGAAAAACTAATGTTGCATCCAAACAATCTCTACTAGGGCATTTATAGGATCACAGTAATGCTTTTCACTTGCACAGCATTCTGAGAGTCCCACAGTATGCCAACATCAAACTTTACAATATCCCTGAGTCAGGCAAGTATTTGTATCTGCAGATGCAGGAGGAAAGACTGAGGCACAGAGAGGCAATGGGGCAGGTCCTAGGTCACACAACAACTCTAGGCTAGGTCTAGAGCCAAGAGATACAAGGCCTTTCCTTTATTACTTTATTCCCAGTGCTTTGCTCCAACTACAAGACACATTTTGTCCGCAGACAAAGCACACACCTGTCTGGGGACGCAGGCTCCAAGAGCAGCAGAGAGCGAGACACCCTAGCCAGAGCAGAGCCTCCTCCCTTGCTTGCCGAGGTGCCATAGTGGAATCTAAGCCAACAGGCAGATCCTCAACCTTGATCCAACCTCCTCCTCATGGTGTGAGGGTGGAACGGGACTGGGGACCTCTTTAGAGACCCCCACCAAGATACAGGCAGGAGGGAGGGGAGCAGCCCAGCAGGCAAAGCCAGATCCCACATTTCCTTCAGCAGACTATGAACGGATGGGAGAGAGTGCCTAGCCTCAATCCCCTGCTAGTGTACAGCTCCTGGGAGAAATCAATGGGAGAGCAAAAAGATTAAGCACTTTTTCAAATTGGAGCCTTGTGCCCACTGTTGGCGAGTCTCAAGAATGCGCCAATGGAAACACCTCTTGCCCTTCTTCAGAGCTTGGTTCCAGGTGCTTTCCTGCCCTGCACTTCATTCATCTTGTGAAAAAAATCAAGTCAGGTCTTGGACAGACCATTTTTCTTTCTGGGCACAAAACTCCAACTCTTTCCACCTTTACCAAACTGTCGAAGAGCTCCGTTACCTCAAGTGGAATAAGGAGCAGCAGTCAACAGGCAATTTTGTGTTCTTTCACGTTCTTAAGTAACAACTAAACTATCCTTCCTTATTAGCTGCTATCGGGGCAGGCACGGATGCATGGTAAATAATGCATGACACAATGGGATTTCAAAGGCCCGAGCTGTGCAAGTACAGTACCTTCCATGGACTCAGTTTATTCAGTGCTTTCAGTTCGAGGGTGAGCGGTATTTTGTGTTTTTGAACTGCAGCACTTTGATTGCACGTGATTACATTTTTAATTCCGTTGCAAGATGACCTGGCTGCTCCAGCAGGGGCAAGGGCCACTTTGGAAATAAAATGGGTAGAAATAAAAGTATTAATCATCACGGCTTGCTGAAAACGAGCACGCTGTGCAGAGCTGAACCCAAAGGGAGAGAAAAGGCATGACATTTCTGGGAATGCCACTGGCAGCCATGTGGCAAAGCCCCAGCATAATGAGAGAAGGTAAAATGCATGAGGTATGGGTGGCCTAGTGGGTTCAAACACTGTAAAAACCTGGTTTGAGTGGAAATTTCCAGAGGCTTTAACTGCAACTTCGTACTTGTACCAAGTCACAACGTTCCACTTGTTTCCATTCAGCTCTCCTGTTCCTCTACAGTGAATGGCCCCCGTGAGGGCTGTGCCTTGTTCTGTATGAAGGGGTACAGCTGGACAGAGCAGCCCTACACCAGTGCGTTCCAGGAGGGAGTCCTGAGCCGGATGCAAACCGAGCGGTATGCAGGAAATATGCATGCTGGGAGGGTTGAAGATCAAAGGGCAAGGGGGATTGGGATGGGGTAGAGCGGGAGAGGAAACTTTTTGGAAGAGAGGCCTGATTTCCAGAGTGCTGACCCATCTGGAAACCAACCTCCCACACAGTGTGCCACTGTCAACCAAGGCAGCCCAATTCCCTTTCCAAATTTCAAAGTAGCACCTTTCCTACATCCCACCCCACCCCCAACCTGCCATCACTTCCTGCTCACAGGAGCAGAGACACCATACAGGGAGTAAAAAACCTACTGTGGCTCATATATAAAGTCAACATCAAACTATTGTCTCTATCAGGAAGGAACTGTACCTCCCAGGCTACTTCAGGGACAGAGGTGGAACAGTATACTTTGCTGGCTGCACCTGAAGTCACGATTTAGCCCCATAATTAGAAGCTAATGTATCCAGTGCCAGAATGCCTAACTCATGAACACGTGACACAGGTTATGGTTTTCTGAGGTCTGATTTAAATTCTAGTGCCATGTCCTGCCCTTGAGCAAGACGTGGAATTTCTGTTGACAGCAGCTGCATGCAAGTGCCATAATGGCTTTCTCGACGTCAGTTCCAACGCGTAATGTACAGCCGATGTTGGAATCTGGCCCTGAACACTAAAAGCTGTGTGAGGATGTTTCTGAGCATCCAGTTGCAATTACAGATGAACAACACTGTCAAATTAGCAGTGAACTGACTTTCCAAATCTTATCCCTATAAGAATGCTCAGACATTTAAAACCCATTAGGATTTTTTAAACTAATTTCAATATTCAAAAAAAGATCATCTGTTTGCAACTTTAATGCACTGTAAATCTTTCTGCTGTATCAACTGTGTGGTGCTGTGGAAGTTAAATTAATACTTCCTAGCAAACTTTAGATCCCAGTTTATAATAGATTTATAAGTACTGTATGGACATGTTTGCCATTTTTTATTTCTTCATAAGTGATGCCATTATGGGTGCCATAACTCTTATTTACTTGACTTCCAAGCTGCTGGCAATAGCGCAAAAATAGATTTTGAGAATTTATATCATACATGCATCATGAGAAGGCAACAAAAGAGCACAGGTAAGATTTATATGGGGTTAGCACTTGCATTCATCATATTTGCTTTCAGATGAACACTGTTTCCCCAAATAGGAAAATTAGCAACCTGATTTTCCAAGAGGCTGAGCACCATGCACTCTTGCCAAAATCAACAGGAAATGCAGATGCAAATAGTCATATTCCTTCAGCCTCGTTTGAGGTTTTTGAAATTGGATGACAGTGCAGAAGAATTCCCCTGGGAACACTGTAGTATTCCTAATATCTCACTTCTAAGATGTTTTGAAAGTGTATTGCACGTGACTAAAGACCATCATTCAAGCTTGCTGTGTAGGAAGTTATGTAACAGCCTCTGGAGAAAGGCAGGACAGATGCTGAACTAGTATAAAATAATGTAATGCCACAAAAGTCAATGAAGCTTTGCCAGCTCGCAGGAGCTGAGGATCTGGCCTGCAGAGCTTGGGGGACAATACCTCAGATGCCCATTTCACAAAGAAAACATGGTAGACATTTTATTCTGTTTATTAAACTTCTCCACCTTTCTCACCTTGTCCATTTTAAAGGTAGAATTTTCATACAGGTTCTTTGCTGGAAAGGGAAAAACTGCCAGGTATCCACCAGGGCTGTGACACACTGCAGGGTCAAATTCACCAGCTGAATATACAGGTGCAATTCCTCTGAAATCTATAGAGCTGTGGCCACCAGAACCATGATGGGATTTGATGTAAAATGGTCACAGACTTCAATGGTATCAGCGTCTCATCCCATATATTTTCCTACATTTAAATTTTAATTGTAACTTCCTCTTCACTGTTTAGCTGAGTGACAAACCAGGAAATACTCATCTTTCACTTCTGGGATGTTTGCATTAAGTGGGCTTTTCTTCCACCCATACTACATGTTGATAAATCCATATTACATGGTGATAAATCCAAATATTCAACAATGGAATGCAAAGATTTGCAGTCCTTGAGTGGCTCAAATAAAGTTCATGATTTCCAAGTAGTGCCGCTTCCAATTACCATACCCTTTTTAAACCGTGAAAGATGTAATGTTAATCAAACATGTAATTTGCAAGTGTTTTTCTTTAGTAAATGTCATGTACAAGTAGATATTTAGGATGTAATGCACAGAGTAATTGCAGTTGGATAACTTTCACTAGTGATATTTACATTACCGCAGTCCTGAGCAATCCTGAAAAGGGGGAAGAATATCATGAGGAAAATCCTAGTCATAGTGTGCAGACACACAACACATTTGTACTAGCGTACAGGTGGAGCAGACACACATCACACTGTCCTGTGCCAATGGAAGTCATTCTACTCTCAGGTACCAGTCAGGAGTAAAAATTTACCCAGTGCAGGATACACTGATATACAGGTTGTATGTCCACAACCCAAGTCAATGCCATCCTGGTAGCCCTCTGCTCATCACAAACTGGCTATTAGGAGCCTCACTATGGAGGTGGGAGGTGCTGCAGGCAGCTCCCTCCAGAGAGCTGGCCATTTGTCCACTCCAGAAACCAGTACAGCTTACACAGGTGTAAAAACCAGTGCAAGTAACATCAGCCCCTGTAATGTGTCCACCTACCTCTACCAAAGTCGATGAGAAAACTTCTTTGCCTTACTTGGTTCATAAATGGATCCCTAACCGTCTTCCTTATGAAAAAGGAGGGTTTTAAAAAATTAGACTAATACCAACAGCATTACACGCTACAGATCTCCAAATAAAACATGCAGCATATCCACTAAAGACAAAAACTTGCAATTAAATCTTTTAAAGTGAATGGTGCTACAAAATGTTGGGCATGAATGAGTAAGTGGTTAGGACAATGGGCAAGAACTCAAACAGAACTCTATTCTTTTTCCTGCTCTTGACATGCAAACTTTGGCATGTCTTTTCACCTGTCAAGAGATGGATTTTCAAGCTCCTTTCATATTTAGATACCATATATAGGACAGTTTCTCAGGAGCACTTGGCACCCAGCAGCTTTTAGTATGCCCCTCTTGCCCAGATATTTAAACAGGTGCCTATGACAATAGGACCCTGATTTTGGTTTGCGGTCTCTACATGCTATAGTAATGCAAATAACAGTAAGTTTCATTTGTCAAAAACTGCTTCATGGGAAATCCAAAGATTGCAGTATACAGAGATAGGAAAATTTTACTCTAACAAAAAACATATGCAAAAGAACAGCTAAAAAATAATTGCCCCATCCAATAATATGGAGAGAGTATTTAAAACTGAAATACTGTTTGACAACAATGAATGTTAAGAGAATTTATCAAAAAGGATAAGGAGGAGAATTGTCAAAAAGGATGAGGAAGTGGTTGCCCCGTGGAGAACACTTCAGGAGTGGAAACAGCTCTTGCATTCATAAGAGAAGTGTTCATAATGGGACATCCTGCTTGTGAACTGCAGATTCTCAGACTGTCCATGCAGGTCACTTCTGTGGATGACTTAGTAGTTAAAAAGTAATGATGAAATGGTAAATGGGAGCTTTCATTAAAAAGCACAGATGTTCTTTCAGAAAGTTCTTTGCCGGCGGCATATTTAAAACTTCTGCAACATCCTCTCCAAAAGACTAAAGCCTCTATTCTGCCTTGGTGGTGTTACATACACATGTCCCTCACCTTTGCCCCTTCCTGTCTATCCTTCCAGCAGGAAGACGTGAGCTATGTGAACTACAGGCAGTTCAGTAAACGAGAGCACCCATATTGGGCAACTGTCATCCGGGACCGGAAGCAGCAGTTTGCTTCACTCTCTACTTGAGCCCTACTTCCAAAGACGGGCATAGTAAAATAAAGGAAGCTTCATCTCGGATGCTGCCTTGTACAGTGTGATCAAGTAGCAAACAGACTCAGACAAACTCACTGTGCAGAGACTTGTCGACACCCAGGTTCAGATTGTGCTCCTCAGATTGATGGTCCTGATCTCAAATCCCTTCAGATATATTGAAAACTTACTGGGGTTTTAAACTTGCACTAGTGTTGGGACCACAATTCACTCCCATGAGACACAGCAAGGGGATGCACTGCTGATCACTTACCAAGAGGAGAAAAATCAAATTACTGGTGTAAAAGATCCCTAAAGACTTGATGCATTTGCTTCATGGCAAAAGAACCTTCACATAATTCCATCAGCCGGCAACACAACTCCAGCCACTTACAGCCACTGAAGAATCCCTCAACAACAGGCTCCGAGACCTTGAATACACCTGACATTTTTAAATGGGTATCCTTTTATTTTGCAATTCCACAGGTACAGGATGGTGCTTCACTGTCTATTCATTCATAGTTTTTAAAAAAAAGTTTCTAAGAAGCATGGTTGGGAGAAAAACCTTAAATACACCAGTACAATGAGCTAATGTAATCTTGCCTTCCCGAGTCTGCAGACAGTCTAAAATAATGTCTGAGTGGTGTCAAGTGCTCTAAAACAAACTGTGGGACCATGCAAGCTACACTCAGCATAGAACCAAGGGGAAAGAAGGCAGCTCTAAGTTCACTGAAGCCCCAAGGATATTCATCCCATCTGATATTTATACTGATCCAACTGATACTGGCTAATGACAGCACCTAGAATTCAACAGAAATGTAGCAATGTCACTGTGTCAGACTGCACAGTGAAATCCTCATTATGCACCTGATAAGCATGAACATGAATTAGTTGCACATACACAGAAAAATTCTTATTGAAGTCAACAGGAGCCTTGTATACAAGGAAAAAAAGCCAGAACAAGCTCACTAACTCTGTGACAGAGTCTGACATACAAGTGACTTGATATCTATGTTCTGGCTGGGTTTATCATGCTGCATTGCAACAAACAGAAAAATGCAGTTGAGTTGTCACGCAAGATAACTGATTTTGACAGGACTACAAGTTAATTCGTCACTGTTTCACAACTTATTTGGAAATTCTTTTGCTGCAATGTCCCAGAGGATAGCATGTAATCTCTTGTAAACTCAAATTAAGTCCAGAGTTAAATATCATCAAATCTCAGGTACAGCCAGAGCTCAGCAAGTGACTACTAATGCGTTACCTTCCATATTACATCAAGGACACAATTGTAGCAAAGGTTATGAAGATTATTGCTCAAGTTGCAAATTGCTTGTAACTAGAGAATTAAGTTGAAATATATTTCCAGACAGCCTGCAAAATGAGCGTGAGAGAAAAACCACTGAGAGGATACTTTAAAATCATTAAAGTTCCTATTCATCGGCATTTTAAAAAATTTCTCTTGCATAAATATAAAAAATTAAATGGAATGAGATGAAAAGGGTTACTAAAACCCACCATTGTATTTGAAATAATATAACTGAATTAAACCATCATTCTCTATAGTCATTGCAAAGTTTTATTGTAATGGTTTATAAGGAATAGGTAGATATTTTAATACTGTATTGCAAAGACCATATTGTATGACAGTTTTATTTGAGATGATGTTAAACATTAATTGCCATACAAAAGGGTGCATAAAAATTATGTTGGAAACAAATAATTCAACTTCCCACAAGTCAAAAGGATATTTGCATAGTCACCTTTTAGCTCATTAGCCATAGCTGGAGAAGTTTTGGCTAAGGTCTTTTTTTTAAATAATATTAATGGCATAGTGAGCATAGGATTGCAGTTAATATCTGATTTGCCCATTAAGGTAGCAATTTGGATAGCACACTTTAAGGTCCTGATATGGGATTCTTGGAGAAGGTGTGGAATGTGCTATGTAAATGGAAACTACTATCATTTCCTCCCTCCAGGTTCTAGGCCATGATTTTCAACCGTGGGATCCTTTTAAGGGTGTTGCAGGGTGCCTTTCAACATTAGCACTATTAGGTGGACAAACACCTACCCATGATTCGCAGTATAAATCCAGATATTTTTAATAGGAATCCAGCGTCCACAAGATTCAGACCTGCTGTAGGCTTTCTGAGTTTTGTAACACAAGAACTGCTCTAGTTTTTTTCATAGTCAAGAAGTGAATGAAGGCAAGAGCTGGCATTTCCCAAGAGGTGCCTTGAGCTTAAACCTTGTGGTGGGGTCAAGGCATTGTGTGCACATGTCTGACATACATGTACCGAAACAACTGCTATACTCCCAACTCAGCCAAGGACAAAGGACATGCAGGAGTCAGAGGAAATGCTTCAAAGACCCTCAAGGCAAACATTAAGAAGTATGGCATTGACACCACAAACTGGGAAAAACTAGGCCAGGACAGGGCTACATGGCAACACTTTGAGAGTTTTCCTCCAAGTAAGATGTGCCTTCTGTCTCACCTTGGAGGCCAAAAAGCACCAGAAATGGCAGGAAAGGAAACAAGACTGCAAAATCTGTGGTCCAACCCTCCCCTTAACTATCATCTGTGGCACTTGCCAGTCTGGAGCTCTAGGATCAGCCTTCTTAGCCATCAATGAACTCATCTACAACCCTTTCTTGACCTGCAGGGGTGGTCATCGTCGGCCATGAAGGACTGTCGCCAATGAAGACAACAAAGACGAGAGCTGGCATTACCCAAGGGCTGCCTTAAGTTTAACGCAGTAGGTCTAGAGTCCGAAATGGTTGAGAAGCACTGGTTTAGACTGTAAAAGTGTATTAAATCTCAGCCCTGAGACTAAAGCAGCTGTGCTCTGACCCTGCCTCCTGGTACCTCCCACCACACAACACCTTCTCAGGCTCCTCTGTTCCTTTGGATGATGCAGACTAGGCTTTCAGTATGGCCATCCTGCAGGGCTCAGTTCACCTGAGTGGGGCCCTGCCTTATGGAACAGTTTTACCCAAAGGGCCAGGAGGGAAGCAGGCCCTTCAGTGCTGTCATGGTGCCTCATTTCACACGGGCTCTGTGAATTCAGGAAGACAATGCTGCTGTTACCTACTCATTGGAAGGCTCCATTCAGCCCTATACATTTACTCTGTGCGCTGCAAACATGGGAGCTTGTGTCAGCACAGTACAACCTCCAAGCTCCAGTGCAAGCTGCTTCGCAAGGAAATAAGATAAACAAAAGCCAAGCTCTGCCTCCTGCTCTCAAATGGTTACTGTTCTGCCATGGGAAGAACTCACTAATTCTGCTAATTACTTTTTAATGATTGTTAAGTAAACAAAAGTGCCAAGTAAATGCCCATTTGCCAAGAGAGCTAACGCAGTCTCTGGCCAAACCCAGAAACGTAATCATCTCCACCTGCTCTCCAAGTGTGCCAGCATCTAGATTGGTTTGGGTTCAGTTTGTAAAGAAGTGGTGCTTTCATCCCTGCACTCAGAGAGCAGTCTAACATGGCAGCTCTGCTGCTTCTCAGCCTTTGATCCAGCAGAAACAAGCTTGTGCCAAGTGAAACCAGTTCAATGACTTCTCTTGAGCTTTCATAGACCAACTGCTCCTCTTTCCTAAATGCTAAAAAATGGCTTCTGGATGCTTATACACCTCCCCACTTGTCTGCAATTAAAGTATATAAACAGACTACTTGAGTGTTCAGGGCTGTCAACCTGGCCTCCTGTGCAAGCATTACATTTTCTTATGGCAAGTTATATTAAATAAGTGCTTCCTCCTGCCCACCTCTCTTTCCCACATACGATAGACAAACCCACAGTGGTCTGCCAGGGAGACCACAAGTAGAATGGGATGGTGGTAGCATACTAAGAGATCCCACTTAAGCAGCGACTCGACTAAGAAGGCAGCCACATTGAAGAGATGTTGTTCGGGTTAACAGCTTGAAAAGGAACCGTGTTGTTTTGGAATTCTTTTGGGCTACCTCCTGTGATATAAGATGGTTTCACAAGATATGGGGAAGGCTCCCTAAAGAGAAGCAGGCTTGTCTAGGGAGCACAGGAACAAGGGAAGAGCAGTTGGTGCAACAATCGAAAGCTCCCTGAAGCCCACTTGACTTCCTGCCCCTACGCATGGGAATGTTTCACCCACACTGAGCTACAAGTGCAGGCACCAATTCACTGCACCAGCTTTGCGTCCCTCTTCTCCCTCACTGCAGCTCAATTGTGAGAACAATATACTCAGCATCACAGAGCTACCAATGCACTGCTCTGTAATTTGGTACTACAGGAAGCAGGGATGGCAGCTGAGAACAAGGGAAAGAGAGGGAAGGAAGAAAAAGAGAAAGTAAAAGGGAAAATAAAGAAGAGAAAAGGGCTGCTAGGAAACAAGGAGTGAGCAGACATATGCACAAAGCTATGGCCTGGGCCTTGAGACAAGAGGGTAGGTGGTCTCTGACCCACCTACTCCCTATTACAACTTTTCCAGTCTCCAACTGGGAAAGCGGGGGCTGGAGTGGTGTGGGCGCTAAGGCACACAGCTGAGGGCCCTGAGGTTGTGAGGCCACAGCAGAAGCGCTCCTAGCATAGCCCTGTCAGACTCCAACAAATGTGTGAATTCTGCTAAATACCTTGTCACAAGGACAGGTAAAAAGGAAAGGACTGGAAAAGTTTGGGAACCCCCAATATAAACACCCCTGGCTTTAAATTACAATCCTTGTCCTAGGGAGTCTGTCAGAAGAAATCTAAGCAGCTCCAGGACCTTTCTGAAACCAAAGACTGAAAATCATGTTTTTTCCTCTTTAAATTCTAGAAACAAAGTTTTAGAAAGATGGCACTGGTCACTGCGACTGAGTTCTTTAATAAGGGATGGGGCTGCACTCCTTCAACTACTAAAACAAAAGGACTGATTCATGCTTAATGTGCCCAGAGAAACAGCATGCTAGAAATACTAACCTACATAAAAGGCAAAAGCTTCATTTATGGTGCCACTCTATTTACCATTAATTGTCAAATATCTCTTTGTCACCATCAGGGGGCTCTAAGTAATGTACTCTGGCTACAAAGACTGGATTTTGAAAGGGCCGGCAGCGTTATCCATCCGTTCATTACATAATTCACCCTTAAAGCACAGCTCAAAAAGCATCCAGGCTGTGAGGCAGGTACATTCACGCGTCTGTATTGACGATGTCAGTGGCAGTATTGTGAACAGAGAGAAAAGGAACCAACGCATGCAGCCCCTGGGGTGGAATATGGCTGCATTAGCAAGTTCAGGCCAAGAGTAGAGGTTAGCTTAATATCCAGTGATGAGAGCGTGATGCACTCACAAGAAGAGCCATGTTTTTTGACTTCTCCAAAATTTCTACCCACATCGCGTAGCTCTTGAACCACTTCTGTACTTCATGTTCTCTTACGTCCAGCATAAAAGCTTTTTTTTCATTTACACCGAGTCCTATGAGCTTTGCAAGTTTCATCTGCCTCTGATCTTTGTATTTAAGCTTCATCAAGGCAGGGAATATCTGGATTTGCCATTTGTGATTCATTTCAGAAGCACTGCACTCTGTATTAGAAAGTTAATGTAGTGATTAATTTACCTAATTACAGTAAAACAAACAATCCCACAACAGAGACCAGTCTGTTACTTACTTAAAAAGCAATTACACCCAGCCGCTGCACAGAGAGACTCAGCCAGAAACACACCTATTTCAGGTTTGGGCCCAGATTCCTTTTGCCCACACTAATGCTTTTCACAAGCCTGGCTTCCCAAAAACAGTTGAGGTCAGGCAGAACTTTAATTTTGGTTACTAGACTGAGTCCATGACTGGGCATGTTTCTGAAGGAAGACACCGAGAGGGAGGTAAATACACACTTGTAAGTCAGAGAGGTACCAGTGCACAGTAATGACAAAGCTTTGGAGACTTTACCAATACATTGTTTTATGACAGAAACCTTAACCCTCCACAGAAATCACACAAGACTACCGAAAGTTAAATGGTTCATAGGCCTCAGCACTGTCCCCATGCCCAGTGGCAAATTTCACCTGAAATGGTCAAGGCATAGACTGTCCCTTGGGAAACATTTATGTCTCCCCATCAGAATAATTAAACATATATTTTCCTTCTTTCCAAAACCTGCCTTCAGTTGGCGTAGAGGTGAAAGATCTCAACAGTGGAATAAAATGGCTATTAAAAACTAGTCTTCACTGAACTTTAGGAAATGTTTTCAGTTCCTCGAGTACACAAGATGCTAGACAAATGGTAGCCCACCACCTAGTGCTTGCAGTAGCCTATTTTCTTGAAGGAAAAGTTAAGTAAAGAAACCAGAGGAAATCTCTGTCTCTTCCCCACCCCCACTTCCACAGGTGGCAGGCACAATAAGGGTCAACTGCTTAGCCATGCATTCTATTGGACACAGCACCACTGGGTCTGCTGGCCCATGTCCTGAAATGCAACTCCATAATTTCTATTTGGCTTCAATCATAGAATTAGAAGTAGGGTCGGAAGGGACCTTGTAGATCTTCAAGTCCGACCCCCTGCTTGGGCAGGAGAAAAACTGGGCTCAAATGACTCCAGTCAAGCAGGCATCAAGCCTCTTCTTAAAGACCCCCAGGGTAGGAGCCAGCACCACTTCCCTTGGAAGTTGGTTCCAGATCCCAGCCGCCCTGACTGTGAAGTAGTTCTTAC
>NW_017728996.1:5904814-5912808 GCF_001723915.1 Gavialis gangeticus | reverse complement strand
ATCATCAGCAAATTTAAACAGGTTGCTTTTCACCCCATTGTCCAAATCACTGATGAAGAAATTGAACAGTGCAGGCCCAAGGACTGAGCCCTGGGGGACTCCGCTGCCCACTTCCCCCCAGGTCGAATATGACCCGTCCACCACCACCCTCTGAGTATGACCCTTCAGCCAATCTGCAATCCATCTGACTGTGTAGGCATCAGTGCCACAGTCGCCTAATTTTTTAATGAGGATGGGGTGGGAGACAATGTCAAAGGCCTTGCTGATGTCCAGAAAGACTATGTCCATGGCGACACCTGCATCCAAGGCTTTTGTGACCTGATCATAAAAGGCAATCAGGTTGGTCTGACATGACCTGCCCCTATAATGAAACCGTGCTGGTTGCCCTTGAGCATCATCCCTGAAGCCGGCCCATCACAGATGTGCTCCTTTATGATCTTCCCAAAGAGTTTCCCTAGGATTGAGGTAAGACTGACGGGCCTATAGTTGCCCAGGTCCTCCCTCCTCCCTTTTTTAAAGATGGGGACTACGTTGGCTATCTTCCAGTCATCCGGCACCTGGCCCGAGCACCACGAGCGCTCATAAAGCCGTGCCAAGGACCCTGCAATAACCCCTGCTAGCTCCCTCAACACCCTGGGGTGGAGAGCTTCTGGACCCGCTGATTTGAACGCATCCAGCCCCTGCAGAAGCTCTCTAACCCGGTCCTCCCCAACCTGAGGTCTGGAGGTGTTCCCCTTGAGTCCGTCTGGCATCACAGTGAGGAAGTCCCGGTCCCTGCACAAGAAAACGGAGGTAAAGAATTGGTTTCTTATAATATTCTATATTGTGTCAGTAGCACTATTTAAAAGGTGTCTAGGAAAATGAATTATGCTAACTTTTGCTTTCATGCCAAAAGTATGTTTCGTTTGGTGCCTTTGAGCACAAATAGTGGGTGAAGTTATGGCACACTGTAATCTTAGGAACTTTCTGGTTAAAAGAGAAAAACTAATAGGAGTGTCAGGACAGTCTTCTCAAAGATCAGGACAGATCCCCTTTGTTAAAGGATGTGAAACTATTCTTTTTCTAGATTTCAAAGAGAGGTGAAGTGTATTACCTGGTTATCAAAATGATAAAAGCTAAGCCAAAAGGGAGAGAAAAGGCTCCTGTCTTCAAAGAGGAAAATCTTAGTGCTAAAACCTCACCAAGAATATTAGAACTATTGGTATTGAAATTTATAATCACTCTTAAGCATTGTTAAAACCTGAAGGAAAATGTGAGTGATGTTTTAACGCTTTACTCTTAAACTCACAATTCCATTTAAGAGCATAGGCTTTTAGTTTATACCTTAAAAAAAACTAGAAATGGTCTAAGTTTCAGTCTGGATATTTGTTGCAAATTATTTGAATCTGAACAAAAGCATCTAATTATCCTATAAAAAATAATATCATTACATATATAGTTGTTATATACCAATAGATGAAAAAATGAATAACCATTTCATAACTAGTTACTAATATAATAAGTATATACAAATATTTATATCATTTACTTGTCAGGTAATGCTTAAGGGACTCTTCAAGGACTTTAAGAAGAAAAAGCATGACCTGTTTCAATGGCGATTTAAGTTTAGGAGTACTATTTGTGATGGGCCAGTAGGGAGTGCTCCTGTGCTGAGCCACCCACCTCACTGTGCCCAACCACCTTCCAGGCTCTGAGTGCCTTCCTGGGGGTGCCTCATGTCTGGTAGACCCTCTTCCTGGAGCACACCTGCTAGCCTGAGGATATTGCTGCCACCACCCAGGGACAGGCTTGATGCTGGCACAACGTCCCCTGGGAAACAGGCCTAGTAGCCCTCGAGGGTATTTGACTCACTTCAAGAACTTGGGATGCTTACTTCAGTTGGAAGCACAAGTAGTGGTCTCCCTAAGTCAGCCGAACCAAGGGAACCCCAAGGCATAATCTAGGCCCACTCCCAATAAGTCTCCCACGCTAGGTACAAAGGAGAACTTCCTTGGTTACAAGGGGTAGGGTTGGAATAGGGTACAGAGGTGAGTAGTATCTGAGAAATCCCATAGAGCAAACCGGGTGGCTGGGGTAGCCTTTGATCACGCATCTGAGTTACTGCAAGCTATATATCTAGTTAGATCTCAGGTAGCTTACTTACAAGTATCATCCAGAGTCAAGTGGAGATTCCCTCTGGAGGCAGGCAGTTCATTGATCACGAGTTTCCTGAGAGAGCAAGTTTCAGATGGTCCAGCTCTTCTCTCTGAGTTTTCATCATGGCTACTGCCCCTCCTCCTGGGCAGTCCTTAACTTATATAGCCCTTATGACCTCATGTACCTAGTCCAATTGAGGCTAGCACCTGTTGGCTGACAGCGAGCCAATTTGAAATGCGTCACTGGTTGCTGGGCAGACTGGCAGTCTCTAGCCCACTAGAGAGCCCAAGCCCCTCACCCAGGTATGTGATGCCAGTCATGTAGGCAGAGGGAGCAGGTTTCCCCCTCCCTCAGGAATGCGTCCAGCTTAGGTTACCTAAAGAGATACCCTCTGCAGGGCGCATCCTAACCAAATTGTTACAGAGCAGAGTTTTTAAGGAGAAACAGAAGTGGCCTTCTGCCACACTATTTACAAAGTGAAAGACTTTTCCATAGAAAATTGGAGGGTCTCAAGTCTTCTGACAGAATTTCAATTCCTAATAGCCCTACTGAGGTTTTCTCATAAAATCGAGTGAGTGAAAGAAAGACCTAAAACTCCAACTTTAAAGATATTCTGAGAAATTACCTATACAACGATCATGAATATAATCAAAATTGTGAGGAAGAGTTACACCCCTATTGCATATGCATTTGTACACCACATATTCATGAGCTGGATATGCTACCAACTTCATCCCATGAAGGTGCTGAGTCAATACAAAAATGACAGCTGTTGATATTTTGATCCAACCGAGCTCTTGAAAAAAGTGCACCTTCACCTTCAAAGAAACTATGGCAAGAGAAGAGACTAAATCTCCCTGAATTGAGACACCAGCCCTCATCTCAGCTCTGCCGGTTCATCTCAACCCATCCAAACAAACAGCAGCACCAACAGGATAAGGGAAGGAGAAGAGAGACCAAAAGAAGTCATAGCATAGCACCCAAAGGAATCAGCCTTCTATCTTAGCGCTGCTCCGCTACATGACAACATCACTGAGATGGCAGTGTCATGAGTAAGATGAAGTTTGCAAAACCACAATCTACAGGTTAAAATTGAAACTGTGCCTGAAATGATTTTAAGGAGATTTGTCCTGTTGTCATTTGTTATACAAGGAAGAGTTATTTTCTTCTGCCCTGTCACAGCAAAAGGATGAAACTGGGGGGAGGGGAACTACAAGGCAAGGAGGGGAGTGGGAAAAAAATGCTATTTATGAGTCAGGAAACATAATCACTAGAAGAAATGATTTTGAGGAAGGTTAAGTTAAAGGTCTAATAATGTGCCAGGTTTTGATATGAACTACATCTCCATAAATCTAGAGTAATTCCATTTGCTTCCCTTTAAATGAGTGTAATGGAGATCAGAATGTGATCATATGCCTACTCGGGGAGCAGCATGCTTCTCTCCTTTTAAAATGAGGAAGCAGAGGACAAAAAAGCATTTATTTCTATGAATGAAAAAAAAATATTGATCTTGCAGGCACAGAACAAAGTCAGAAGAAATATTGGTGTTGATGATTTCCTTTCCATTATCCACAACGTGTTTTTCTCCACAAACAAAGAAGAGCTGCTTTCACACAGTCCATCATTCATATAATGGATGAAGTGTGAAAGATGCCTTTAAGCAAGTTAGCAGCTTGGATGTGCTTCAATTTGTCATAGTCATATACAAAGGGGAAAAATCTACTTCCTAATACATTGCAAGCATGTGGCCCTTGAGGAACTACGCAACATCTATAATACCACCAGGGTGTTGCCCTGTGTATTTCACAGCAGTTAAAATCCACTTCCTCTATATGTTCTATGCCATACATTTGCTATTCAATATTTAAATTCTTTAATCTAATTAATATAATAATGCTTAGCATCTATCCATACATCTCTATGCACAACACAAAGGAATTCAGTATTAACATCCCCATTGTAAAAGGGATAAAAATCAAAAACAGGGAGGCAAATGACAAGTCCAAGGTCACTCAACAGATGACAGGCAGAACTGGGAATAGAACTGAGTCCAGGACGCTAATCACTTGGGCAAGAGTAGGAATCCTGGCCAGTGGGCAGTCACATGGCCTAAACTGTGACCGTCTGGACTACAGCACACATCCCCACAACAATCTATCTACCAAGTGCTTTGTGGGTGTGACTACAAAGACTTTGCCTTATGAGCCTCAGAGTCAAATTCTGCTCTCACATGCAAAACCTCTCCTCTAGCTTCTAACTCGGCCCTAAACTACTGCTTACATACTTTATGCATAATTCATCATGACGTGCTGGACTGACTGAAAGACCACTGAAGTCAAAAGAGAGTCCAAATTACTTCTGTGAACTTTGGACTGGGCCCATAGAAGACAACTAGGGGTTAACTGTTGAAGACAAAACCTCACTGCCATGTTCTTCCAGGGCAGAACTATCATCCCGTCAATGTCCTGACATTGGATTGGCTCCATCCCCCTCTAGGGCTGGCCCAATTCAACGGGCCCTCACACACGTGTTTTTGAGTCTCTTAGGATACACAACCAATTGCTGCTGATCCTGATGCCTTAAGCAGTCACTGAGCCAGGTCTGAAGGTCAATACCCTGGGCTACATCAGACACGCTCTCTTCCTGGAAGCTGTACTGGACTTGGGGGCTAGGGGATGACACAGGGCAAACTATGGTAAGGATGTGCCAGATCAGCAGAGGTGCATGCGATTCCCTCTCTGCCCCACGCACCTTATTCAGAGAGGGTAGTCACAGCTCCAAGCGAAGGACCTTTCCTTGTTGTCCCCTTAAGGAATCCAAGAGGACGTTCTGCCAGGACAGTCCCAACTGACTGAGGAGCCATGGAGCTGGGGATCCCTCAGTAAGTGGAAAGGCAAAGGGTCCCTTTGGTTCCCCAGAGAACCACTAGATTTTCAGACAGGTCCTGCAATCTTTCCCATGAGAGGCACACCCTGCACCCCTGATGGGGAGATGAGAGGCTCTTCACAAAGACATTATCCTGTCCGTTTTCTCCCAGCACTGTTCCTGCCCCTGTAAACATGGGGGGAAATGACTGGTTTTTGCTCAAGGAAGCCACTGTTTTAAGTCCTGAGTGAGTGAGGATTTTAGGGTCTGCTCCACTGCTGTTAGCTCTCCTGGACTCAGTTTCTGTCACTGCTGGAGAAGAAGGAATAATACATAAGCCTCAGCCCGTGTGCACAGAGTTCACCAAAAGGATTGCTTGAGAAGTCATCCAGGGTCCTGTTCCCCACCACAAATCATTATAAGTACTGTTGTCCACCACGCTGGTTTATAGTGATATCTGCTAGAACCTGAACCCTGCAGAAGTTTCACCAAATTGATATACACTGCATTTGACAATTTTTTTCCCTCCTTTTCCTCTATAGCCCAGCATGGTCGAAGTGTCTGACCTTTAGAACATGAGTGAGCTCTGCAAGATGAGCGGGAAAGCTAATGCAAAACCCTGAACTGAGGAGCCTCCAATGCTGCGATGAAATGTCCACCCTCCCAGGGCAGCATATGAGCTTATCTTCAATCTTCATGGGTGATGTCCACCACAGCCTTCTTGCTATGAAATGTTCTCAGAGATAGTACGCAGGTCACTTCCATCTGGCAGCTGATGCCATTCTCAGCGGGGCCTAAATCCTCCTTGACGAGCGTACTCCAAAGCAGTGCAGCAAATCTGTTCTTTGCACTGACAGCCAGTGCTTTGTATCATGCAGCAATTGTGGCTGGGCACTTTTCACACATCCTTCTCCAGAGCTGTTCCCATAGTTCATTGAACCTGATTCTCTGTGCAGCAAAAGATCTCCCTCTCCTTCTCCACCCACCTCACAAACCCAGAAATGCTGCATTCACTCCGATTATCTGGTCCTTTTCATTTTTTACACTTTTCTCCATATATCAAGCCTCCTTGCTGTTACAAAGATAGTGACACCCGTATCTACGGCTTCCAGGCCCTTTAGCAGATCCCCTGACAAGCTGTCTTCCCTGCACTATCTTCAGCATGACTCAGACCTTTTTCGGGCTCTCGATTTCATTCCTAAAACTTCCTAATATTTTCCTTGATTTACCACAAGCCTGAGGAATGAATAACAAGCCAGAATTTCTCTCCACTGAACTGTAAGGAAATGACTGGAGGAAATGCTACGTGTAGACGATAAAGAAAATAAATCTGTAATAATCAAGTGGTAGAAAGGAGGAGTCAGGTTGGAGGCATAAAAAAATGCTTCACAAGGAAAACACCACCAGCGAACTTCTTCATTGCAGAAATCCTCCCTAAAGAGCCAAATTTCTGGTATTTTATCCAAGGCTTTTGCCAGCAACAAAATAAAAACAGACAACTGAAAACTGCGTTTTCTGCCTACACCACTCTTCCAAGACAGAAAAAGCAGCTTTGGCAGTTGAATGCACCATAACTTCCAGCATCCCACTTCAATACATTGTGTTTAAACATTAAACAATGTTTATTGAGGCTATAGTGGCGATGACTACCATAAAATAAATCTTTACACTCTTTCATAAACACTTTAACAGACCTTTGCAGGATTCACAAAGAGATGAATGCCACTTTCACTGGAACACTCATCTCTGCCTCCTCCTGCTGTCGGGTTATTACTGCTAGTTTACAATCATAAGGTCTTTTCGCACTTCACTACATTTTTTGGATGATAAAAAGAAACCTCTGCTTCCCCCCGTTCAGACCGCCCCTGGTGATCCTGAGGTCTGTCTTCCTTTTATCGGCCTCTTCGCTTGTTCTCCCTCTCTCATTACCCTTTCCATCATCATTGCCTGGTACTGGTATTTTCCCCACCATCTCTTTCTCTCCTCTCCACCTCCCCTTCTACTCTGATTACATTTGTAATTTACATTTGCCGGCCTTGGCCAGCCACCGACTGCTCTCAGACCTGCATAACTCTTGTTGCCTTGTACGCAGCATGCTACTCATCTCTCCACATGCTGAAACCTGGCAATTTACTCCAGTCATCTGTCCACTAAGCTCCTTTCCCAATCCAAATTGTTTCTTGCTGTCAGCTCACCTGTTTGCTTGCTCTGATTTGTCTGTTTTCTTTCCCCCTACCCTTTCTTCCCTGTCATGTCTCACTTTACCTCTCATAGCTTCTGGTTTCATTTCTCCATACATATTGCCCTGCACTTTTCTTAGGTCAGGCCTCTGTTCTCCAGTATATTTTATAATCTGTAGCTTTGCCACCACAGTCTCCTCTGGAGAGTGTTAGCGATGCTTCTAGCATACCACCTGCTCATTTATTTGCTTTGGTCAAAACACCTTCCCTCATTTTGGATGCTTTTCCCTGTAGATAACCCACAAGCCCTTCTGCATTCTCTGCCAAAGCTAGATTAGCGAGCAGAGCAAAATGCTCACCTGTGGGCTCCCGGAGCGGAGCTGCTGTTCTGCCAAGTCTGGGATTTAAAGGCAGATCTGCATTTACAAATGTTCCCTGCCTTTTAACAAGTTCCCTGTCACCGAGGAAGTGGGGCAACCTGGCTCCACATGTGCTTCTATCACTTGGCGGTAGAAATTGCCCTTACCTGTGGCAAACTTTCTGGTCCACCTCTCACAAAGCTCCAAATAAGCAGGTGGGCAAAATGTGAAGGCTCCGGGTGGGCTATTCAAAATGATTTAAGACAGGAAGCTCTATCAACCCCAAGGTGTGTATCCCTCCACTCTCAGAACAGGAGGAACCTGTCTATTTTCATCATTGTGCATAATGTCAATATATCAACGTAGGCCTCTCCTGGGGCTTACACAACTAATCAGACATACTCCTAGTTTGCAAGCATTCAGTTCTAATGGGAATTGCATGTGTGCACACCGC
>NW_017728996.1:5894024-5904768 GCF_001723915.1 Gavialis gangeticus | reverse complement strand
CCCCCCCCCCCCCCCCCCCCCCCGGGTTCTGTTGAGCCCAGAAACTGGATAACCACCATTTGTTTTGGTCTTGTTTTGTTTTCTGATAGCAAGCTCCATTTCTAAGATCAAATCCTGTATAAATTTGGAAAGGGAGTCTAGAAACATATTAAAGTTTGCTTAATGTGTCCTCCAGGTACAACTGACAGTGAATATGTTGCATTTAAAAAAATAAGAAATTATTGGAACCATATACATTTGATAAAAGTTCGTCTGTATAGAATGTGGTTTCCACTAACAGCCTGGATGTGCATTACTGGAGAAGAGAAAGGACGCAAAGAAAGGCTGCCTTCTCAAAGACAGAAGGAGCAGTCTTATCTTTATGTATGAGGGAGTTACTAGCACTCTCTCTCAACAAAAGTTTTCTCCATTGCTGCTAAGCCCACAAAAGCACTGAGAACCATCTATGCTAGCCATGGATGCTGCTTGGTATTCAGGGGGTGACTTTTCCTCCAGAAACAGCAGCCGAAACAGGTTTAGCCTCTTAGAGCTGATCAGAGCTGCCCCTGCCCAGGGTTGAAGTCACAAATTTGCTCTGGCCAACTGCTATTGCAGCTGGCCTTCAAAGAGGTGCCACAGAATCTGGAAGGGAGAGACTCCAAAGGAGATATCAAAGCAGGTTATACTATTGGGCTTAAATTGTGGGCTGGGTTTTGTTTCCATGGCATAACTCTGCTGCTTTAATAAAAAGCTGCTGAAAGAGAGAGAGAGAGAGAGAGAGAGAGAGAGAGAGAGAACCTTTCTTAAACAAAAAATTCATCAAAATTGAAATTTTGGGGGCAGGAAAAATGAAAGAAATGTTTTGGTTTTCCAATCAGTGAAAATCAAAATGAAAACCATCATTTCCAAATGCCAAATCACTTTATTTTGATTGAAAAGTTTTTGTTTCAGCATCATCTCTTTGAAAGTTTTTGGAATGTTTTGATTGGTGAAACAGTTTGGCATTTTGACTTCATTCCTTTGAATGGAAACTAGCTGCAAAATAGCAATGCTTCCTATGGGGGAATAATCAGTTTTCCAAACAGTTATAATTTTTGACTGGGGCCACCAACCAACACAATGTTGAAGGATCAGTGTCCCCATAATGGCAAATTAAGCCTTAAAATATTGTAAATGGAGCATGTCTGTGTCTGCCTGAATGTACTCTCTAGTTTTACAACAGTGCACATGCAGACCAAGTGTGAAGATCCACTGAAGACTCCTAATGTTATAATCAGTTATTTTCAGAAGCACAATGAAGGATCCAGGAAAATGACTTTGGGCTTCGCAAGCCTATTACAAACACATGCAATAGATGTGCTACTGTAAAACATAATCAGCCTTTCGAAACTCCAGGGAAGAGGTTGCCCTAAATTTACCTGTTGTACAGCGAAATATTTATTACTAGTTTCTTAAAAAGTGTTCTCATTCACTCAAACATTTTTGTTGACATGGAAATAACTTTCATAGAAACACTTAGTCGAGGAATGGTTTTTATGTATTGTTGTATATCCATTAAGCAAAGGAGCAAACTGCATTTATAATTCGCTCACTTTAAACTGTCATGATCCATAATTTTAGCGCAGCCTTTTGCAGGCATAAAAATATGATCTATGTGTAATTAAAGTTAGCAAATCTACTTTCAGACTGCATAGAAAAACACAACCAACCCCCAATATCAATGCTTTATGTCACAATCTACCTTCATTTAGCTTTCACAAACAATTTTCACCGATGATAACCAGGAATTCTTCATAAATACACAGGATTCCTATCAACTCACTGTTGATAAATGTTGCTCATTTATGATTGTGTTCTGGATCTCGTATGGTATCTCACTATCAGGGCCAACCACGCTACTCCCACTAAAGTTCGCAGGAACTAGAGGTCCTTACCACCTTCTGGAAGCTTATACAGACCCCACACAATATCAAGGAGAAGGTTTCAGGGCAAGACTTCTATACATGAAGCAGTCCCTATTAGCAAAGCTTCAGGGCAGGGTGGGAGTAGAGTGGATGGGAATGACAGGGACTAGCCTTTCAGACAGTTCAGATCAGCAAAGCTGCTACAAACAACAGTGGAGTGAGTGGAAAATTGAAGCTGCTATTTTCACAAACAAAATACCGCAGTGTCTTTGCAGGTATATAATGGAAACTACAGTTTGACAGGCAGCCAGAAAAGGGTGCACCAGTGGGATATGCCACTCAGCTAAGTCCATGCTCCCCACCCCCAAACATTTCCTGGTTCCTTAGCATGCAAAAGGATTCAGATCTAAATCACTGGTGGAGGCTGAACTAGGCCACTTGAGGTCAGTGGAATTATGCATTTAAAATGAAGAGATGAAAACTTAAGAGTTAGTCAGCTGCAGCCTATTTGTAACAAAATCCTCAAGTTACTATGAAGGTCATGGGGAACTATTTTAGAAGATTTAGATTTACTAGAAAGTAGCAGAAATCGAGAGGCACTCACCTTGGGGTTCAGAAAGTGAGTGCTCTTTGGTTGCACTTGGATCCTATTAGCTTTCTGTACTTTCAAGGAACCAGCTGCTCAAAGCATCTAATGCTCACAATGAACAACCAGGCCTCCAGCAGGTAAAATTCACCGGGAAATAGTACAAGGAATTTCAAGTGTGCGCGTTGAGAGCAAGCTTTCAGTTTTCCTTTTCAGCCATAACCTTTAATCACAGTTTATAAAATAATATAGTAGGTGTGTAGAAGAATAGAGTCTCTTACTCCCATGGAGTAGGGAAGGAGACAGGGGCGTTTTTCCTCATATTCCTAGTAGGCAACCAGTTCTGACCTCAGGACAAATTATAGCAGCCCTGAAGGTGTTCTAACTTGTGCTGCCAGGAATAATTCCCAGTGGCTGTGGCACCACCCAGAGATCATCAGAGCATCCTGGCCACACTCTTTTCCAAGTACTCCTAGGAATGCTGACAGGTAAGAGCTGGCTGAGTCTGCTTTATACATTAGAGGGAATCCCCTTTGCAAAAGGAATCCTCAGATGCCTTTTTGGGAGCTAAGAATTTGTGGTATATTCTTTCTTTGCAAGCAAAAACCAAATGAAAGTGCAGCAGCATTTTTAAACAGAAGCTTAAATTCAGGATTAGTGTCTGCCCTTTGGAGGAATAAGTAGGTCTCTAAATTGTAGATCTTTACAGACATCGGCCTGTAAATTACAACCAATCGTACAAATTGATCTCATCTATTCATTTACCTGGTGAGTATTTAAACACATATTAGCATCAGCAGCTCCAGCAATGGAATTCTTTCAACTTTTCAGATCATTAAAGAAGATAATTTAGAGGCTTCTTTCTTTCCCAAACACTGGCCTATCCAATGGGTTTTTTTCCCTTAACAAATAAATGGAACAAGTTAATAATTAACCTCCTGCTTTGCGACCAGAAATCCTGACCTTCCACTACTGAGGCTGTCAAAATGCATGAACAAAGCTGAAAATGCCAAAGGGTTGTGCGAGTACCACCAGTGATACCAGGATACAGTTATTAGGGCTGAGTGAAATGGCACCGTTCCATTTTGCCTTGAGTTTCGACGGAACAGTGTTTCATCTCGAATTTCATTTTGAGTCAAAACAGCTGTTCCGTTAAAACAGAAAGGCTGTTTTGAGTTTTGCTGGGGAAGGGCAGTCAGACCAGCTGGACTGACTTCCCATCCCCAGTGCTAGATCACCCAGCTGGGCTGCTTTCCCAGCCCCTGGGCTAGATTGTACTAGGGGTGGGCTTCCACGACCTCTGGGCTAGATCGTTCCGGGAGCAGAGAGACAGCTCATCTGAGCTGCTTTCCCAACCCCCGCGCTAAATCGTGCCTCCCACCCCCAGTGCGAATAGTTGACTTCCAAAATGTTGTTACCAGCCTCATTTTGTTTCAAGGCTATTTCAACCACCTTTGTTTTGGGAAGGCAGCCCAGCTGAGCTGCCTTCCACCCCGGCGTGATCTAGCCCAGGGGTCAGGAAAGCAGCCCAGCTGGGCTGCCTTTCCACCCCCTACTGAATCTTACACTGGGGATGGGAAGTCAGCCCAGCTGGACTGACTTCCCATCCCCAGCCTATGGTCAAAATGCTTCAACTTTTGAAACGTTTTGACCAGCCTCGTTTTGTTCTGAGGCTACTTCAACCGCCTTTGTTTTGTTCTGATTTTGCTGTTTCAACCTTGAAATTGGTCAAAACAGTGTCGGAGCGAAATGGCTGGTGAAATTTTGCACAGCTGTAACAGTTATATCATGCAATGTTGCAGATCCAGATTACGTACATGCCACAAATGGAAACATTCAACTCATGGAAGCTCAGATCATGTCTCAATGTTCCCCAAGCCTCGGAGGCATTCTCTTTTTGGGGTGGGGGCCCAGGCTAGAACCTCCATAAAATACCATACAGCTTAGATACACAACTACAATGATGAAGACACTCCCTCCAAAAGAATCTTTCTACTCCCATATTGCTGTTGTTACCAATTTAAATATCTTCTAGAGCTAACTGCATCTCCTTTCCCACCACCCTCTCTCCTATCCCATCAGTCCTTGTCCTATAGCCCTGTTAGGAATTCTAGCTCTGCTTCTCAATTAATGTAGGTAATGCTTTGCTCATGGTCCTCTGATTTCTGCTTTCTAAAATAATATAAATCTCAGATGTAATTGGTGGATCCAAAAGGCTGATTTCCAGGACTACTCAGCAGCTGCAGCATCCTGATGTCTCTGCCACTCCTTGAATCAGACCACACAACTCTAAAGAAAAGGTGAGTGTAAAACTGCAGCAGTACACTAGTCTGACAGCTGTGCCTAGGTCAGGGAATGGGGCATGAGCAAATGTGCAGCAAGGCACTCACATAGCCTTTTAGCAGTGGAGGCACCCAGTCTGCCTGCACAGTCACCAAAACATCCTGTTGTCATCTTGCATATTCAGTTGCATATAAGCCATGGTCATTGTTTAGTTTCTAAATCGGGGCAGGTAAAATACAGTTTGTGGGCTGGAACTGGCATTTCCTTCTGGCCTGCAGCACCCACCAACAAATTGTACCTGCCCAGCCCTTCCACTCATGTGGGTGGGAGCAAGGTGCCCACATATGTACACGCCCCCAACATACCTTATTGCGCCTCACTCCCACCCTTGTGGCCTGGCCAGCACATAGCTTCTTTCTCCCCCCACTATTGATGCAGCCACCAGGGACCTGCTTCCCAACTGGCCTTCCCAAATACCCTATATCCCCCACACACCCCTTCACAACCCATCCTACACACGCACCCAATCACACCCCACCATATGCACACACACACCCCACCATACACATGCCCACACCCCATCAGACACACACACACCCATCCACAACACCCACACAATAGATAATACTAAGAATTTATTTTTGATTTATTATGCAATCACCTCTATGTGCAGAATGCAAACACAAATCATGACAAAAATATTTATTTATAAAATTAAAATATATTATAGTAGGTGTTTTTAATTTTAGCGTATCATTTAGTTCATCAGAGCTGAAATGTGATCAGTTTTGTTTGCTTTTATCATCTTTTATGGCTTTTATTTCCCTTTACCATGTTTTAGTAAATAGGCTAAAGAAGAAAAATGTTGTATCTGGCATAATCTTTCTCCTCCCGCTGACCAAAGTTATCTGCGCAGATATACATATAGCTATAGATATCATTATTATTATTCTTGTACTAGCCAACTGCCCATCAAGAATGATGAGGGGTGGGCAGGGATGGAATGCTGACACCCACCACCCTGCGCTGCTGCCGCTCTGCCTCTGGCCCTGTGTGCCTCCAACCCTCAGCAGTGTGTGCCCCTCCTGCACTGGTGCCACGGTGGGGGGAAGCTTGCACGTGGCAGCTGCAATCCACCACCCCGCACTGCCGCCATTGTGCATCTGGCCATGTGCAACCCCCTCCTCTCCTGGCCTTTCTCAGGGTCCACCGGTGGTGGCAGGGTGTTGCCACTGTGCCCTCACTCCTCTTCCTGCTTCCCTACCTCACTCCTCTGCACCACCTCCCCCTGCCTGTTGGCTTTTGTTGGGGCCCAGTAGCAGCAAGGCCAGAGCTGGGGGGAACGAGGCTAGCGCTGCACCTCAAGCACCCTGTGCTGCTGCCTCCAAGAAGCATGGCTGGTGGGGGGAACCCACTCTGGGCCCTCAGTCATGAATGATAGGGGGCAAGTAGGGATGGAGCACCGCCACCCAGCGCCCCATGGTGCCACTGTTCCACCGCCAGCCCTGTGTGTCCCCCTCTCCTGTACCCAGTAGCATTAGGGACAGACAGACTAAGGCTTTTATAATATTAAAATTAATACTAATGATGGTAATAAATATCTTCTACTGATGCAGAAACTATCAGCTGTTTATACACTTAAGATGGATTTATTAATTATACAAAAGAAGTCTCTACTTTGGGGCAGAGCCAGGTGAGCTGCACTGGTGCACTCTCTCTTTGATTCTTGCTCCAACCAAAGTTTAAAACCAACTGCCTGGCACTGGGCAGCAGTATTTCTAGTCAGGCAGTGCTTAGTGAGTCAACTGACTTCATGGCTCTTTGTCATCTATCTGATCCCTTCTAAACTCTTCGTTCCACACGTGTTAATAACTCTCTCTTCTTTTTCATGGTCTTGATGGCCACCGATTAAGCTAGACTTTGTTCTGCAATTCTGCTGCTGTCCACTGCTCCTGGTAACGAAGCTCCTGTTGCACAGCCCTGCAGATTGCTTTTAACCCATTCCAATAAAGTTATATTTGTTTTTGCTTCAACCTTAAACTGAATAATACAGACCTAGGCTGTATTTTATAAATATAATGGCTTTATAAAAATAATTTTTATTTTTATAGAAATAAATTATATTTTAGCAGGGGAAAAATACATACTGTTTTATATGTGATGGTGCACCTCATAATCTGCATCCCCCTTTTCAAAATCTAGATCTGCCCATGTCTCTACTATCTGTGTGAAACCCCTCTATTCAGGAGTAGCATGCATGTGTTGAAACCTGAAGATCCTGCAGGCTGTGATCCAGCAAATCTCTTCAGCAGTAGTTGTTTGATACATGAACCGTTCCACTTAAGTCAACAGAAATACTCTAAAGCATGCAGCACCTCTATCCGATAGCTAAGCAGGTTATGATTCAGCGACCCTCAGTGTTCGTAAGAAATGAACAAGGAATGGGTATCTAAATCCCCTGGACGTCATATTTTCTCACCTATTACACACACTTTTTTCCTTTGTTCTGCCTTTCACAAACAAGGTACATATTATATTCCAAGGTATGTTGTCTGTGAGCAAATATGGTCATTGCAGTCCTCACTCAGCACCTCCAAGAGCACAGCAACCCTCCACCACCATACTTTCGAAGGCATAACTTTGATGCCAGCCCAGGCGAGCCTCCCTGATCACCTGAAGCACTGAGCTATATTCTTTGAAGGCCCAGTTTATTCCTGGCCCACCCAGGACCCACATCAATATGTCCAAGAGCCTACAGGACCCCAACACAATACAGTGAGACAGCAGGACCTGATACCCCAGCACGTGCTGTTACTGCTAAGAAGCTCCAGCCTTTGTCACTTTGACGGGAAACAAATAGAAAGAGGGTTGTTTTTTTAATAGATTATCTAAATTATACATGAATATTCACTTCAGCGTGTAACTCATTACCAGCTCACCTCCTTAAACCAAAGCAGCCGAACATGGAAATAATTGGTTGCTTTCATAAAAGAGGTGACTGTTTTAACACTAAAATAATTGCTTATAATTGTGCTGAATTATTCCAATAATATATTACAATTATTGTGAAACCTTTATTAATTATACAACTGCAATCCTATTAACAAGGCTTCCATCATTTTTTCTCTCCCTCCAGTTAACTTGGTAGGTTAGAATAACTTCTCTCTTTGAATGTAATAAGTAGGTTCCGTTCACTGGCCCCCTGTCAACCCTCGCCTCCCACTCTCTAAATTCATATGGCCTGAGAATGCTGCTAAGTCCCTGGAGTGTGTGTGCCTTGCTTTGCTCAACAGTGCCTCAGTGATGAGCAGTAAAGGTCTTTACAACCCAACCTCCTCCTCATGTGCCCGCATATCCCAGAACCCTAGAGCCAAATTCAGCGAGGCGCTTAAATCTACACCCAACTAAGCATGTAAGTAGTCAGACTGGGTCTTAAGATCATTGCAATACTCTGGAAGGAAGAACTCAGGGGAGTTCCCTTCAGTGCTGGACCCCTTAAGCTTTTATACACATGCTCTGGGAGAGAGAGAGAGAGAGAGAGAGAGAGAGAGAGAGAGAGAGAGAGAGAGAGAGAGAGAGAGAGTGTGTGTGTGTGTGTGTGTGTGTGTGTGTGTGTGTGTGTTGCGGGGGGAGGCTTTAATTAGAGCAGCTCTGAGAGCCACTCTAATTGAAGTGCCCAGAGTGACTCATGTATCAGTGTCTCCACAGTTCAAAATGATGGCAGGGACACTTCATACAAAGCTTGTCCAATGAGCTTTAGATAAAGCACTTCCACTGCCATTTTGAAGTGCAAGGACACTGACACACAAGATGCTGGAGGCTGCTGGAGTACGGTAATTACCACACGCCAGCAGTCTCGATTAATCGAGTCTGCTCTGACGTGCTGTAATTACAGTGTGTCAAAGCAGTCTCACTGCTCGTGTATAGGTGCCTGAGGAGTCTGGGCACCTGCATCTAAATCTGCAAAGCCACTGAAAGAGAGCAGCCTCAGTGAGAAGCTATCATTGGGAGGAGACCACGATTTCCAGTTGGCTAGGACTTGGATCCAGCATGGATACCAGGCACATGGTAGCCACACTCAGGAGGAAGTTCTTTCCCAGCTTCTCTGATAGCAAAGATGCAGATCACTTTATTTGGAAAGGAGAAGCATAGAGGGATCTGAGTTTTGATTGCTGTGTCTCTTAAAAGCATCTGGGATTTGGCCACATGGACTAGTTTTTTCCTAGTACACACATTACATCACAAAGGGGCCCAGTTAGTTCTGCCCAGAGTTAACTCCTAAACTCTCTCACCCTCCTTTTCATCAAAAGCAGCTATTATTCTTCTGCTGGCCTCAGAAGGTGAGCCTGGCAGCTTGCTCTAAACACAATGAGGATTGTAGCCCCTCTGATAAGGCCATGTTATAGAAGCTGCAAGGCAGAGGACTATCCCACACCCCTAGGCAGGGTGTGAAAAATCTAATAGGCAGATTTAATACCTAACCAGCAAGCAAAAGGATTTGTGGAGCTGCATGGCAGAAGAAAGAGTAAAACCAGCCTAGCTTAATCCAGCCAAGGAAGTTGTTTAAAAATATACAAGGAAAACCTGATGTGCTGCTGCCCACAAGAAAAAGCAGCTTGTGTTTACATTTTCACTTCCCTGGACACAGACTACTCTGCGTAGGCTGGGCTCGGGCATACATGCTGGCATGGAGACCGGTTCACACACAAACTGGGTGCAGAAGCCTATCTGCGTGGGCCCAACATCCAGCAGAGGAAGAATGTAAACACAGGCTGTTCACCTTGGTGCGATTACTCAAATTCAGCAGCAGCTGGAAGGGGTGGGGTGTTGTAGAGGTTTTTAAGTACTCTTCAAGAAAGAGCAGATTGTCAGGACTGAAATGGACAGAAATCAATTCTGGCCTTTAACTGGTACAGGAAGCAATTCTGTTTCTGGTGGATGATAAATATGGCCTTATAAAGGTCTCCCAAGGTTCTTTAGACAGTGCTTTACTGAGCAGGGCTTTGTGCAAGCATTTGCTTCTATTTTAATCTACATGCACTAACAGTCATTTGCATGATACAATTCCCACTTTGAATTATCAGTTCAACATTGGACTTGGTTTCACTGAAGACAAACAGAGCTACAAAGTCCACACTCTTTGGAAAGGAAGCCACAAATCAGTCCAGCTTCACTCGAAACTGGGCCCACATCTGACAGATTTCATGAACTGTAGGGAATCTTGATTTACGGGTGATGCATTGACCTTTTGTGATGATTGGCCTTTGGAGGTATACTTCAAAGAGGAGTATACCTCCTCTGCTTGGGCCTGTAGGGGGGCTGTCAGGAAAGCTAAGGCGGACATAGAGCTAGGACTAGTGTCCAAGATCAAGGATAATAAAAAGTCCTTTTTCAAATACATAGGGAGGATGAAGAAGGCACCAGGTAATGTGGGGCCCCTGCAAAGTACACTGGGCAATCTGGTGGTTGCGCCAGAGGAGAAAGCGGAACTCTTTAACCAATTCTTCATGTCTATTTTCTTGTGCATGGACCGGGACTTCCCTGCTGTGATGCCAGATGGACTCGAGAAAAATGCCTCCAGATCTCAGGCTGGGGAGGACCCGATTAGAGAGCTTCTGGAGGGGCTGGATGTGTTCAAGTCAGCGGGTCCAGATGCTCTCCACCCCAGGGTGTTGAGGGAGCTAGCTGGGGTTATTGCAGGGCCCTTGGCATGGCTTTACGAGTGCTCGTAGTGCTTGGGCCAGGTACCAGATAACTGGAAGATACCTAATGTGGTCCCCATCTTCAAAAAAGGGAAGGGAGGGGACCCGGGCAACTATAGGCCCGTCAGTCTTACCTCTATCCTTGGGAAACTCTTTGAGAAGATCCTCAAGGATCACATCTGCGATGGGCCGGCTTCAGGGATGATGCTCAAGGGCAACCAGCACGGTTTCATTAGGGGCAGGTCATGTCAGACCAACCTGATTGCCTTTTATGATCAGGTCACAAAGGC
>NW_017728996.1:5885358-5893921 GCF_001723915.1 Gavialis gangeticus | reverse complement strand
GGGGAGACACTGTTTCCCCTAGCGCCCCCTGGCATGACAAGGAACAATGGACACAAATTATTAGAGAGTAGGCTTAGATTAGACATCCACAAGAACTACTTCACAGTTAGGGCGGCTAGGAGCTGGAACCAACTTCCTAGGGAAGTGGTGCTGGCTCCTACCCTGGGGATCTTTAAGAAGAGGCTTGACGACTACCTGGCTGGACTCATTTGAGTCCAGTCTTTTCTCCTGCCCAGGCAGGGGGTCGGACTTGAAGATCTACAAGGTCCCTTCCGACCCAACTTTTTTGATTCTATGAAAACCAAACCCAGGCCAAGCTTCAGGAAATCTCAGACTCTGGAAAAATCTGACATGGTTGACAAAGTAATATCTAGCTAAAATCTGCAAAATAGACAAAACCCCATGGACTAAATAGCTAAAAGAAAAGGATTATCAGGAACATGTCCTCTGCAGCAACCTACAGAAATCAGTATTTGCTCCTAAGTCATGTAGAATACGCTAAGCTTCGGACCTCTAGAAAATCTCTTCATCCATATTTCTATCTGATGATAGGATGGAGGAATGAATGGAATCAAAATAGCATGGGGACAGGGAGGCCCAGAACAAAGGAAGAAGAAAAGTATCAAGTATCCAGCAGTCACTCAGACTGGCCACAAATCCTTGCTCTTCAGGGAGGCTAGTGCACCATAGAAGTCAGAGCTTGTTAAATATATTTTGAGAAAATGGATATCTATCAACAGCAAAATTTTCTGTTAAAAAAAAAAAACATCAAAATTTGTGAAAATGTTCACATTTGAGAATTTTTAAGAATTAAGAATTTTTGTTTTGAAATTGTGGGGGAGTCCCCATTTTCTTGTTTTGAGTGTTCCCCTCCTCTTTTACCTTGTACAGTTGTGAAAGGAGTGGGCAAAGCGTTCTAATAAAGACAGACAGTGAGAAAAAGAACCTTTTTTTCTTCTCCAAACAGAAAACAAATGGGAAAAAAGGAAGAGAAAACAATCAAAACATTATACACAGTGAAAGTTTTAAAAGAAAACAAAGATGTAATTGCATTAAAATGTCTTTTTGAATTTTTTCATTGAAAGGTGGGGCAACATGAAAAATTGCATACAAAATTAAGGCTCTCTCACTCTCTTTCATAAAGAAAAACCACAATTTCTTCTTAGCTCTACCCAGCACACACAGAGCTTGGAGAGGATCACATACACAGAACTTTTATGGACTCTCAAGACCCCAGTACACTAGTGCCTTGTAACAGGGGGGCCTCCTCTGGGCCAATTTCCCTGTGGCCCACCCACCTTTTTCTGGGCTAACCCCCCGCCTTCTCACTCACCATGCCTTGATGATAATTAATTAATTGTTGTTATGGAGCGGGAGGCTGCCCATTTCTTGCCCCAATGCCAGGGGGCGCGATCTGTGGCTCCGTACCTCCCCTACACCGCAGCCCATGCCTTGCAGATGGCATCCTCTGTTGTCAACATCACCAGCCCCACTCTGGGCCCCAGAATCTTATTTGAACCCCACCTGGATCCCTCCATTCAGGCGGCCTATTCCACCTTCATTCCAGGCTGCGTAGCTCCGAGCTGTTCCCCCTTACATGTGTGGTCCCCCCAAGACCTTTGGCTACACTGGCCCTGGCCTCACCTGCAGGCCAGTCAGAACCCCAGGTCCTCAGCTCTGGGCATCCATCGTGGTGGGCCCCTGGCCCTTCCAGTCCTGGCCCCAGCACTGACCAGTCGGGGGATTTCAAGACAGGTTCCCGAGTCTATGGTTCCACTCTTTCCGGGGTCCACCTCCCAGACCCTACAAGGGGGTAACCCACCCAGCTGTGGGAGCTGGGGTTATTAAGGCACCCCAACCCACCTTTCACTAGGGTGGTAACTGGCTTGGCATTTCCTGGGGGCTCCTGCACCACTGAGAGCCCCACAAGGCCACCCATTTTCAGCAGGGTGCAGTTTTAGGTCATGCCCAGGACCAGGAGCCTCCTAACCATCCCCTACAGCTCCTCCCTTATCTCCAGGTTGTTATGGAGCCTCATAGGCAAGCAATGATGCTGCCTCCTCAGCCAGCAGCAAAATGTCCTGTTTATATGGGTGGCCAGAGCTCTAAAATGGCTGCCACAGTTAAGCACCTGCTGGCCGCTTGGCCCCAGGTCTTAAAGTGGCAGGCACAAACAGTGCCCTGCCACATGCCTCTAATACAGATCTTCTGATTTTAAGGAAAATATCAAGACCACTGGCCCCCAAGGTAAAGGGTTAAACAATGGCAATGTAGTGTGTCCCGGACCTTACTCTCATCATGAGGATGTGCAAGTTTCACATCCGACAGAGCACAGAGTATACCACAACTGGATACACCCTCATTCAGCCCCTACTGGACTAGACAGAGGCTTTGCTGCCTTCATAAGAAATTAGTTCTTATAAACATGCAAATCTAAATCCTTTGGGGCAGTGACTTTGTTTTCCTTGTATTGGGTCTACCTAATAAATCCCACCTATCCACTTATCTTTATTTTATTTTCCCTTCTCACAGAGCAGAAACAATGTGCAATCACTTGAACATGAACACAATTGAACCAAACAACAAATGGCCTGAATATTCAAGAACAAATTTCATAATGCAAGTCTATGCAATGCAACAGTTTTCTGTAATACTGATTTTAATACCTAATATTGTTATAAACATTCACAGTGTGAGAACAAGTGGTTTCCAGGGGAAATGGTAGGCTAAGAGACAAAGAAGCTACCAGGCTTTTCTCCTGCAATATAACTGCCACATCTGGAGAGGTCACACCCCATTCTAAGATCATGGGACTAGTTGGATAAGCAAGGGGCACAGGATTGGGTCCAAGACACACAGAGACTCAGAAGGAGGAGACCCACTGGCATCTATGAAACAAGTACTGAATGCTACTCCTCTGAGGAGCTGTTTTATGATCTCTCTGCACAGGGACAATTGGTTAGAAAAGCAGTGGGACAGTAAAGAATAAGCTCTTCAGTGCATCAGGCCAGGCAGTCACAGTGTTAACTGTAGAGCTCAGTTTCAATGCTTGTGACCAACTTTACATTATGTGGTTGTTTGCAAAGGTAAAATGTCATTCAACAAGTGTTTCAGTGATCTGACCACTGGAGCCCTTCTTCCTCCCACATCCTTCATCAATAATGTTACACACTCTCAGATGAGGATATGTAGAGAGAGGTCTCCTTCCTTGCTAGTTAGTATTGCAGCAGTGCCCAGCAGTACCAGTCACAGCCCAGAACTCCAAAGTGCTGGGAGCTGTACAACTATAGAACAAAAGGACAGGACTGTCCCCAACAGCTGACAGTCTCAACGTGTCTCAGGGCTTTGCCACACATTCAAATTAAAGCTGGATAGAAACCAACTATAGAGTTGTTAACATTTTTAAGCACTAACTTTGGAGCTGGTTGGCTCTTTTTTATAGCTGGACAGTCATTGTATGGTGTGATAATTACTTTGCATGTAAACTTATTGTGTGATTAACTCATTAATTGTGCAATAATTACTTTGCACTTGTGGCCAGTCTTACTTTGCATGTGGGGCCAGGCTAAAAGTATTGCACGATTAACCAGTTAATTGTGTAATATATGTAACGTGTAGCAGGGTCCTCAGTCACTGCCAGCATTTGCCCAGCCCACTCTGCACCGTCCCTCAATAAAAGTCTTTCAGAGCTAAGCAAACAAGACAAGAATTGCTCTGGGGGAAGGAAGTGAAGGGAAACATACTGCTTATGATAAGCCAGCAGGTAATGCTTTCCTATGCCTCCTCTCCACCATATTGATGGAAATATCCTGACCTATGAAGGATGGAGCTTGGTGCAGCAGGCAGACAGTCTGTGGAAGAACTCTGGCACGTGAGCAACAAAGGCACTGAAACACAAAGTTGGTATAACCACTGTCTTATTAAAGTTTAATTCAGAGCTGAGTATAGGAGTTAAACCCAATGTTAAACAAAAAACAGGATCAACTCAGAGGTCAGGGATAGAGCTGATTAGGGATTCCCATGCTCCTGCCTAATGAGCAAAACAGCTAAGAGGGTTACTTTAAAAGTCAGAACCTGCAGAGACCTCTGTAAAGGACTCAAAAGAGAAGGCTGTATTGCTGAAATGGGATCTCTGCACACTAAAGCCAGGTCCTACAGAGACAGTGCAATTGAGCTTTGGTTTGAATCCAGGACAACGTATGAAGCATTTCCTTGGGGAGGGGTGTCTCTTTCAATTGGCTTGGGAAGTCCAAAGAGTCCAGACTTAGACACTTTAGAGTCTTATGTTAAAATCAAGTGAAGAGAAAACCAACTCACTGAAGAAGACAGAGACCGCATTTCAGTGCTCTGTATAAATAGCCTGCAATAAATCTCATCCATGCGGTGGGCTCTGCTCTCCCTCACAAGGGAGCCCTTCTTCAGATCAACAAGGCCAAGGGCTGGTAATGTATTACTGGACACAGTGCAAACTTAAGACAGGCAGGCAGCCTACTCACAAGCCTGCTCTGAGATGCCCTGCAGAGGTCAGAGCTACATTCACCTCGATGACGTTCAGAATTTTCCTAGGATGAAAAGAAATGTCCAGACTCTTTTATAAGGATAGATTCACTTTCAGGAGACAGTACAGAGCGAGTATAAACAGAGTTTAGTTGAGCTGCGACAATTTACACAAGCTGAAAATCTGTCCCTCACGGTCTATTTTGTATGTGTGCCCCAGACCCCAGTCATCTGTTGCCCCAGACCAACTGCCCCTTTCCCTCCAAGTGGAGGTCAGAACGAAACAGCTTGACTCCAGCAGACAACATCCCTGAAATCAGCACTGCTTGGAGTTTGCCTCGTATCCAGAAATCAGCAGTGGCTCCTTCAGACATCTTTTATCTGCTCCAATTGCCCAAAGCATTTTGCGAACATTTGAGCAAAAATCCAAGCCTGGGAAATGGCACGGGCTCCTGTTAAAGTGCTCCACTTGTCTCCTCTGATTTGTGCTGTGGCTTTCGTAGTTTGTAAAGCAAACCACCTTCAGATTTAGCAAAGCAGCTGCCGTTCTCATTCATCATGAACCTCAGAACCAGAGCATTCCAGCTGCTCCAGGGCTATACCCTTAAATGTGATCTTGCTGAGATGTTATACTTGCCTGTCATTCTGACCTTGGCTATTTTCTGACATGGAGATAAAGATGAAAGAGGGTCTTGCTCAAATGACAGTTTCTTTAAAAAAATCCTGATGAAAATGACACTGTGTATATACACTCGTATTAATGACCAGCATGTCATTAGAGAGGACTGTTATAATCGTGTTCTCCCCCTCTCAAAGGAGATAACATGAAAAAAACAAGGTTTTACTCTAGTAGTAGGAATATGCAAAGAACTCCTTAAAACAACAGTCTGATCAAGTTTCCTATTTGCTTTGTTAACAACCTGAGCAGCGAACAGCTTGAACATCTCCTTTATTTTTTCATTTCTAACCTGATAAATTCAGATTTAAATTCCCTTTTCTTGACACCCAAACTTTGGGGGAAGTCAGGTCTTGTTGTGAACTTCATTTATCATGCCCATCCCCAGCCATAAGGACTGCCTTACTTATGGTCACAAACCAGAAAGTTGTGGGGGTGTTAGCTTTCCCCAGGATGAAAAATACTTATCTTGTCAGTCTGGCCTGAGGAGTGGCAGTCCTGGTTTAGAAAAGAAGATCTTACCCTCTTCTAAGGCCAAAAGCATGTGGAATTCAATAGACATTTTCCACTGGGCTTCGCTTTAAGATCTGATTGAGCAAAGCATGAGCTTAACTTTAAGCATGTGAAAAGTCCCGTTGACATCCAGGTGCTTAAGAAAGTTAAGAAAGTGAGCATGTGCTTTGCTGGATTGGAACGTAAGGGCTCACAAATATGGATGGCTATTACTCAGAACTAGAAGAGACCAAGTCACCTCAACATTCAATCACCTCCCTACAAGAACTCCAAACCACTGCATCATGCTGCTGAAAGTTAATTGCTTTGAAATGATTGAACAGGTGAGCAGGAAAGTTCACAGTGAACACTTGCATCTATAAAACCCAGAACAGGTTGCACAGTCAAAATAAGCATGATTTAATCAGTAAGTTAAAAGGGGGGACAAGAAATCTTATTTTTAATGATTTTTTCTTTTAATGAATGAGAACTCTTTCTTTCAGCATTGTTAAAACCTTGAAAACATTTTATTCAACAGTTTCTTTAGTTAATACCTCATTACTTCTCTTTTTATTGTTGTGGTAATCAAGGCTTAATATATCGCAGCTTTATAGTGTGAAATCAAGGCTAGGCCTCCAGGCATCAACAGATTTACAACAGCATGCAGCAAAATACAGGTATAAAAGCATGCAGAGTTGAATATGGCACAGGTTTTTGGGGGTCTTTTCTGTAACTGTTTAGCAGTTCATCTAAAATTATTTAAACCTTGACAACTGTTGAACTTCAATATTTCTTCTGATCAGTCATGGAGGAGTTGCATAGAATTGTAAGCTCTTCAAACACTATCTTTACAGGACAAGTTGGTCAAGGTGAAACTTAAGAGGCTGAGAAAGATACTTAAATTGCCTGGGAAATTTAAAGACTGGAGATGTAACTATTCCAAATATTTAGCTGCATATATTCCAATGGAATATCAATGGAAACGGCTCATGGCAGGGAACTAAAATTAAACATCAAAACCTCACCACAGAGGAAGAAGCCAATAACGTTTGTGCTCAAGGTTTGTGTCAGGACCTGGATTTGTCCCCACTCCTGACAGGGTGACACTCACCCTGATAGGAAAGGCTGGCTTAAATCCCACCTAAATCCCGCTGTGGCCACAAGTGGACAATTTAAACATGTTGCCTAGGCCTCACGTTGAAGCTCTGCCAGTTGGTATTTCTTAGTGTAGCATGTTGTTTGGGTGCCAAGAGGACCCAGGTCTACAAGGCCATAAAAAAGCTCTCAGCCCCACTGGGGTAAGCACTCAGTAGCAGTGGGAGACACCCAGCATAAAGTTGGTTCTAATCCTAAATCTGGTCTTCAGGTGAGACTGGCCAGGTAGTAGGTAAAGAGCCAATGATCTGTTGTGAACTCAATAGAGGATGGCAGGAGATCCTACTCCCAGAAAACAGGTTAAAATAGCCTACACTAAGCATAAGGGCTGATGTCTTTGCCTCCAAAGTTACCAACACATAACTTGCAATAAGAAAGCTTTCTGTTAGCCCTGCCAAAAATTCAAATAAAAGCTGGACAGAAACCAGCTATAAAGCTGTTACACATTTTCAAGCACTAACTTTGGAAGTGGCCGATTTTTTTTTTATAACTGGATTTACATTTTTATGGTGTGGTAAAAATGTCTAAAAATAGTCTAAATTTATTGTGCAATTAAACAATTGATTGCAAGATCATTACTTTGCATGTGTGGCCAGTCCTACTTTGCATGTGGGACCTGTCTAAATTTACTGTGTGATTAACCAGTTAATTGTGTAATACATGTAACGTGTAGCAGGGGCCCATGAGATCTTGAGTACTCTATTCACATACACGTGAATCTCCATAAAGCCAGCCCCACAGTAAAGATGAGGCAGTCAGTCCCCCTACATTCTGGGTATCTAATCATTTGAGTGGGAACTCAAAGGTGCCAGATATGATACTAACCACAAAATTCCCTTACAAGCCGTTTGCTACAGAAACTAGTGTGTTCCTAGACTAATGAACACACTAAAAGACATTTAACTTTGACCTCCAAACACTTACTGTCCGGCACAGCACTTAGTATTGGGCATAGCACCACTGACTTCAGTAACTGCCGACTTCCATGAGACCATTCACAGTTATAAGCACTGCGCTTCATAGTAGTAAGTGCTTGTTAGATCAGACCTTAAGACAAGAATGCTTGTTGCACTGCACATAACAAATGGTATGAGGGACAATGGACACTATAGTCCATTGAATACAGTAATTATATTAATAAAATGAAAGCTTAAATTTTGAAGCTAATCCTGGGGTATCATTTATAAAAGTTAACAGGGCATATTTAATTTAGGAATTGGCTAACGCTCCTCTCTCCACAGCTGAAACCTCATAAATGAAATATACTGGATCACTGCCCAGCACGGAAATAAAAGTTATGAATAATGTTTCTATCTCAATCATTGTCAGGGCTTTAATATTCCTAATTACTTTAAAAAGCTAAATATTCAATATAGGAAAAACCTTTTTTTTCTTTTTATCTTCACTTGCAAGATTAGTGCAATTTAATAAGAGTCACTGGATAGTTTGAGTCCACAAGGCCTATCTGTAGGCTGACATCTCATCCTTTCGTCTTCATTATCGCACAGAATGGAACTTTTATTACTTTGTGCATGCATGCTATTGCAAGGTTTTTCCCTCCCAGCTTTGTTATTTTAACATCTCTTAATTGTTATATATTGCATAAATACTGACCAGCTCTCAGGACAGGCACATTCATTTTTAGAAATAACCAAATGGCAAAATTAGTTCCTGAGATTCTGGGCAATATTTTACAATGGAAGGAACTATTTTTACCAAGGGCTTTGGGGGGGGGGGGGGGGG
>NW_017728996.1:5881287-5885348 GCF_001723915.1 Gavialis gangeticus | reverse complement strand
GGGGGGGGGGGGGGGGGGGGGGAGAAAGAGACTATAAATAGCTATTCAATATTATACACAGCATCTCGTTTCCCCAGACTGCTTATCAGGGGATGTGTGAGGTCCTTCCTCCACAAACAGAATGATTCCTATGTCCTCTTGCACCCAGCCTCCCCGGAGCAGGGCTGGAGACAGAGCACTGATGACTGACTTGGCCAGCCGGGGTTCCGTCCCATTGGCTTCAATCACAGGAGCTGTTTTTACCCCGGGTCCTATTTAACCGCTGCTGCCCTTTGAGCCTGTCAATATTTCTAATGCGTCTTCCTCTATAGTTACCCTTTCTATTATCTTCGTGCTTGGCAAGAATGGTTTTTTTTCAAGCTACCAATCAATCTGGGGAAGAGGGGGAGGAACAAAAACTAAAATGAAATGTTCACTCGGTAAATGACTTGAAGCATCTTTCTAGATGCAGCTTTATTTGCTTCCCTGCTTCACAAATAGACTTCACTTAACAAGCTTATTTCCATTATGTCAGTAATGGATGGAGCCTACATTGCATAACTCTCCGATGTGTACACTGGAAATCATGCTAGCAGTTTCATTCTAGCATGAACTAATTGTGTAAAAAACCTTATTTTTACCAATTAAGAAGAGCCTGACATACTCTCAGTTGGAAAGCCTGTGTGTTTTAGAGTCCGAAAGTGAGAATGAATCTCCTAATGAAAATATCTAAAATACACGGAACTCCCACCCTGTGCCATCACCCTTCCTCTCGGAGAACACAGACTGTGAGTTTTAAATCAGAAGGTAAAATCTCATTCTCAATTCAAATCAATAGAAAAAAATCCCATTGATTTCAACAGGCTCATGTTTTCATCCAGAATGGTCATCCATCACAGGAAGCGTTTTGGCAAGAACTGCAGCCTGGCTAGTAGATGAGGCAAAAAAAAGTATCACACCAGAGATAGCTTTATACAAACATCTATCATTAATGCTTTACTGATGAGAAAGAAAGAGTTAAAAGCATTCGTCATTGCATTTAATAGAACTTCATAAAAACAAAAGCAACAAAGAACATGGAAAATCATCACCACTCTATTAGCAGAGGTAAGATGATGCCCCAAATTAATTAACTTGCAAATTAACCAGTACACCTCATTTTCCATTTAAATCAGCCATGTTCCTAAGTGACTAATTTCTTTTGGTTGTAAAAGTAACATATGTGTCTTTAATACTTTCTTCTAAGCCTGTACTCACCACTGGAGCAGTCAGCACCTCCCCAGCCTGGCTCACAGTGACAAGTGTCAGGAGATACACATCGTCCATGCACGCACTCCTCTGTGCAAAGAGCTGTTAAGAAAGCAAATAAAACAATGTAAAGCATATATGGAGAGCAGTAAGCACAAGCTGTCATTGTTCCTGAAAGATCAATATTTTGTTTCAAACAAAGCAAAATCCTACTTGCAGAAATAATATATTAGGTGACCAAACTAACTGTGTAAGTCTCTCTTAGACATAAGTTCATATCCTCATCTGTTTTTTGTAATGGAAAAAAATCTAACACCAGAAATTACTTTGGATAGCAATTTTTTCTCATAATAAAACTCTTACCAAAATGACATTTAGGACAATTATTCTTGGTGAATGCCACCTTCTTATAATGCACTCAAAGTTGCTGCAGCTCATAACCAAAAAAGGAACTGAGTCTTAATAGTGTATTAAGATCCAAAATAGATTTGTAAAAATAGCCAGAGGAAAATAAATCATTTTACTACATAATACTGAAGTCACAGCCCTGTCTTTTCAAGGTCATCAAGTTTTCCATAACTAAAAATGCCCCATATCTTATTTGTCCAGAGGTGGATTACTGAGAGTTCAATCTCCCCTAGTCTCCATCTATGAAAAACTAGCTGCATTTCCTGTCTCACTTGTCAATTGGCTAGAAATCTACTTAGGAGAAGCTCCTTTTCTTCTTCCTTAATAAGAACAGTTCTTTGTTTGAAGACATTTCTTCTCCCATGCCCCTTCAACTGCTGACCTATTTTACAGTACATGTTGGCATTCCCATCACATAGGGAAAATGTAGAAAATGCTTAAAAACAAATTCAAACGCTTGAGCCCACTGCGTGGCTTCTGGCTTGGCCTACAGAGTATCAGTGAAAGTTCTGCAAGGCTAGTGACTGTTGGTGCTCAGTTGCACACACCTTACCCTTGTCTATACTAGGATGTCACAGGTAATAGTGTGAGCGCTGGTTCACACTGCTGCACCATTAAGAGCTGCCTGGAAGTCACTGCCAGGGGCTGCTGAAGCTGGCTCAGGAAGGAGCTGCTCCAAGAGGGAGGAATCCAGACACCATAGCAAAACCCTATTTTTACCTTGTAAAACAAGGCCACAAGGAAAACATTTTGAGAATATCTTTTTTAAGATGTTACAGCAGGAACTAGACTAAGACAACCAAACTCGTTTCACTTCAGCCAACAAACAATCACGTGAAAACTGATTATTAGGGCTAGTACCAAACCTGAAACCCTTGTACTTTCCTCCCCTTTACCATTAGTGGGATATAGGCTTACTCATGTACCTAAACACTGATAGTAGGGTGTTCTTATTGGACTGTTTGAAGCACAAGATTTGCTCCCTTCGTAAATCTTTCCTTTTGGTCTGGATGCTCAAGTTAGCATTCTGAATTTGGACCATCTGAGGCTGAACCCAGAAACCTGTTTCAGGAAACTACATAGATTTAGACCCAGCACCAGTTTGTAAGTGGTGTTCTCGTTATCCCAAAGATGGGACAAATCTTCTAGTCTTTAGCCTACCGAACAGTTCATCAGCAGGATTTCTGACTTGCTACCAGGACGGCAAAAGCGTCTGTGTCAATAGATTCTTTTCCGGGTTCTGTCTGGCAAAACTGCAATTGATTCATTACTCGGATCTTGTGTTCAGATCGTACTGCAGGAGATACGAAATACTGACAGCTAATACTCTAAACTCGTTGCTTTCTGACTTGATTTTGGGTTGCAGGTATGAGACCAAATCTAGGCTGGGGCATTAGAAAAACAGGGTTTGTTCATATAGAAATATGAGCCACCACCTATTTTTGCAGACATTTCAGAGCTGTTTGTCACCTCAGGTCAGGAACAGCAGTGGAGCTGCAAATAAATATAAAGGCACAATATGTTGGGCAATCTGTATGGGGTACAGTTCAAGTCTACCACAAGATGCTATTCTTACTAATGTTACTGTATCACATTTGGCAGAGCTGTGCCTGATTTACAATGGTAAGTGTGATCAAAGAATTTGGTCCTGAAATTTGGAGCACTTTCAATTCTTACTTTTCTTTATTTATGTTTAAAACAACAAGTCAGTCCTCTCCTCTTTATAAAGCTCTGTAGCACTTTTTGTTGTTTCCACAAGGTGATCATAGTTCCTGGCTATGCTGTGAGCCAGAAGGCTGACTGAGTGATTGTTTTTCTCTCTCCACATTACAAGAAGGACTTCAGCCCCTAAGCAGCGTGTCAAACTGACTGGCATTTCTGGTGTAATACTGATTTATTAAGATCATAGGAAAGCCTGGCTAGAAGGGACCAGACGAGGTCATCTAGTCCAGCCCTCCACTCAAGGTAGGAACATCCCTGACTAAACCATCCCAGCCAAGTGTCCCTTTAAATTTGCGTGGAAACAGCCATAAAAGTATGTTGCAGATTATTTTATGCCACACAAAACAGGTAAAAAAAAAAAAAAAATTTCCCCTGACTGCAAAAAAAGAAAAGCCTATTTTCATGTACTTTTCCCTACTATGACAAAAGAATGTTAACAGGCAGAAGTCATTTTTCCATCTATAAACACCTTTGCCACAAAACAGAAAAATGAAGCACATCCCAGTTTTCTTGCAAGACTAGGAAAAATGAAAACACAAAGATCCGGAAAGTCTCATGCCTATTACCTACCATCAGTGTCCCATCTGCAGAATCCACTGACCCTGCGTGCTTGCTGCACAGCAGTTTACCCAGTGCAGAAGAAAATTACCTTTCTCTGTAACTCCCTGCGACAACTTCTGCCTTGATAAACTTGGATGCTGTTT
>NW_017728996.1:5869746-5876287 GCF_001723915.1 Gavialis gangeticus | reverse complement strand
GCCTATTACCTACCATCAGTGTCCCATCTGCAGAATCCACTGACCCTGCGTGCTTGCTGCACAGCAGTTTACCCAGTGCAGAAGAAAATTACCTTTCTCTGTAACTCCCTGCGACAACTTCTGCCTTGATAAACTTGGATGCTCAACTTCATTAAAGGGATTCAGACAGCATGCTGGTGTGATGTAAAAAACAATGACAGACAAAGTGCATTGGAGGTACAAGTACTGAGTGGCTAGTCATATCGTGCCAACCAAGTCCCACCTAGGTCACCAGTCTGTCGACTGAAAGACCAACCAACGTTTAAAATTATGATTGGGGCAGGTATGGGTGCAGGCCATCTATCAGACCCTAATAAGACTTGGTTAAATCCCTAAATAAAACCCACTTCCATATACCAATGGGAGAAAGGGATATTTATTAGTAGGAACAACAACAAAGCAACAATACAAACAACAACAATAGCTAATTAATCAACAACAATAACAACCATAATCAACATTGTGCTAATTACAGTTTCAGGATTAGCCAGTGGCCTCCTAGGCCCTCCACTCACCCTGTTCCTCAAGCTGCCTCCAAGGGCGCAAGGCATGCTGCCCTGTAGCTTCATCCACAGATAAACACTTGGTCTTCACACGGACCCTTCACACCCCCCCCCCAGCACCCCAGCCTCTCAGGCACTCTCATTCAACACTGCATGCCTTCAGCCGGCCCCCGCTCCCAGATCAGAGATTGGAAGCATTCATATGGCCTCACCCTGCTAGGCTAAAGGGGACCTGTAGGAGATAGTCTCTCTCTGGAGACCTGGCCCACAGATGCCAAAAATCCTTCAGCTGGCTCCCAGCTCCTATGAAGGACCCCAGCACCCAGCTGTCTCGCACACTAGATACTCTCTTCCCTGGCGGTCTCTCTCGTGCTCACTCTCAGATGGGCTTATATATGCTGCCAGCCCAACAATGGGCATTGTTCTCACACTGACCAATCACATGCCTGCGCACGTGGTACCTTTCTGTCGCACACAGCGCCCTACCTCTGCACACAGCAGTCTGCCTGGCAGTCACTCTCGACCCTCAATTCTACCTCAGGAGAAGGACACATTCTTCCATCCAAAACTACTCAGGTGCTGCATACACTCACACCCCACAAGCAGGGCAAATAGGCACATCAGTTCAAGAGTCCACTGCACAACCCAGGGTGCGTGCTTAACTCCACAAAGGGAAAGAGCCGTGCCAAAACTGGGCCCTCTGCACTCAGCACTTACATAGAGACCATAGTGGTATTTACAGCCCACAGTGGTACTTGTTGTAAAGCAGCTTTGAATAGATCAAGTACTAAGAGCACTGTAGAAAGCCACACTGTACTCTGCGATCTTTTAATTTGGTGAAATAATATGGCAGGGCCTGATTCTGACCTCACTGGAGCAAATCAATTGAAACCAATGGAATTACACTGGGCTGGACCCCCAAGACGACACGGAAAGCCCTTTTCCTAAATGTAAGGTTAATTTGCCAAGAGTCAGTTTATTTGAGGAGGCAACTAATCAGGAACCCTGCTATTGCCTTCGATTTGAATCAGATCTATAATATCCATATAAAAGGTCAGGTTATGGCATTTCTCTGAAGTATAACCATTGCAAGTAAAAATTTCAAATTCCCCAATATAATGGGGAAATCTTGTCTTGCTATAATCTTTAGAGTTTAAAATTAATTTTTCTTTCTATTAACATTCCATATAATAGGATGCCGTGGTCCCCAAGGCATTCTTCATAATATACTTTGTACAATGGTTTGTAAATGATCTTACTAGTTAATGAAACTATAAAAATTACTTGCACAGAAAGGTCAAAAAAAATAAAGATAAGTATATACTTTCTGACACTGTCCAGCTTGACACGCAGTTATAGCCCCCTGGAGTACAGACAAATCAGGCTAATGCAAGTCATATCATTCTTACCGGCACAATGGCACTAGCATTTCAACCTTTGGAATTCCACTGGTTTTATGTCTGCTTTTCCCCTGACCACTCTGAACAATCCAGCACCTCATTGATCAGTTTATTATTAGCATTCTTGGCATGAGCATAAGATCAGTTTGTAGTTTGATTCAGCCTGGTAATAAAGTGACCTACATCAAAGTCCTGCCAAAATGCCAACTTTGTAGCAACGCATTTAGCATGAGTTATTTCACCGTATTCAAGGTCACAAAGAAACTGCTCCTTATCATGGAATAAAGTCAACAAAGGGAGTCCTAAAACAATCCATTCGATGCTGATCACTTATTCGCTTTATAATTGCAAACGCTGGTTCACTCAACATATAAGATCAGTCCTTGCTGAAACAGACATACAGATTACATTCTTCCCAGTCTTTAAATTATTATTTGGTTTTCTTTAAATGCTACTCTTTATTTTCAATCACTATAGCCACTTTGGGCTCTACGATACAAATAACAGGTTGAAAAACAACTGTTTTATCTGAGGAGCTGGAAAATCATTCAGGTGTTCTGGCTGCAGGATACAGAACAGCCACAAAGTGTTGTCGTCATGACCGGTGCAATGCTACCTATGGAAACTTCTGCAGTTAGAGTTAACTCAGGGGGATTGGGAGCCAGGTTAACCAGCTCACACTGGTGAACTGGAATTAATTCAGTGCGAGTTCCTCTGTCCTCACTGGTGTTGCTTTCTTCCGCATGTGTTGCTAAGAATTTGGGGGGCATATCCTATGGTGCTTTGTGCTGCACTTTTATACCCCATGTTAACTCTCTAATATCTAAGGGCCTGTCAGCAGGGCAGTAAGCAATGAGACTAATCTGTCACTTGGCCTTTTTGTTCTCTCCTTCTCCTTCCAGGAGATTTACATGCACAGCAGTATTTCATCAGAGAATTAAGGAGCGAAGGTGAAAGCTTTTTCTTTCTTCTAAATATACATGCTGGTCTGTATGTATATTAGAGCAAGCAAGGTAAAAGAAACATGTTGCGCACTTAGGGGTAGATGGGTTAGGGTACAGTGATCCTTAGTTTCTGGACAGGCTTATTCCAAAAAGTCTTGAAACATCCCTAAAAATGTTCTGTTTCCTTCACTAAAGAGCTTTATTCCTTATGATGGAGATCCCCTTTGTGCCAGAAGGGTGTTGACCCTAATCCCAAAACCCTACAGTGTCCTTTAGGTATCCTGGGCCCAGACCAGGGAGGTAATGACTAACAACCAACACCTTGATCTTGATTCACAATTCTATGGGTTTTGGAATACCAAGGATAGATCTGAAGTGCTGATAGCAGCCTATGCTGCTGAGCTGGAGTTTCCTAAACACTGCAGGCTTCCTGCCCAGGTGTACTGCATGACCATAGCCCAACCAAGAAGCAACAAAGGCACAAATATGTGAAGCCAGGGCATAATCTTCAAGGATGGGACAGATTCTCCAAGCCAAGTGGAAATGATAACAAGCATTCCTTTGCAAGACACTGGCATTAGTGAGGAATCAAAGAGTGTTTCTCAACTGACAGGATGCACTGACTGGTCATGGCTGTACATCAAAGAAGAGTACATCATGGTTACAGACTCTTTGAAATACTGTCCTCTGTTTATCAGCACTGCCTTGCTCATGTTTCACTTGGGCTCTGGACAGCTGCTTTCCATTCATGTACTGATCTCATCCAAACACTGGGCCATTTTGTTGGTACTGGCTGGTTGTAGGCAGTGAATGACAGACAGATGTTTCTGTCATTAGCCTGTTGCTGGTACTTGAGTCAGCAACAGGTCATGCAACCAGTTCAACTAATGGCTGCAGGAAGAGAGAGAGAGACAGAGAACTGATCCTTGGATCAGTGGAACTCTGCAATCAGGCATACAGTGGAGGAGGGAGTATCCCTACAAGAAGGATTTAAACCACTTGAACAAATTTCTCTTGCTCCCTCACAGGCAAGTCAGCAGGGTTGTGTGGTTAGTAAGGCCAATTCTGCATTACAGTTTTGGAAGATGAGAAAAGTTACAGTGTCCTTCTCACTGATGGGAAGAAGTCATGCATCGGTGCCATTATGGTGGTTTCACCACTGGGTCCTGATCTGAATCCAGACTGAGCTAGAACTTGAATTCAGACTGGGCTAGGCCTTGCCACAAGCCAGCATGCACTGGCTTATGGCAAGTGCCTTTGTATGTTTTCTCAGGAATGCAAACTGGACACTGAGAGGTAGTTGTCTAGAGCAAATGTACCCAGGGCAAACTTCTTCAGTGTTAGTCAGTCGGGCTATTTCCCAACACAAGGAGGAAAGTAAAGTCCCTTTTCTGATATTCTAGCTATTTTGGTTAGGATTCATACTACTTGAAAAAGCTACACCAGTATGTATGATCTTATCAAGGCAGTAGTATGATACCTCTTTACAGTGCTTGGTGCTCAGAGCTGCTGCAGACACTCAATATGCATGGAGCCATTATCACCTTGGACAGCTCCTTGGGGTTTCCCTGGCATGTGATATATAGCCTCAGCGTTGGCTCTGCAGAACTTTTTTTTCATCCCACCTTAGTCAACCACTATTTTCCAGCCTTTTATTGATCTAACTCTAGGTGTCAGACAACCAAAGAGATCTGTAGGGGCAATGGAAAAATTATTAATGGTCAAGTCTTGGACACTTGACACCTTGCTTTGGAAGTGCAGTGTACTCTATTTTGCTGGAGTCCATAAGTGAGTCTGAGCTTTTGACACTGTCTCACCCCGTTCTCATTAAGAAACTGGGGGGCTGTGGCGTAGACAACCACACAGTCAAATGGGTCGCCAACTGGCTGGAGGGCCGCACCCAGAGGGTGGTAGTGGATGGGTCCTTCTCAACCTGGAGGGATGTGGGCAGTGGGGTTCTGCAGGGCTCAGTCCTCAGGCCCGCGCTGTTCAGCATCTTCATCAGTGATTTGGACGAGGGGGTTAAAAGCACCCTGTTCAAATTTGCTGATGACACTAACATGTGGGGGGACGTGGGCACACTAGAAGGAAGCCACAGGCTACAATCTGACCTAGACAGGTTACAAGGGTGGGCGGATGAGAATAGGATGGGTTTCAACACAGACAAGTGCAAGGTGATGCACCTGGGGAGGAACAACCGGCACCATACCTACAGGTTGGGGAACTCCCCTCTTGTCAGCACGGAGGCGGAAAAGGATCTTGGAGTCATCATTGACTCCAAGATGAACATGGGTCGGCAGTGTGGGGAGGCAGTTAGGAAGGCCAACCGTACCTTGTCATGCATCCACAGATGCATTTCAAGCAGGTCAAAAGAGGTGATCCTCCCCCTCTATGCGGCACTGGTCAGGCCGCAGTTGGAGTACTGCGTCCAGTTCTGGGCGCCGCACTTCAAGAGGGATGTGGACAGCATGGAGAGGGTCCAGAGGAGGGCCACTCACATGATCAGGGGACAGCAGGGCAGGCCCTATGAGGAGAGGCTACGGGACCTGAACCTGTTCAGCCTCCAAAAGAGAAGGCTGAGGGGGGATCTTGTGGCCTGTTATAAACTAGTCAGGGGGGATCAGCAGGCATTGGGGGAGTCACTGTTCCCCCGAGCACCGCCAGGAGTGACCAGGAATAACGGTCACAAGCTGGCAGAGGGTAGGTTTAGGTTAGACATCAGGAGGCGCTATTTCACGGTCAGGGCGGCTAGGGTCTGGAACCAACTTCCAAGAGAGGTGGTGCAGGCTCCTACCCTGGGGGTTTTTAAGAGGAGGTTAGATGAACACCTTGCTGGGGTCGTTTGACCCCAGTACTCTTTCCTGCCATGGCAGGGGGTTGGACTAGATGATCTGCTAAGGTCCCTTCCGACCCTAGAAACTATGAAACTATGAGCAAAATCAGGAGCACAGGTGTTTCTTGCCACCTCAAAGATGGTAGATTTTTTAATACTGCCTTGGTAGGGAAGTGGTGGTCATGTATTATTATTACTCTTTCCATCTAAGCCAAAGATCAGGTCCAAGGGCATGGTCAGCAATATGAGTTGCACCAGAAATGAGGAGAGGAGCTTGTGGACTTTTGCATCTTCAGCTGTGTCAACATGCATGCTAAAACCATCCGGGACAAACCCAGAGTATTCTACTGGAACCACAAAGTATCAATACACTCTTTTATGAATCCTTAGTATGTGATGATTTATTAATAAGCAGAATTATGTCTGCATCAGCTTGGAGTCTGGTATCTGTTATCAGATGAATAATAATCCATGGATCTAATGTTTTGTCAGGGCTCTGTCCTTGGGCCGGTGCTGTTCCACATCTTCATCAGCAACCTGGACGAGGGCGTAGAGAGCACCCTGTTCAAGTTTGCTGATGACACCAAGCTGTGGGGTAAAGTGAATACACCGGCAGACAGGGACCGCATCCAGGCAGACCTGGATAGGTTAGAGAAGTGGGCGGGTCTGAACAGGATGCGATTCAACAAGGACGAGTGCAGGGTGCTGCACCTGGGGAGAGGGAACTAGCATTATGGTTATAGGTTAGGGGCTGACCCTCTCAGCAGCACAGAGGCAGAGAGGGATCTTGGAGTCAGGATTGACTCCAGGATGAATATGAGT
>NW_017728996.1:5861824-5868894 GCF_001723915.1 Gavialis gangeticus | reverse complement strand
GGACTAGATGATCTGTCTCAGTCCCTTTCGACTCAATGATTCTATGATTGGTAAGATGCTGAACAGTGGCACCTGCTTTCTTGGCCCACCAGATCTCCAAACAGGACAAGACTCCTGACAGTATGCTGTGGACATGTGCAGTACTGGATGTGTCATCTGGCCAGGTTTTTATGATGCAAACTATAAATCAGGTGCTTTGTTACCAAGGAGGCTGTAAATCTTGCATTGATCAGCATCAATTTTAGTCCATATCACATTTCAGTGACTACTTCTAGCTCACACTTAGGTGGTCATCCTAGGCAGCGTTAAGTATCTGGTTTACTGCATCTGTTCTACTGGTCTCTTTCTATTAACATTTCTTCCCAACATAAACACTAAAATGGAGGAACAGCAGTCATCTTTGCCATGGGAAAGGAAGGTCTCTTGGATAATTCCAGGACTGAATCTGGGCAGAAATGGAGGACTACTTTCCTGAAACAGCGATGGCGTGTGCATAGGAATGTTGATGGCATAGCAGCAATAGAAATAATAACAACAGTAATAAGGGGCTGGGAAGAGCTCATGGTATCATACATCCATTCACTTGAAATCAGCTGTCTGTATTACCATCATGCCAATGTTCCTCTTATCAGCTTTGAGAGAAAGACAGAGAGGATGTAAGATGGCACTAACTTTTCAACTGTGTCTGAGAAGGGCTGTAAGTGTGCCCTTCCCCTGGGGCAGAAGGTAGCAGGAGCTGTCAGAGGAACAAGACTGGGGGGTCTCACTAAGCTGGACTGTTCTATGATTTCTGCGCAGAGTAGCAGGAGAAAGTTTGTCTGCCTTGGCACAGAGTGGGAATTGTGGAAAAGCACTGGTGACTTATCAGCATGAGTCATTCAGCTTATAAAGGCAGATAACCTTTAAAGATAGCACTTAAGCTTCAGTCTCCATCCCCAACCAGGTGAACTAGCCTGGATTTAAATCGCTGCTAAAAACTCAGATAAGAGAGTGTGTGTATTGCCAGGAGGTGGGCAATAGGTAAAAGCTCAAGTAAATGCTGTAATGAGGACATACCCTTAACGTCCATCTTCAGCAGGCTTAAGAACATAGTCAAGCATAGAGGGGAGCCTCATACGTTACCAAGGACCACGCCTGCAGCCTTGACATGGATGGCTTGGCCTCCCAAGGCTCTGCAGGAATGGAGGGAGGTAGACCCACAATCAGTCCTCAACTCTCATTGAAGAAGAGCAACTCTGGGTGAAATCCTAGTCTTGTGAAAGTCCGAAGGACTCGCAAAGGGGCTACCCCTTTCAGGGCCCAGTCTTTCTCCCATTGCCATCAAGGCAAATAATGCTAGGCCCAAAGATACTCTTTGGGAACAGTTAAAATATTAATAAATTATGGATCATTTAAAGCCAGTGACTGATTTCATAAAGGTACTGCTGTTGCAGCTAAAAACAATAATTTCCCTTTACTGCACAGAGTGAAAGCGTGTGGCTTCAATCAATTTGGGTAATCAATGTTATAGTGCAATAATATTCATTGGGATTATTCTCAGCATTTAACATTTTCTGATAAAAGATTTTCCACCCCCAACCGTGAAGTTCAAAACAACCATTAGTGCACTTTGTGAGAAATAGCATGCTTGTTCAACTTGTTAATGAGGTTAAACCATATGCTGAATCAGCAAAGCAGAGCCCATGACCTGGGAAAATCCTTCCCCTTCCCCCCTTTCATTTTTGGTTAAATTCACCAACCACCACAATTTCTGGGAGACACATTTCCACTAACTAATTTTCTTTGGGAAATTGATCTTACTACCTGCAAAGTTAATGTGATTTTACCTCTGAACGGTCTTGTGTGATGTCTCTAAGATAACTAATGGGATTTTCTGCAGGAGATAGAAATATTTAACACTTTCCCTCTTCCTCTGCTGCTCCACACACTATTAATTTTGATGGATTTAATCCCCTAGATCTCACTGGAGTCAATAAGATTTGGTACTGTGAAACTCAGGGTTTAAGAAAAGAGAGCAGGAGGGAAAAGCATTTTTTCCTGCTTTTTATCCTTCCTGTTCCTAACTACAGGGAGAATTCAGCTCCCCTGCTTTCTTGTCTGAAGAAGGGAGGTCTTGCTGGGCTGGGAAATCTCAGCTGGGAAAAACAGGAGGAGTTGGTGCCTAGCTAAGATGTCCCTGCTGTACACTGCTAGTAGGTAAGGGGGAAGAGGAGATCATTAGATCACAGGATTATAGGAAAATAGGTCTGGAAGGAATCTCATAAGGTCATCTAGTCCAGCCCTCTGCTCAAGGCAGGATCATGCCCAACTAAACTGTCCCAAACAAGTGTCTTCCTAAACTTCTCTTGAAAGTGTCCAGGGATGGAGATTCCACAACCACTTGAGGTAACCTGGTCCAACATCTGACCACCCTCAGAGTCAGAAAGTTCCTACTAATCTCCAAGCTAACTTTCCCCCACTGCAGCCTTGAAGTCATTGTTCCCAGTCTGGTTCCCTACAGCCACTGAGAAAAGCCCATCTCTGTCTTCTCTCTAAGTGCTCTTCAGGTATCTGAACAGTTATCAAATCCCCCCTCTGTTTTCTCTTCAAGAGATGCCCCCCTCAGGCAGAATTATCTGTGTTCTGCATCTCAGTGGTATCGATGCATGGCTCTTCCAGCACAGATGGAGAGCAACAGACAGGAGCTTTCATGTGTCCCAGGAGCTCCTGTCCAGGCAGAGAGGTAAGTACCTCCATCATGTCTCAGCCCACATGGAACTCTGCTGCAACAGTGCATTTCCAGTGGTGCTTTTCACTAGCTGAATCACCTGGCTTTGATTTATGGATAGCCCTAGTTTTTCCCTATGAAATAATGTGGACAATTCAGAGATTCCGACATTGGTCGAGTCCCTGCCCAATTTTAACTGCAATAACTGCAGCATGTGGGATGACACCAAAGCAAAGGACTATTATCAAAAAAGCAATTACAACATCGATTACCAGGCTAGATTCTGCCCTCAGATGTACAACTGGAGCCCTGGTGTCATAGAGGAAAGGAGGTCTTGGCCTTAAACACTTTAATACAATATCACAGCAATGAAGCCTTTGTTCTTGGGAAATCACTTCAGAATTGCAGCATTTGCACATTCTGCTAAAGGTTATCCACCCACGATATTAAGTGAATTCCCTTGTGGCACAAGCTCTATCCATCACATGCCAGCTCCCATGAAATGTTTTTTTGTATCAATAGCATTACCATGTGTCCATAATTCCCCTATTGATTGCTAGCCATGACTTATGGCCATCATACCATGACAATCATGTTTTCTATCAGTAAATAGCATGACTCGACTACAGTTGATTTTCACAGGTCCACAGTGTGTGGACCACTGTGCATGTAAGGGAGGATGGGTGCATGAAGAAATGTTGTCACAAGTGCAAAGATCACAAGACAAATCAAGAACTCCCAGCTGCACTATGCTTCTTGGTTTCTCTGCACTGCAACACAAGACGTAATAAAACCTTACTACCACTGATTCCTCTCAGTGACTTTTAGTACTGTAGCACCTTGAGGAAAATATTGATTTTCCAAACGAGACCCCCATTCATGATGATTCCCACTTTCATCAACCTAATCTAACACCAAAGATTGTTTATTTCTCCCCCAAAATAGGATGAATATGGACACATTTCTAAGGCAATGCTGTCATTGAAGCCAGGCTATTATATGGCTCAGGTCCTGAAGGGCCAGTGCCTTTCAGATTTCATTTCAGATCAAGCCATACCCTGCAAATGGAGGTCATACTGATGAGACCAGGGAGAGAAGGTCATTCTGTTTGAAGATCACACTGTAGTCTTTTGGGTGAGCTATACTAACCTTAGTGGGGATGCAATATTTATATACATATGGTATTCTCACCCTTAGATAGAACCATGGCAATGTATCAGCTGCATTTCAAAGCAACTTACTGAATAGAGCCAGAAAAGAGATCCAAGAAATAAATTATTGTACAACTTCTGGGAATGATGCTGATCTCAGGGTGTAAATCTAACATGGGTAATCCCACTGATTTCTGCTAATTTACTCTATTTTGTGAGAATATGGGTAACTAAAGAACCAGGCTCACTGTCTAGCCTATACATTTAATTGTTAGGGAAAACTTTGTACTACTGACAGCATCTGACTTCTGATCAGATATGCTGCTACACGATGCCCACAATTCATGCATTCACTTCAAACCAGAAAATAGTTGGTGGTTGGAGGTCAGATTTTAAGAAGAGTGAACAGGTTCTCAGGAACCTCAGATATATAGATATAGATAATCTCAATCACACACACACAATATAGTATATACTATATTATATATTTATGTATACATTATATATACCAGTACATACATAATATAGCAGGGGTAGGCAACCTCTGGCACACATGTCGCTGTGGCATGCAAAGGCATTTTGTCTGGCACTTGCACTTTGGGAAAGGGACCAGGGCTGCGCTGCTACAGCAAGGACTGGATCCCTCGTGGCTCCCCCACCATCCACCCCTGGCACACCAACCTCTTAACAAGTCAAGGTTGCAAGTGTTTTTGGCACTCTTCCCAAAAACATTGCTGACCCCTGTAATATAGTTGGGCAACATGCCTCGCCTCCTTTGACACAGGTGACCTTTCTGTAGTATTTGTACAGTATAATATTTATATATCATTTTGATAAATAGTTAAGAAGTGACTGCACTTAGGTTGCAGACGACCTGAGAATCTGAAACTTGTGGATGTACAAAGATAGGCCAACCTGTGAATCTGGTTTCATTTCAGCTTCTCTCAGGAAGTCTTTCCATGTCAGTGGACCTAGTGTATTGGTTAGGTTACCAGGTCGTAGCTGACAGCAGATTTTGCCGCTTATGTGCTATAGCCATGCTAAGATGCATGTAGGATATTTGGTCTGCTTTAACAAGAAATTAGTCTTTTTTTCAAGATAGTCTCCATAACGTGCAAATCCCAAGATGCTTACTTTCTTATTCATCACTGGGACACAGCCCATCTTTCTGTTCGCAGGTTCATATGCTACCTAGCAAAATGGGTTTCAGGGCGCTACCGTAATACAAATCAATAAAAGCAGCAGGATTGCTAAATGGAATTTTCCTTTCTTAAAGCAAAAATAAACGTTGGCCCTAAAAACAGGCTGAAAGCGTCTCTTTGCCCACTGTCTCAAAGAAAGTAAAGTTCGTAAACTGAAAAATATCTCTGAAAAATACTGATTCAGAAAAGAATGTTTTATGATGAAATCTCTAATGCTCTGCAGTTTCATACAAAACTTTCCCCAGGGCACATTAAGAAATGTTGATTAAAGGGGAAAGAATGTGCCACGCTATAAACCACCATATACAAAGCAAAAGTGAAATGCAGAAAACACAGTAAAAGGAAAAGACTGAGAGCATCTATGTGCACAGGAAGAGAGTAGCTTGTATTCAGGGTGGTTCTGCAGAAAATGCAGATTTCTCATGGTTGGTCCTGGTAACCCATACAGCACACAAAAAAACAAAAACCCACACAGTAGAAAGAGGAGCACTCTTCTAATTAGCCTTGTTTGATGTCTGATGAATTCTTTCATGCTGGATTATGAAGTGTTAACAGATGCTTTTCAAGCAATCAGCCAATTTCATCCTGTTCCCTCATTGAAAACAATTAGAGAACAAAAAGGAGCAATGATTTCAAGAATAGCTTTATGCATGGTTTTAGAAATAGCTCCACTGCCACTTACAAGCCCTTTTCCTGCTATAAGCTCAGCCTTTTTGCCCCATGGCATGTTTTTCAACTTACTTCCTGGCCACTAGAGCATCCTCTTGAATTCTTGCTCCTCTGATGCTAAACTCACAGGAGTCGAGGCAATATCTGAATAAATTAGCAACTAGCTCAATCACATAACACCGCTGCAAGCTGCAGTTCAGCTGGTAACTTTGAATGCTACCAATGACACTTTAATACTATTGTTGATTACTTAATATAAGGCCTAATTTTGGAGAGGTTGAACACCTTTGATTCCCAGCAACTTTTAAGGACTTGCAGTGTTCAGCGCTTTTGAAATTCAGGCTCATAACTGCAAAAGCATGGTTTCAGTAGGAGGCAAGCACCTAAGTCCTTTTAAATCTTTCCCTTACGTACCCATCTGTATCATTAGGCACTTCTAAAAATCTGTGCCTCTAGTCTTTCTTTAACCTCTTAAGTCACAGGCATTTTTGAAAACCTTACATGACAGGTTATTTCCTATACATTTTAAAAACCTATCAAGTAATAAAATGCAGACTATGTACATCCTGCTGTATGGTAGCTAGATTGTTTTTATCAGGCACCATGAAGTATATTATATAAACACACAGGAAACTAATGTTGAGTTATGCAACTATTTTCATCCAATATCTGATGTGACAGACTTACCTGGCATTGTTGCTTTGTAGCTAACCTGACATAAGCAGGAGCTGTGCTAAGTAATTCAAAGGGACAGATAAGACAAAAGTAACTGCTTTTAATGCACAGGTTCCTAAATGCAAAAAGGAAAAGGCTGTTTGTTCTTTGTCTGATTCTACCTCACACAGTGAATGCAGTGGCATATCTACATTATTAAAATAATCATCTTGGAAAATAAAGACGGTTTCACACCAGTTTTCTAGATAGGCTTTGGTTGCCATTAATGCCAGAGGTATGGAAGTTTAATGAGAGTCTCACTGATGAGCCTTTTCTTCTCAAATATGGCACAGGGGGAGGCTGCTTCTATTTTTGTGCATTATGTAAACTTCAGGCATCTGCAGAGTAAGACTGATTCATTTCTTGTACAGTTTAGAAGTCATAGGGTAACGAATAAAGGGGGAAGGGAAAGCTACAAACTGACAAGTAGCACTTTCTGAATCAACAAGGACTCTGCCAGAGAATTACCTCCCAACTTTTGAGAGCCTCCCTGATGTTTGGAGCTATTGTGTGACAAGTAACAAGGGGAGGGTCACAGTTGGAGGAAACTACAATAGAAAAGAGTGAAAAGATGTTATCTCAGAATCTGTATGTACACTAGGAGCCCTTTTTAAAGGTCATCTTGAT
>NW_017728996.1:5843256-5856824 GCF_001723915.1 Gavialis gangeticus | reverse complement strand
TAGGGAGAAGGGGAGGGTCACAGTTGGAGGAAACTACAATAGAAAAGAGTGAAAAGATGTTATCTCAGAATCTGTATGTACACTAGGAGCCCTTTTTAAAGGTCATCTTGATTTAGTTGGCTCTCTCTTTTTCTCTCCCATGCTCTAAAACTGCAACAGAGGAGAAGGAAAATGAATCCATTACAGTGGGGAGGGAGGAAAAGGAGGACTTAAGAAAACAACTTTAATTTTAAACGTGTGTTTCACTTTGCCCATCCTTTTGCTTTTTGACCTTATTGATTTGAAGATGTCAACCTGGCTTCTTACACTCGTGGACTATTAATGAAGTTCCCCGGTCTTGTTTGTAATGTTTGCAAATGTTCTGGGCCCACTGTCGGTGCACAAATGCTCAGAGGCCATCAGCCAGGCAAATCTATCCATGTAAGAGCTTGACAAAATCCTGACCATGAGTAGGGGCTGGCCAAGGTAGCACTTAGAAAGCAATGCAAGGGCTACTGTTCCTCCAGCAGCACACACCACGTTGGCTCTGGCAGCAAAAGACACCACTACAGCTCACCATTTCTTTGCATCAAATTGGATCCATACCAGCTCTTACCCAGGCAGGAGAACCAGAAGTGGAAAGCTGACACTGTCTGGATTAAGTTCTTTACTGAAGATTGACAAGCCCATAATACATCCAACTTGATCGTATAGATGGCAACTCTCTCTTAAGATGATTGTTTAATAATCGCTTGGCAGGTGTTATACACCAGGACCTGTCCAATTCAGTCTGGAGCCTTATCAAGGCACCACAAAACACTGACAAGCAGTCAGAGGAGAAAGAGAGATGCTCACAGAAGATGGGAAGCAAAGGTACTACAGTATCTGTAGGGGTGAAGGCCTCAGGGGGATCCATAAAGACCCTGTCAACTTTCATGGGCTCGCTGCTTTGCGCTTCCTGAGCATCTCTACAGTGAAGTGAGCTGACAGGAGAAAATTTCCACAGAGACTTGCTTGAATTCAAACATGAATCCACATTGGATTGGCTCTGTGGCTCTTTCAGGTTTGGTTCCTCCTAGTGCCAGCATAATTGAGCGTATTGAGCCAGAGTCCTTCCTGTTGCATCCACCTTAAATCCAGATATTTAACATTCCCATCCACTAACTGGGTGCAAAGAAGCCAGAGCATCCAGGAAAGCATTTCTGTTGTTGCTCTATAGAGATCGCCAGGGACTCCAAGTCTTCTTCCCAGATAACTATGGTGACTCAATGCATCAAAGCACCTCACCCAACCCTTCTTTCTGCTCCTCAGTTCTCCTCTTCCTCCCCAGGGAGTGTGGTACTTCTCCTTCAGCAACCCCCCTCCCACCATCTTGTGGCCCTGTTTTTCATCAGCATAACATCACTGACCTCAAGGACTATTTCAGAGCTAGAATGGCATCTGAGAGAAGAGGATGAAGCCCTTCACTGCCTCCACCAGAGACCTCTACATAGTGCCTTACCTGAAAGCTGCCTTAGACCCTGTCTTGTCCGCACCACACCAAACAGCAGTGCTCAGCCCCTCTCTGGTATAGCTCGCCTCCCAGGGTGAAGGCAATGGGCAAGGGCAGTGGTTTGCTTGATGGGCTCAAAATGAGGTAGGCTGGAAAATGGAAAGGACAAGAAGTGCCATGTATTACAGTGATACCTTGGACCCAACAGACATTTGCTGCTGGGTCCTGGGGTTAGGGGATCAAGCTGTAGTTTGGCACAGCTGCAAATCTGCAGCTGCAATTCCCTAATCCTGTCCCTCCCCCTTCCCAGCCCGGGGCTGTCTTCTGAATGAGAAGTAGGGGCAACAGAGCAGAGGGAGCTTGGTCTGGGGGTTGCCCAGCCTGGGCTGGAGGATGGGGTAGACAGATTGGAGCCCTCCTGCCTTGGGGGAACTCCCTTCCCCTCTCCCATTCTGAAAACAGTGCCATGAGTAGGGCTGGGCTGCTTCAGCTCCCAGCACCTGCTTACACAAGTTAATGAAGGTGCTCTGCATCGTGTAATGAGGGATTAGATTGTCATGGGATGGGCCCTTTTAAAGAGCTCTGCACAGCTGTAGAGCACTTCAGGGGGCCAACCATGCAACAAAATAATCACTTGTGTCAGCACCCTCAAAGGAATCTCTCCTGAAAGCGAGAGCGCACATCCAGAGGGCCTAGGGACAAGCCAGCCTGATGGACACTGGAGTCAGTGAGGAAGTTTTGAGGGGAGTTCATGTTTCTTTTTGAATCTTAGCTTAACAAGCAGGACAGCAAGGAGTCTGACACAGGAGGACCCTTGTGACATTACTGGGGAGCTGCAGATGGAGGACACAGGCCTGAAGGCAAATCTGGGTTATGTAGTCAGCATATCCAACGAAGGGCCACGTTCTGTCAAATGCTGCTTGGATTTACAGTGCTGCACTATATGCTTAGTAGGCTCTAAATATTAGCTGTGAGCTACTCTCTTTGCTATAAGGTAGCCAAGTGTGGCAGAAGAGCAGTCGGAACTAAGCAGTTCTGCTGCACAGTTTGTCTAGTCCTTTCTTATCAGCTTCCCACATCCGTGAAGGGAGAGCTAGAACTCCTCAAATCATAGCACTGGAGGAGGAATTCAGAGAGTTGAATGGGAACAGGTAGTACTATGCATTAGGAAAATGATATGGAAGCACCCAAAAAGGGTATAAAAAGGAGGAATTCCAAACCAGCGCCTTTCCCATTTCAATTCCATAGTTGATGGACTCAAGGAACAAGGACCTCACATACTGCTTCTCATTGTATACTGATTTAAAGTAAAGGACAGAGAGGGAGAGAGACAGAGAACATATGTCCCCTGGCACAGAGTATCTCTGCATTCTTATATTGTTTCCCTTAATTTATGTTGCATTATTGATGTTCAGAATACTGGATATTTGAATAATGTAATACACAGGCTCTTTCACACAGCACTAGCACCAGCTTTAATGTATGCTTCTATAAAGATAAGAATAATGTATTGTTTGAAATCTGTTAAGACTTAGAAAATTTATTTTAAAAAAGATACAGGAATGCTGGCAAAGGGAAATTTAAAATGGGGGGCAACATTTCTTTGAACATTTTAATGATCCACTGGCATTTGAAAAAGGGATGTGGAAAGAAAATAAAAAATAAAAATCAACAAATCTTCTGACATGATATGAACAAATGATATGAATATTCAGGAAGTTTAAAGTGCTGATTCAATGATTTCTAGGAGTATACAACTTTTGCACTGATCACAGAAGCTATTATTTTTCTTTTCATCATAACTACACTTGACTGCTCTGTCGGTGTGTTGTTGCAACATGCATTGCATTGCAAGTATTGTAATTCATCCAGATGGCAGGAAGCTTTGGAATTGTTACTTGTATGGTACAGATGTTTAATAATCTAGCCATATGGCTCCAATGAAAGAGTATTTTGAAAGATTAAAAAAAAAAACCCACCGCCAACAAACAAACTCTACATTATATAGGCAACCAGGTAAAATTCAATGCAGTGATAAGGTATGAATGACCATACTCAATGAATATAAAATTATATGCTATAGCATGTAGCTTGTGTAGCTATTAAGAGTTATTATTACTTAAACTATTAGCCATGGAATATTTGTGAGAGAAGGATACTTTGGGCTGTGATAGCTTTTTTTTTAAACCAACTGAATAGGTGGCAGAGATTTTAGACAAGCTTTTGGACACAAAGCACCTTTCCTCAGGTCTAGGAGAGAAGCAAGTACCCCCAAGGCTAAGTAACAAAAAAGAAAAAAAAGAAAAAATGGAGTTTGTGCAAAACTCCATATGTAAATAAAAACAGATGTGGAACATGCCATTTAAGAATCATGATAGAAATCATTACACCAAGATTTGGGGTGAGGTGGGCATGCTAGAAGGGAAGACAGATTACAGCGGGACCTGGACAGGTTACGGGGGTGGGCAAATGAAAATAGGATGGGATTCAATACTGACAAGTACAGGGTGCTGCACTTAGGCAGCAGGAACCAGCAGCATACCTATAGGCTGGGGAATTCCCTTCTCAAAAGTACGGTGGCAGAAAGAGATCTTGGACTCATTATTGACTCCAAGAAGAACATGGGCTGACAATGCAAGGACACAGTCAGTAGGGCTAACCGCACCTTGGTGTGCATCCACAGATGCATCGTGAGCAGGTCCAGGGAGGTGATCCTCCCCCCTCTATGCAACGCTGGTCAGGTCGCAGCTGCAGTACTGCATCCAGTTCTGGGCGCCGCACTTCAAGAGGGATGTGGACAACATTGAGAGGGTCCAAAGGAGGGCCACTCGCATGATCAGGGGACAGTAGGGCAGACTCTACAAGGAGAGGCTACAGGACCTGAACCTGTTCAGCCTTCGCAAGAGAAGGTTGTGGGGAGGGATCTGGTGGCCATCTATAAACTCTCTAGGGGGGGACCAGCAGGGATTGGGAGAGACCTTGTTCCCCCGAGCACTTCCTGGAGTAACAAGGAATAACGGCCATAAGTCTTTAGCGAGTAGATTTAGGCTAGACATCAGGAGGCGCTACTTCAGTCAGGGTGGCCAGGATCTGGAACCAACTTCCAAGGGAAGTGGTGCTGGATCCTACCTTGAGGGTCTTTAAGAGGAGGCTTGATAATTACCTGGCTGGGGTCATTTGAGCCCAGTTTTTTCTGGTCGGACTAGAAGATCTACAAGGTCCCTTTCCAACCCTACATCTATGAATCTATGAAACCTGCACAATACTAGCATGGCCAACTCCTGTAACAATATTCACCTTTGTTGTTTTTAAAGTGAATCCAAAGATCATGAAAGGAGTCAAATTGGCATGTGCTGGCAGGGGGGGGCAGATTTTTTTTCTTTTATTGACAGAATGGGCAGAAGTGAAAACTTTCAGCACCCTGCCCTCTCCCCCAGTAATTTGCCTAGAATCCAACCTGCCTGGCATACCCAGCAGAGCTCCACGGCATCTGTTAGCAAAGGGGTCCAAGTAGTTCCAAGAATGATGGAATTTACTACAACGTGAAGGACTGTATGGTGGGAAGTTGGAAGACATCAGCAACACTCTTTCCAGACTGCATCCGCTTAACTGGGTTTTGAATACCACAAAATCTTCAGCCAACTATGTGAGGGGGTAAGCGGCTCCCTGTACTGGACCATCCAGTCATCAGTAAACCGCAAAGTTAGATTTGAAAACAGAAATGAACTGTTGGAAATCAAGAGACTCCGAAACCCCAAATGGCCATGTGCCTGTCCTTTTCTTGCCTGCCTGTCAGAAATGAATGCAGAAGGAAGGTAGGGAGTACTGTTTTCTACCCCCACTATCCTTTCTTCTGAAGCCCAAATCTTTGTCCCTTCATTACCTTGGACAAACTTCTCCTTTCAAACAAATCTGTTGTAAGGATGAAAAGGGGAAGACTGGACAAAGCAGTGGGCTCCCAGACAAAACCCCAGCCATTTAGCAAATGAGGGACTCTTTCCACCCAATACATTTTTTTTTTTTAAGAGGAAATCTTCAATTAGCATTAGTTCAAAGGAAAAAAACCAAAGGGCCTGGGGAATATTTTCTTTTTTTCAAAGCAGAGAAGAAGGATTCAAAGCTGCTCTCTCTAACAGATACTAATCTGGTCGGTATAATTTTAAAATACTTTATGATAGACCTGAAGGGCATTTAAACCCTGTGGTTGTTTTAAAAAAAACAACAAGATCTTCTGCAGTTTATGCATTTGCTTTGCCAAAAGCTTACCTTAGCAAACAAAGTATAGTAAATCATAGTTGCTCTGATTTACTACCTAGATGGCGCAGTTTATTTTCAGAGACAGCCCAGCAGAAAGCTATGTCATGTATAAACATATTCAGAGAGGGGGAAATCATCATGCACAACTACCAGAACAGTAGGAACCACTCATAGGACATTACTGGAAAGAAATGCACGTATGCGTGCATTGAATTTTTCATGTTCCTTTACTCTGCTTTCATTTAAAGATCTCTCCTGGGGAGGCAACACAGAAGCAAAACACCACAGAGACAAAGCCCTCTCTCAGAGTTCCCAAATCTATATGGTGAGGTGCTGAGTAGGTTAATTTTGCTAACCCTTTCACCTCTGGACAGGAACTCACATCCATCTTAGGTCACCAGTAAAATGAGATTGATGGTCTCAGTGCAATTCCAATTGAACATTCAGCCATCATGCAAAACCAGCGTGCTGTTCAATCCAATTCAGCACCACCGGCGGTCTCCTGAAAAATCACCAGGACTGAACTGGAACAGGGCGCTGAGAGTTACAACCAAAATATTCTGCCAGTGCTTTGTGGAAAGGAATGTCAGAGTGGCTGCAAATGTTAGTTCAGCATTGAATGAGCAATGTTAATCCTTTGATTTATTACAGCCAAAATTCATCACTTTAACAAAAAAGTGCACCTGTCTCAGTCCATGATGTCTGAGCCCTGCGCCTGTTCCCACTGAAGTCAATATGAATTTTGCTGTTGACTTTCCAGGGGCTAGGGATCAAACTTAAATTGATAGCTGCTCCCATAGCAGAGAGAGAATATTGGATGATTGGTTCTTATCATCAGCATACCAAAATGTATTAGGCACTTTGCAAGCACCTAAGGAGATAGTCCCAATGCCAAAAAGCTTTTCACTCCAGATAATGAAGACCTGGGTGGATTTACTATTCAAAAACTAAAATGGCTTTTCCCCTTGCTCACCCACCACGCTGAAAACATGCATTAGCTTAAATGGATATAAGAAGGATGAAGACGACATCATGGACTGAGAGGCAGAGCCAAGAATCCTGGATTCCCGGAGCTGTGAGGGTGAAGCAGACGTGATTCTATCAGTGCTCTACTGCTTTTCAACTACCAGCACCAGAGCCAAGGAAAGAAAAATACACCTGATGCTTCTTTGAAACAGCAGTAAATGAGAGGGGAAAGGATCAAAATAATAACCCCAAAGCCTTCTCCTTAGCTTTTAATCCAAGAAAGAGTCATTAATAGAGATTTAAACTCAGGCTTCGCTAGTCTAAACATGTCACTGTTAATTACAAAGCTATTTAACTTTTGGAAGAAATAAAGGCTGCTATTAATGAAAGAAGAACCAATTAGCCTTTAAGCTACACAGTGTTTTTTAATCAAACTTTCTTTTGATCATCATACGCACTGTGGGATGCAGTCTCCCCTCCCCATGCACTAGCAGCTCCCCCTATTGTGAATGGAATAAATTTTACAAGCCTGGCTGAGTGAGGCTGCAGGAAGGAGCATCCCTGCTGCAGGGAGAGAGCTTCCTTGCTCCAGGACTATTGCAGACTGGAACACTCCAGACCAGCTCCATCAACGCAGCACTGCCAGGGACAGCAATGAGGTGATGTGCAGAGGGAACAACAGATGTGTACATCTCGGGGGGAACTGTGGTGCAGCAACACTAGATCCATGCAAAGGTTAATGACAAAACATGCCAGGACGTTTAAAGATAGAAAAGCGGGAAAACGGGAAATGAAGAGGCAGAGAGGGTCGCTGGTAAGACACAGTCTAGGCCACCCAAGTCATTCTCCCAGGTAAATAGGGGAACTCCCTTTGGTGGTTCAGCAATAACTGCTGTGAAGGGTCAAGAGGAACACAAACCAAAAACCGGCCTTGAAAAGTGATACGGCAGAAAACTAAAGTGGGAGCTGATACAGTGGGAAAAAAAAGATACTGGTAAGAAAAGCATTACTGTGATAGGATACATGATACCCCTGTGCCCTGGGGTAGAAAGTAACCTGGTCACGTCTGGTACCTACAAACAAAGCGAATGCCACAGAGAATTCCTCATGCCACACAATTGCTCTCCTGGCTACTGCAGCCCTACAGGATCCTCAGGGATGAGAGGGACTAGAAAAGCTAGCATAGTTTGGGATCCTATTCCCCCCACCCTGCAAACATATTTTATCCTTGCCTATCTCTCGCCACACAGTCCTACTCCTTGTCCCCAAAGGCATAAACGGAATGCAGATTAGGAGTCAGCAATGATTTTCCTCTTCTACCAGAATCAGGGAAGAAGAGAGTGCAGAAGTTCCCATTCATGCACGAATCCATGAGCATTTCATTAATATATAGGTAATGCAAGGATCTGACCTGTGGATGTGCATCTTCTGGACAGACATTAGGTATTGCCTACACATAATTTGACACACATTAAAGTCAAACACAAAAAACTCCTGTTCTGATCAGATACACAATGACTGTGCTGCATTAGCGCAATCTTTCAGCCTGAAGTATATACAGGTCCTTATCAGCAACAGAAAGACAAAACTTGTCAGAGAATGTTAAGAGCATAACTCTGACTATTATTGCTAAGAGGAACTGATTTAAAAATAAATGTTAATGCCCTGTGCAAAGCAGACACTTTCTGCACCACTTCCGAACCACTGGAAAAGCAAATTTCCCCATTGTCTCCTCATAGACAGCAAAAAATTAAAAGGAAGAAAGAAAATCAATACATTCTAGAGATAAAAGTGAAAATGAACAGCGCGGTGCACCAGAGGGGCATTCTGAGCCACAGAGCTTGTGCTAGCAATAATACAAGTATATACTCATATATACATCAGCCACCAAAACGTTTTTGTCATCCAAAGTAAGTAATTAATATTAAGCACAAGTCATTCCAGTGAAGTCAGGTGATCTGTTCAATGTTTTACTGGACTGGGTTCAGAGTGCTCAGCACCCTGAAGGATTGAACCATTAATCTCAGAGTTGACTGTGTAGTTTTGCTAAGAGGTTAGACAGTGGATTTGAATAGGATGGTTTGGATAGAGATGATCCTGCCTCCGGCGGGGGGTTAGATTAGATGACTTCTGGAGGCCTGTTCCAGCCCATCTTCTCTATGATCTCTCTGTGTCTCTGTAAAAGGAGGCTAATTCTACTTCCCTGCTTCAAAGGCTTGCAGGGAGAAGAGAAGCACCAGCCCTGCTTCTTCCTCTTGTATACCAGGGGCCAGATTCAGACATCTACAATCCACCCGATTTTAATGGGGGTTTAGGCACCAGCACAGAAATTAAGCACCTAAATATCTTTGTAGTTCGGGCCCTAAAGCAGCTTTGCATACTTCAAGGCCCTTTATTCTCATAAATTGCCATCAAGGAAGTGAAGAGCATCAATGACAATTAGGGTCATTCATGTTTTTGAGGTGCCCAGACAACAGTGCTAGAGCTATATGAGTTCCACTAATCTAAATACAAATAGATATTACCTTAAAAACCCTGTTTAACTGGGGGCTTTAACAGCTGGAGTTGGGGGAGCGGGGCAGCAGAATTTATATTTCTATAGCATTCTGTGACTCCCTCTCTGTCAATAAAATCTGGATCCCTCTTGGGCCATGCTTCTGCTCAGTGGCTGGGGGAGGGCTCTCACTTAACTCATCACTCCCCTGAGCCCAGCATAGCAAACAGATGGAGTAGTACACCTTAAAGAACCCACTGCTGAAAGTCTCTGACATCGAAACACATGACATGGTTAATTAACTGGGCCCTCACACTGAACAGACTCACTTAAATGCTTTGCGTTTGTTTGCATGGTGCTATTAGAACAGTCTTCCTGACAAGTGTGATACATTGACAGGTAAAATGATTGGATGTAACCTTGTTACAAGCACATCATACCTTTGAACATCCTTCCTTTGCACTGACTTACCTAGAGCTCATTAAAATTGGGGGGGGGCTTGTGCCCTTAAATTTAAGAGGTGAAAACTTTTCTGATACTTCTGCCTTGAAATTATGGAATACTTCAGTCCTGTAACTGCTCCCAACTCCCCCAACCCCAAGTCTTTCACATTAGCACATTGTTTTAGATACATTGCCCTCAGAATCAAGGTTTGATACAGGAAAGCACTTAAGCACTTCCTTAAATCCACCCTACTGACTTCAATGGGATTTAACTATATACTCAAAGCTTAGCATGTGGCAAAGTAAGCATATTTCCTGAACTGGGAAACCATAAAGTTCTGAATTTCAGAGCTTCTGACCAGCTCATGCCAGCAGCTCAGTTAGAACAGTGTGTACTCAGCAGCTCTACAGATAAAGCCTTAATATTATTAATTGGTACTGAATTAGCATTGGGGATTTTTCTACATCTTCAATGCAAAATTAATTGTAATGGTCATGTACTAATCAAAACTCTATACATACGTATGCAGTAGTCTCCACTTTCATAATATCCAGGGCAGCACTGAGATCTCCGCCGATACATTGTTCTTAGGCCTCTTCGATATGCTGTTTTATAACTTATTCTAAATTGCAAGACAGAAAGCCGTTTGACAGTATTGAAAATCAATGCCTACTGTTGGAATTATATTTGTGTTAAATTATAGCAAGGATAGCATTCAATAATTATTTTAAAATGCATGAAGACTTTTGATATTAAAAACCACAATAAAAAAAATCAATACTTATTTTGAAACTAGAAATATAACATGGATTATAAACACAGTATTCACGGCAGCCAGTTAACAGAGGTCTTCTTGGGACTGCTACCTTAAAGCACAGCCTCAGCCCCAAGGAGAGGGCATGACACGTCTTCACGAATAAACACAATTTTTCTAGGTGTAGCAGTAAGGTCAGCTATCAGCACTGGACTCAACAAAACACTCTATTGAAGCCATTTTTCAGGGTACTGCAACAGGAATCATTGTAATGGACATTTAATACTTGCTAGGCGGGACTGGAAATTAACTCCACAGTGCATTCTCTCCACAAGGTAACCTATCCAAGACTTGAGCGTCTTGCAAGATGGTGTAACATCCTGCATAGAAACCACTTCAAGACTGCTTCTACAACACCAGGCTCTTGTCCAAAAAAGTGCCAGAGTACAAAGCTTCCTGCCAGATTTTTAGCTTGATTTGTAACACAAGAAAGGTTGACACCTGGGAAAATGAGGACTTAAATGACAAAAGTTTGAAAGCATCCTTTCATTTTAATTCATCTGAAATAATCCTCTCCTGGGTCTTGGTCCCATCCTAGAACAGAAAATCAATGGTCCTTCCCGTTGGACAAATCTCTCCCACTTACTCTGCTCTACTTCAGCTGAAACAATGCTGTAAGCAGGCATTGTTACAGCGCTGGACACCACCCGACAAACTAAAATAAGCCAAACTGGCAAGATGTTAAGCATCTTCAGCTGCCACCAAGTCAAGAGACTCGAGAACACCGAGTAGCTGACAGGATCAGACCCCTTGCAAGGTCCCCAGACAAGTGACTGCGTTGGGTGTTTATCTGAATATTTTTTTCTGGTAGGAAGTACCCTAATCACAACAACTGATTCCATGTAGTCCAGAAAAAAAAATTATCAGGCAGCAACAACTTTCATTCAAGCCCTTAAATTTACATTCTGGTTTGGAAGCAGTCTCTGTAGCCTGGATCCATTTCCAGTTACCACCAGCCTGACCCATACTCAAGCCAATGGACTAGAAGAGAAAGAAAGAGAGACTGATACACAACAAGCTAGTCAGTCCCCTCTTGAATTATGCAGCTGAACTGCTTGATATAGCTGGCTCAAGTCTCATGCAAGAATTGCTGCCCCTTGGATGATCTGCCACAAGCCCAGGATTTATGGGCACACAAGATTTCTAAAACATGATCAGCTATGAGGATTTTTTTTGCAGAGAGGCCTATATTTCCTTCAATATCAGGGTGTCACAGAAGCTTAGATAAAGAAAAAAGCTACAGGGGGAGATGAAAAGGCAAAGAGATTAAAATATCTTGGGGATCAGCACTTACCTGTGTCTAGTGCACTTGAACCAGTTCAGTATGTCAGTACATCGTGTATAGTAGATCTGATCAAAAGGATGAGCATAAGATTCCTGTACTGTTACAGCATAGCTAGGAATAGGCAAGGAAAGAAAGACGAAAAGCCTGTTTGTTACAGCATATAAAGCTTTTATTTCCTTGACTTGCTCCCACAACTAACTCCAGCCTAAGACACAACTATCAGTTTGGTGGGGACTCTGGCCATATCCAGAGCTAAGGAAGCCTTTTCTTCTACTTTCTCCCCAGGAGAGAATCACAGATACTTTCTGGAGCTCCTCCAAGGATATGGTTCTGTTCCCAACTTGAGCCTACAAGGCACAGTTTAGCTGCTCATGGGGCATAAATTTAAAAATCTATTTTCTCTAAGTTAAGAACAAATATGAATCACAAGTTTTAAAAGCCGAGGCAGAGAACTGGTAAACTGCAATGTAGGGGGAAATGGCTTAGTCTAGAAAGTATACAAAACCTCCATGTTCTTAGATCATATCAGAGGCTTCCTACAAGGACTGTTAATATTTGCTTGCATTCCAAAATGCTAATGAGAGCACATATTAACTTAATGCTGCTGAGTTTCGCCAGCATGATGGGATCCTCACACTTCATTTTATGATGAAGGAGCATCATTACTTCAACTAATATTGGGAGCACCAATCAAAGAGGGGAAAATTTATGAAAGGTCTCAAGGGTGTTTATTTTTATACTTCATGAATTTAATCCTTTCTAATTTGTCGCAGAAACAACATAGGAAGTAATTGAAGATCATAAAATCACAAGTAAAGTGGTGACTGGGTTTGAGACTAATTGAGATTTGGGCAGACTGCAACAATACCTTTTATAGAACTGAAGACTTTGCTCTTTACAGAAATTGGAGAAACTGGTTAAAAATTAAGATATGGGCAAGACCTTTTCATATACTAACGTCTCAATGCAACAAGTACTACTTTATAGAGGGCTGTAATTTTCAAGAGAGCCTAAATGACTTGGGAGCCATTGGCTTGTTCTCTGGTGGCTGTCAACTGGGGGTGTGCATACCCCTAGGGGTACTTAAAGAGATCATAGGGTGTACACAGAACAAATGAGAAAAAAATTACTGTTTTATAGAGGTGCACCAATACATTGGTCCCATATTGGATCGGCACTGATATAAGTAAAATTGACTGTATCAGCAATCAGCTTTGTTGACTGACATGGCCAATAATATGGCCGATAAATGTCCTGTGCATGCATGCAGCCACAGCACAGCACGCAGGCAGCCAGGAGCACAGCCCAGCAGCTTGGAGAACAGTCTGGTCCAGTTGGTAAGTCTGTTGCGAGGGAAGGGGCGTGGGTAGGGGGTCATATAGAGGTCCCAGTGGTGAGGGACAGAGTGGGGCTGGGACGGGCACAGAACAGAGCTGTGGCTCATCCCAAGGGGCATGGGGAGGTGGGCAGCTCCCATCATGGCACACCCTGAGAGCGCATGGGGGACGAGTGCTCCCAGATCTACATGCAGGGCGAGGGCAGTCTGCCACTGCAGGCTGGGGCTGGGGTGGTGCCAAGCTCTTCTCAGTGGGGGCTGGGCCAGGCTGCACTCGGAGAGGACAGTAGCAATGCTGGGAGGAAGGGTTATGACTTGCCCTGGCCCCAGACCACAAGTGGCAGCCTGCCCTGCCCACAAATCTGGGGGCACATGACCCCCATGCCCTCCTTGGGCACGTGTAGTGGCGGGAACCGCCCCCCTCCTCAGTGCCCCCGAAATGAGCTGCTCGCGGCTCCGTCCCACACCCCACCTTGCCCCGCCCAAGCAGCACCTCCCCCA
>NW_017728996.1:5837954-5842766 GCF_001723915.1 Gavialis gangeticus | reverse complement strand
ACACACACACACACACACACACACACACACACACACCCCTTCCCTCCCTCCTGTTAAATGGTAACATTAAAAACAAGAAAAAAAAATATAGAAAGGGGCACATGAGCTGAAACTGAGACAGAAAGGGTACACTTGTTAAAAAAGGCTGAAAACCCCTGACTTAGATGCATCATCATAGATGTATGTACCAGACAAATACAGATCTGAGGGGCTTGCAAGCTACACATAAATCCCTTTGCACTGAACACAACCATGCTGAATTTGTTCATTGCAGGACCAGGACTTAGGAATGAGATCCTGCAAGGGATCCCATTCTAGCCAATGGCATTGCTGATGTGCTTAAGGTCCTCCAGGATCATGCCATTAAAAATATTTGTCTGGAGGGTCTCAGTGGAAGGCCTCCACCAAGGTCAGCCAACAGGGCTATTAACACATTCATCTCCCTGTCACACTGTGCAACTCTCTGGGCAACCGGGCTTCTGCAAGAGAGTTGCGTATGCTCTTTGTAGAGCACCTTGCAGGGGTGGGGGAGAGGAGGAGGGGCAGTATTTAACTGACATTGATGCCAAAGCGTAAAATATTTACGTGGCTCATTATTAATGTAAAACAATAGCATTTGAGAATCTTGATTATTATTTTATTATCCTGTTAGTTACCCAGCCCCTTATCCTAACTTAATCTTTTCCCTTTGATTTATTAACATCTAACTAACAAAGTCGTCTTGGTCAGTACAACCAATCAATTTTGGTATTTAATTTTTGTTTCTCCTTGATTGGGTCATGAGGTTGCCGACTTTCCCCAGACAAAGATCAATATTTTACTCCTGTGCTCTGCATGCACCTCACCTCACCATGCAACTTCAACATACCATTCCTGCATGCTTCTTTTTACATCTGCATTTTACCTATCAGCCAAGTAATGCTCTAATTAATGTGTCCAAAATCAAAGCATAATGAGCTTCATAATGCTGCTCAGCTTTGTATCCATGTTTACTCTTCTGACAGGATTTATGGTGGTGGACATATGAGCTACATTTACTCCCGCATTGGGATAACCCACAGAAACTGAGGAGGAAACTCAAGGAGTTCGAACTGAAGCACACCAGTGTTATTATGGATGGTCCTTACGTAGACCCCTGCACTTATGTGGTCCCTGTGGGCAGAGTGGCTCAACTACTCAGAAGAGCCCACTTGCACAGGTGAAATTTTCAGATCATTCCTATCTTTGTATTAGGGACTATGGGAGAGCCTACGAGGAACATTTGAGCAGCTTGCCCAGGGACAGGGAGGGACTATGAGGAAAATTATCCTTTCTGTTTCATGAGCAGGGCCTCTAGCCCATCAGGCTTCTTCATCCAGGGGTCTATCTACATGTTCCAAATTCCTTTCACAGGCAGAACTTTCACCGATGTTGATGGGCATCTGGCAGATTAAACCACCGAGCTTTGGATACTCAATACAGTATCAGTACTCAAGGGCAGGTCTCTAGCTGACCATTTCATTCAGCTTCCTGACTGAAAAACATGAAGGAGCAAGACAGAAGTTGCCCATCAAAACCTGGCTTCCTCCAGAATGCGCTGAGACACTCCCTCTGTAGCCCGTATAGCAGGGCCCATGAAAACGCATCTCAGAGCCGGGATAGGTGGTAGGGTACTATATTTATGAAACAAGGCCCTCAGGAGTAGCCCTAGAATGGATCCTTTTGGCACTCTTGTCTGCCATCCGCCACACAGCTTGTGCAGATGCTGACAGAACTTGACCTGCAGCGATTATAATTTTGCCTTTAAAGCATACAAGTAAGAACCAGCTGTTAAACAAAAATGACACTGTGTATACGCTACCTTTCCCAATGACTGCAAACGTTGGGGTCATCTGGATTTAAGGACAGAGTAGTTTTCAGTAGGAAAGACAGGGTAAGCACTTTTAGAATCCACCACAAGAGTATGCACACCACCATTCTTGTTTCTAGATAAAGAGAACAAAACAGCATGTATAAAGAGAGCACTTGCATATTTCCAACAGTATACCTGATCTTCAGCCCAACATCAGACTGACTCTTGTTGCAGTCACGATCTTGGTAATGCAAAGGAACCGCAAAGCAAATGTATAAGGGGCAATTATTTATTACTATAATGTGGGTGAAGTGATAATGAGAAGTACCGTTTATCATGACATCTTGATAAACTTGGCAAGTAGTTTACGCCTTGCATTTTTTATCTTTGAGATTTGAATACCGACACTTCTGCTATGTAGCACAATCTATTTGCTAAAAAGGTCTTTTAAAGAAGCTATTTAAAAAAAAAAAAACCCTCTAATTTACAGATTACTGGAAAGTTTTCCAAAGGCTTCACCCTCTAGTCAGATTTATTGCTGTAAATGTGTACAATAAATTATTATATCACTTTACATAATTCTTAGGATAATATAATGAAAAATGAAATAATACATTACTCACACATGAACATGTGCAAATCTCAACAAAACCTTGAGTGTGGCAGCCCCTCTCTGGTACCTGCATACAGGCAATTGGTTAAATGCTGAAATATCAAAGGAAACAATTCACAGCCATGTCCTAAAGGGACTCAAAGGTTTCCATATAGAATTTGGCTAGTTAAGCTTAAAATTTGAGGCCAAAGCTACCCAAGACACCAATAGTTCTAATGATTCTTCCTAGGAGCATTTTTGATACTGAAGATCATTTTTAAGCTGCCTTCACTAACAAAATAAATAACTGAGCCATTAAAATAATCTATTCTCCTATCAACCCATGGGCAAAACCCATTCCCATTAATTTTAATGGTGTTTACATGTGTCAATAGAGCAGACTACATCTCAGACACATATGCTTATTACATGACTGAAGGAAAATCAATTCACTTTTCAACTCTTATAAAGGGGAGTCCATTTAGAGCGACAGAGGCCAGCTTATTGTGCCATATTATGAAGAATGCAGATGAAATAAAAAAAAATTAATGTTGAATCTCTGAAGTAAACAAGTGTGAACTTATTGGGTTTGGTTTCTCCATCTAATACCCATTAGCAGAACAAGTCTATAAATAGTTTACACACAAATAACTATATTAAAAGAACTTTACATCTGCGATATTAAGCACTCACCAAGTTAAGAAATGCCAGGGAAAAGGGTGCCAATGGCAACCTCTCTTGGGCCCGTTTTGGCATATGCATTATGAAAGACATTCGTTAAGGACAACGCAGAGTCTTCCACAGGCCTTCTGTCCATTCAGTGCCCAGCCCACGCCCCCAGACCTGCGCTGGGGATGAATCAGGAATCTATTGATTGTAGCACCCCACCCTCATTTACTGAAGGAATGAACTAAGTGAGGAAAGAGAGTGGGGATCAGAGAAGACAAAGAACCATCTCATGGTTAAGAGAGGCGAATGCTGCCCTGGAAAACCCAGTTCTACCTAACCTCTGCCAACGGGTCCTTTGCAACACTGGACAAGCTGCTCAAACCACATTAGTCACAGCTGTCTACTCTTCATTTTACTGAGACTTAGTGTTTTTAGGTTTAATTTGCAGAAGGGCTGAGCACTGACTTGCAGCTGCAACTGATGTCATGGAACCTGCACTTTGCACTCATGAAACAATGTGCAGCGCTAACTACTGGAAGAAAGAAAGGAAATTCAGGTGCATCCCAAATAACTGAGCATTTCACTTCTGTCTCAGTTTGCCATCTGGCAAATGGTGCTGAGAAAATAAGGGGAGTAATGCTTGTGAACCACTCAGATGCTGCAGTGATAAACACCACAGAGAAACCAATATGGAAACGAGTAAAAGCAAAATTTGAATAATGCAAAGTAAAAGTGGAGGGTGGGCAAGGAAGAAGCCATGTATTGGGTACTAGCATTGGGTAGTATTGGGCATTCTGTGCACAGAACCAGTTCACACGTAGGGGACGTGAGAGGACAACACGCCGAGCTGCTTAGTGGGGACATCTCATGTGCAGTCTGGTTAGTGCCAGGAGACATCTGAACATGCTCAGGGAGGGCAGAATCCCCAGAGATTTTGGTCTCTGAGAATGTGCAAACTGCGGTTTTTCAACAACTTTAACCTGGCCAGATTATGGCAGATTTTCATAAGGAGAGTGATAGACGTGGACTCAACACAAACACCCCTTTCACACCAAATTTCAAGTACCTATTCCAAAGCAATGGGGCACAACCGTTTTACAAAGTAAAAGGTCACCAGAATTTCTTTTAATTTAGAAGAGCAGTGGGTTTTTTTCTTCTTCTTGTTGGCCTTGTTCTCAGACGTGCCTGAGCCGCTGCGGCAGAAATTTGTGAAGAATACAGGCAGACACCTGACCTGGAGAATTTCAGCCCCTAATGGATGGAAGTGATGGCCAACAAAAATCATGGTCTTCTAATAGGAAGTGGTCATGACAAAGGAGGATGAGCCTGCCCCCTTTCAGATGGGAAGGGGAACACTCTTCCTTGGGACTCCTCAAAAAGCAGCTTTACTCAGTTTTCCTGTCCTGAGAGGACTCCCTGCAGCCAGCCCTGGAACACCTTCACAAGCCTCTGGCTTTGACACCCTGCCTCTTCTCAGTCCCCGACTTTCCTGGTGATCGATAGCCCCTCCACCTCTGGGAGCTCCTTTTCAGTTGGCTCCTGGGAAGGAAGGAGGGTGTTTCTTTCTTTACAAGAGGGTTATTGGATTGTTGATGTCCCAAGCAGCAAGCAGATGCTGCTTCAAAACGGTCTTTATTGTGCCTCTCCAGTTCCCTCTGTCCTCGCTTGGACTTTATTCTGTCCACCCTGGGACCCTTCCTTTCCGCCCCCCCCCCCCCCC
>NW_017728996.1:5832714-5837703 GCF_001723915.1 Gavialis gangeticus | reverse complement strand
CCCCCCCCCCCATCTACCCTGAGACCTTCTCTTTGTTTGGCCTGGGACTTTGTCCCCTCCAGCTGTCTCAGAGCTTCACTCATTCTCCTCAAGGTCAGTCAGCCATACTTGTTACACACAGTTATAAAACTACAGTCTTAGGCTGGGGACAACAGTCACCCAATATAATGAAACATTAAGTCATGGAGAACCAATCAGGAGGTAGTCTCTGGGCCCACCTGCCAGGCCCAGATGGCCATCTACCCCTGGGGTAAAACAAGCATATTGATGCCCTATATAGACAATTATTTACAAGCATTATTTACAGTAAAGCCTGCCCATGCTGAGTCTCCCAAAGTGCTCCCCACAGGACCACAGGCTAGAATCCAGCTCATCTAGCCTCCTTCATCACAGAAGCGTAGAGCAAGCTTAAATCACAGGTGGACTCTGAGCCCTGCTCATGGTCTATAAATACAAATTGAATAGACTATTTGATGGCACTAGGACAACTGAGGTTAACGGCCAGTTCCCAATGACAAGCACCCCTTGGGCTACTCCTGGAAGTAGTCCTCAGTGAGGCCAGTCTGGAGAGAAGAGGGGGGGGAATTGGAAGTAGGACATGGCCACAGAGAATTTAATGCATTTTCTTCATGAGTCAACTGTCTATATCCATACAGGATTTATAAAAGCCTTTGCAAAGCTTCTTTTAGATCCCGCTCATGCACTTTTACGTCAAGGCCAGAATGATGTTACTATCATAGAATCATAGGGCTGGAAGGGACCTCCAGAAGTCATTTAGTCCAACTGCATCCCTATCCAAACCATTCTATGCAAATCCTTGTCTAACCTCTTAGCAAAACTACATGGTCAACACTGACACAACCACAAGGCATAATACCCTAACCTGTCACAAGAAAGCAGGGGGACCACAGCAGCCAACACCCTGCTGCTGCAAAGTTTGCTAAAATAAGCTTGAGATTCCAGGAAAAGGCCACATCCCCTCCTGCAGAGGAAGACAAAGATCCATACAGACACCAATCTGACCACTGGGTACAATTCCTTCCCAACTTCAAATATGGCAACCAGTGTGATTCCGAGGGGAGGGGCAAGACCCTCTTGCCAGGAACCTCCAGGTTTAAGTCTCAGCAGGAGCACTGGCACACCACCGCCAAAATCCCCAGTCTTGGCTACAGCCAACACGCAATGTTTCTAAGGAAGGCTTAAAAAAACAAAAACAAACCCTTGGACAGTCAAGACTTAGGAAACAACTCCATCTCGATGGAAAGGTGTGGGCTAATATTATGTAAATACTACATCACATGAATCAGCTGGTTAATGAAATAAAGTTTTTGTTCAGTAAAATAATGTTATATTTTCCATTTCAGGAATTAAACAGAAGTGCGTTCTTATATAATACAGCATCCCAATCAATACAGTTCCATAAATTAACCTCAGTCCTTGAGAAGAGGATTGCCCTAGCAACAGAACTGATCTGCATGCCACTGTCTGGAAAACGTGTACTCTCTGTATACTACTTCACTCCAGGAACTAGCCAAAGGAACATGAAGGTGTCGCTCTGATGGCTGAGTGTACATACACACACACACACACACACACACACTAAAATGAGCAGGACAGGGTTGGTAAGGAAAGCAGATCTGTTATTACAATCTGAGCTAAAGTCCACTGAAGTCAGTGGAAACTCATTCAAATAGCCACATCACATCACTCATTACTTTTCTCTCTCTCCCTCTCTCTGTATATATCACAATAAATATATAGCGAAATATTTATATTATATCTATTATGAGGTATGCACTGCTTCTACAGGGAAGGAACACCAAGGTTCTCATCTGCAAGGGCTTGCAGGGCAAAGGCCCTTTTCCTGTTGGTGTCCAAAAACTTGTGGGGAGCCTCATGTTTCTTTCTGAATTGTAATATTTAACGCTTATTAAATGGCATGCGCACAGTAATAGGTGTGAACTACAAAGTGGTGGGTATCAAAGACATCAGCACAGTTCTTTAACAAGCATATCTATAATAATGGACCTTGTACTGATCAACTACTATTTAGAAAAATCCTGAACAACAGAAGACAGGCTTCAGTGATCACTGCTTTTATGGGCTGCAATTTACCCCATGTTGATTTCCTTCAGCTTTGAGACAAAGTCATATTGCATAAATGGTCCTATAGAAGGAATTACTTCCAACCAAATGAGACGGTCAAAGGAAGTACAAAGCAAAGCTGCTGGAACAATCTGTAAGGGATTGAGGGAGGTTTCTGTTTTCTTTAAATCAAAGCACAATTTAGTGCCTGGTTTGCTAAATTCTCAAAAGCATTAAAAATCTAGATTTCTCACTAATCAGACAACAGTACAATCACTAATTTACCTACAGCCACCCTGCACTGAATCCAACAACTATCATAATGCTCAGACTAATTCATTAGATGATAAAGTGCTAAAGTATTTGAAATTCAAAAAGCCCCACCTAGAGTTACCTTATAAGGCATAAGCCCATTTAAAACAGAGATTTTTTAGAACACCTTTCCAAAAGATTAAATACCCTTCCTGAACTTTTAATTTTAATACTTTTATTTGTTTATAAATGAACTATGCTGTGCACAGAATTTCCCAACCTCTTAAGTCAGATCATATATCAGAAATACCCAACTTTCCAAATACAGCAGAACCTCATTTATCTAAAGTGCCTCTTATCCCAATTCAAATGAAATATTTTACCTTGATGACAGTTAATAGAAAAGACCTCATACTAAGTCCAAGGAATTTATATTACAAGATTCAGAAAAAAACTCTAAAGCAAATATATTTTATAGTATTACCAAAAAAAAAAAAAAAGAGTTAGCCAGAGACTTCCAATTCTTTTAACTAGCAATTTCTTGTTCCATGTTAAACACATAATCCATTCTGTGTTGCTTTTAATGCAATGGGTACACTGCTTACAGGGGGCACATGGCCATCTTCTAAAGCAGCATTTCTCAGCCTGTGGGTCGCAAGAATATGAAAGGGTTGCAAACAAAGAGTTGCAAACAGTCACAGAAGAATGTGGAAAAACATGAATGTCACTTGGGAGTATTGTAGGGCCACATGCTGATATTGCTGTTAATGTTTTCCTGTTGATATGGATTTCTGTCATTAAAATTAAGACTTGTGAGCTGCTTTTTGTAGTGTGTTGTAAGTATTTAGGGCCCAAAATACTTGTGTGTTTTCTACTTAAACTATTTGCTGGGTTGGGACTGGCCATTGATGTTTACAAATTGGTCCTGGTACAAAAAGAAGTTGAGAACCACTGTTCTAAGGGACACATCCCTGTACCATTACTAAAACCAGAACCAAACAATGAATACCTCCAAAGCCCACTGTCAGTCTCTGAAACCTGGATAATCTTTGAGCTTAATAAAGCAGCACATGACTCATAGATGCTTTGTACAGCTCCTCAAAAGACTCAGCCTTCCAGTCCATCCAGTCCTGACCATCTGCTTCAAGCCAGTATGTCTGATAACTCTGCCACTATCTAGCAGTCACTGGGATAGGGGAAGGCAGTTGTCTAAGGATACAAGCAGCTGTCTTAGGATGCAAGCCATATCCCACCAGACTTAGTACCTTATCTACCAAAGCCTTCAAAATGCCTGAAGGAAGAAATGTATAGAACTATAACCCTCTTCCCCTCACCCCACATTTTTTTCTTTTTAAATGATTCATTTGGGTCCTAGGTAAGCACTTCATTCTACCCAAAAGAAAAGATGTGTCACATGTTTCAGATGTTTTGCTTTTAAATGAAGCAAGTTTGAATACTTTCCAAAGACAATATCATTTCAAAACAATGTTAAAACACTTTGTTTCAAAGGATGTCAATCCCAAACACTTGGACTGTACTTAAAACACAAAACCAAAAACCTAAGTCCCTATTCACCAAATTCACAAACAGTCTCACTCACACTAAGGCTGACTCTTTCAGTAATATTCATCCAAGCATTTTTTCTGGTTGCAGTAGCATGTCTAGAGCCATGGGTTGTGTTGGAGACACATGAACTGCAGGGGGCACTGTGCTTCCAGTGCAAGGAATGACCCCTTGTTCTGGTGTGCAGCTGTCCCCTGGTAAGGGCGAGAGCTTTGGCCTCAACCTCCCTACTTGCTTGGAAGGATGTAGCAAGGAGTCTCTGCATCTCCGGAACCAAAGGACTGGCATGGAAGTGGGGACTGCATTAGAACCAAGGGGGGGTTGCATGCCCAAGCAAAACGTCTGCTACAAGCAAGAGTCTTTTTGTGATGTCTTTTATTGGACCAACTGAATAGTTGGGAGAGATGTTAAACAAGATTTTGGGCACCAAGTGCCCTTCATGGAAAAGAATCCTGTACAGCCTAACCCAAGTAACAGATAAGCAATAAGCACCTCTCTCAACTATACAGTTAGCCCAGTAAACAACTATTATCAAAAACCCCTTGCTTCTTGCATATTTCCTGGATCATCACGGCTACAACAGTACTCTGGCCTTACTATGAAGTCTGCCCCTTGGAAATTAGCCCTCCTGAGAAAACTACCTATTCTTAACATAGAGCTGTGATCCGTGAAATGGATGGTGGTAGAAATGAGACCATTTCCCCAGGCACCAAACAGCAGTTCACTTCCACCCATTACTGAAAACACAACAGGTGTCTGCTAATAACCATCAATACAAATGTTTCAGATGCCCTAAACCCACAACTAAGGATGTCCATCATCTTTAGCAGGGAGAATGATGAATGTTGAAGACTAATAGTTTCATAGTTTCATAGTTTCCAGGGTTGGAAGGGACCTGAGAAGATCATCTAGTCCGACCCCCTGCCATGGCAGGAAAGAGTACTGGGGTCAAACGACCCCAGCAAGGTGTTCATCTAACCTCTTCTTAAAAACCCCCAGGGTAGGAGCCTGCACCACCTCCCTTGGAAGTTGGTTCCAGACCCTAGCCGCCCTGACCGTGAAATAGCGCCTTCTGATGTCTAACCTAAA
>NW_017728996.1:5824147-5831840 GCF_001723915.1 Gavialis gangeticus | reverse complement strand
GATGCTTTTGGTGAGCCATGGGGGCTTATGCGCCCTCCTGCTCCCTTTGATCCTCATTGGGATTGCCTTCCTTTGGGCTTGGAGGATCATCTCCTTGAGGAGCAACCACTCTCCTTGGACACCTGTCTCCCCTCCCCTCCGGGACCTCAGTGCTTCCCCGACTATCCTCCTTAGCTCGTTGAAATTTGCCCTCCTAAAATCTAGGGCCGCTGCCTTACTACATGCCTTTGCCACCTTGCGCTGGATGGTGAATTCCAGCAGGCGATGATCACTGTCGCCCAGGTGGTCGAGCACCCGCAGCCCCCTCACCAGGTCATCACCCGTGGCCAGCACTAGGTCCAACAAGGCTAATGTCAAAGGCTCCCATTTGTGCAGTTGAAAATCTTTTCCCTGAAGGCTCTGCCCCACAAAATTGGCCAGAGGGTCCTTTATGAATTATCGAGAGAGCCAGTCAGACAAGCTGCCTGACATAAATGGGCTCTGATTGGCAGCTAAAATGGCTCCCACAAAGCATGCTCCACCACACCTGCCCAGATCTGCAGATCCCTTCTGAACACCTGGCTGCAAGGAGACGCTCTACCCTTGAGATTAAAGTACAAGCTATGCAAAGCTTTCTTTTGTCTCTTTGGCACATTATATTGCACTTGGACGTAGGCAGTTTGTTATTCTGTGGCTTATTGCGTCTTGACCTAGGCAGAGTTTGATTGTTTCTTTGTTTTGAACTTAACACTGGTATTGAGTACTGCAATTTAAAGCTCTCTTCAGAGAATGGACTATTTGTGTCCAAATATTTTGTAACTTCAGTGCCATCACCTGAAGTCTAATATTAAGTTCAAGAGAGTCTCAGAGGATAGGGGCCCTGATGATCCAAACTCTTCATCCTGTAACTTCTCAGCATGTCACTCTGTTAGTTGTAACCGATTGAGCTGCATATCTGTTATACATCAAGTGGTTTTCACATATTCAGGTTCCTTTTAGAATTAATTTCATTATCTCAGCTATAGTATTGACACAGGACTATTCATCCTGCGGCCTGAAATCTGCTCCACTAGTTTCATCACAACGGAATGGAAATGTATTCTCACTGTTAACCCACTAATCTTAGCTATAGAAAAACCACTAAGTGGCAAGTCATTGATTTATTTGTCTGTGGATTCATTTTGCAAAATGCTTTGTTGGTGAAACTGTGCTCGAGTTTGCAGAGAAATTGAAAGACTCAGATAATCATTTAAACTGAATGAAGTGTCACAAGAACACAGATAAAACAGGATTCCCCACCCCCACATCCTGCTCGCCTCTCTTCATTTGCACAGGAGGATCTGAAGGCAAAAAGCAGGCTGCAGGATCGGGACCTAATGCAGATGCAAAAGAAATCCAACATATCCCTCCTGGGTGGAAACCAAAGTGGGAAGAACATCTCCCTAAACTTCCCAAAGGGGACAGGCACACACAGCTTCCACTGACTTTGGCAGCACGGTAGGTAGACAATACATCAAAATCAGAAGTTGTTAGTGGGAATGGTTTTTATGGCTGAAAAATGCAATTTCTAAGAAACAAAAAATTATGCAAATCAGGTTGAGGTTGATGAATCAAAACTGTGTATTTTATTTGGTTTCATTCTTCATTTCCCGTGTGATCATTTGTGGAGGGAAGTGGGGTGGGGCATTGAGATTCCAGCTTGTCACATGTTGCCCTGTACAGGACACGTAACCTTCTCCCATCCTGAACAACCAGGAAAATTCAAACCCAAATGACCAGTAGGTTCAACTATCAACATTAATGAGATATTTCTTTCTGACATTTGACACAAAACGTTTTGCTCAGATGCTTTCAACAGGAAACATCTTTAGAATCTTTGACAGATGAGCAAATTCCAAAAACAACAATTCTGGGTTTTTGGAGGGCTTTTTTAGAACTCGAAAATTCCATTTTTGGCAAGTGTTTTGCTTGGATTTGATGCTCTTGAAAACAATCTCAGGGCCTAAATGTAGACTAAATGACTTAAGCCAATTTTTCAACATGGACTTCCACGGATTTCATCCAATACATTTAACAGGAGACATTTCTCCCTGCTAAAACATCCTATGGAAATGCTGAAGGAACTGTGTTAGCTGTCTTACCTCAATGCGTTGAAGACTCCTGCTGGGTCCTGTTTACAGGCTATCAGAGCATTAACAATGCACACAACATTGATGGGGAGGCACGAGCAGGGATCTTCAGAAGCTCTTTGGGCACTGTAAGTAGTCAGTAGGTACGAAAATAGGTCAATTAAGTGTTTTGAGGAAACAGAAGTGAATTGTAATAGAAATACATATGCATGCATCATAACAGGAAAAAAAAAATCAATATGCACCAGTTTTAAAAGGGACTGTGGTGTATGTATTCTTAAACGCATGAGTGGTTTTGAAAGATGCAGTGGAACAGTCCATTCTAATTAAGCTGGATGACAAACTAAATGAGTTTCATGGAAACATGTAGAAAAAATGGTGAGCCTTTGTTGGGTATACCATTTTAATCACCAAGAAGCAACAAGAATCCAACACTGAGGATGCTGCCTCTCCTATCTGAGACTTTCATCATAATTTAGGCAAGGGATCACTTCAATGCACATTCCGTTTGGCTCCACATTAGACTTTGATACAAAAGCTTAGCTTAGCCATGGTCTTCACAACTGATTATGGTTACTGTCACAGGGCACTGAGCTGTGTTACTAACTAAGACAGTTACTAACATGAAACCCGGGTTTATAACACAGTAGTGAGCACTCCCTCTGAAAGTTAGGGTGCTACAAGTTGTCTTGAGTTGGCTACCCAAAAATAAGTGGACTCAAAAGCACAAGTCACTTCTAAAAATGTTTGCGATGACAGACAATACTAGTCTCACAATTACTTATTCCAGTGGAAAGTGCTTCTTCAAGCTTTTCCCAGAAGTGTCTGTTACTCAGCATAAAAGTACTGACAACTGGAAAGCAAACCCAATTCTCATTGTTCCTGCATGGAGAAATACAAACAATAAAAATCACCACCACAAATACTGGTTTGTACATTGGATTTCTGGAGTCTTCCTGCATGAATTCTCTCAGGTGTTACCAGGAACACACAAAAATGTCAGGCAAGGAACAGTTTCTGTTAATAATGGATGATATTTCAGTTAACGAGGCTCCTTGGAACCGCTGGAGTTCCTTGCCATCTCAGTTCTGCTACCGAGGCTGAAATCGGGTCTATCACCTTTTCTTTCCTATAACAGGAACACTGGGGAAACCAGGATTGTGCAGTAGCCACTGTCTCCAAGCTAACCAGTCACAAAGCAAGCACAGCACACCACAGAAAAATGAAACGAAGATGTAAACAGTGTGAAGATGGCTCCAAAGGTGAAGAAGAGTCTTAGGGGGGAGGTCTGATGCTAAAAAGAGCACAGCAGACTACAAAAAACTCAAAGGAAGTGAAAGGAATCATCACGTAGCAGGGGCAGGCACTGCAAGAGAGGATGTACCTCTGCAGGACCTTGCTACAACCTGACTAAACGGGCGTAGACAGGCTGAAAAGAATGAAGTTCGCTGGAGAAAAATTACAACCTCAGGGCCCTGGGCTGGGACCCTATGGAGTGTAATGGTCCAAGTCCCCCACTTCCAGCCTCTCAGACCCACAAACCTGCAAAGAGGATGTTCTGGGTTTCAACAAGGTTAATGGACAAGAGAGATTTATTCTTCACCTGCCTGGCAGGACGATACTGAATTGCAAATGATACTGACCCTGACCCACCCACCAAAAGCCTTTGACAAGGACTATGCATAACTGACCCACAACAGGGGCCACAGAGAGTTCAGGCTTAATTTGCACTACAAGGATCATGCTCTTGATCTCAATTCATCTCCTCATTCTGTCAGTCACACCCGGGTCAGCCATGTGCCCCAGGATTGCATTAACTTGGGTGTCTCTGCCTATAATTTCAAGAGGGAAGTCCAGCAATTGAGATGGGAATGGCTGTGGTATAGGATAATGCCTCTCTTCTCTGCAAATGCTGCCAACCGCACTCCTGCATCCAGAGTGCCTCCTGGAGTGGATCCAGATCCAGCTCAGCACTACTATAAAGAGGCTCTGGAGTAATCATGAATGGGACCTGTAGTGCCAGGAAGAAAGGGGAGCCAAGACAGTGTCCCACAAACTGTAAGTAAATGTGTATCCCTGCAAGTACACATCCCCATGTGTATAGTCACCCAGTCCCTCCTGAGAGGGCAGCTGGCCATGATATCCAGCCCTGGAATCCTTTTCCCCTTAACATGCGAGAACAAGGCTGAAAGCATGTTTACCCCAACCGCATCCTAGGCAGAGAGATGGTGCCAACAAATTCAAAGCCAGAAACTTAAATGAGCCTCTCTACCCACCCTATGAGAAGTCAGGCCTGTATCCCACCTGCTCAACCAATGTATGGCAGGAGCTAAAGTGAATGCTAGGAACAAAACGAATCCTATTAAATAGCACACAATCACTGTTTAATTTATGTTGAGCAGGGAATGAAGAGAAGAAAATTGTGAGGAAAACTTCATGGGGCAGAGGGAAGCAGATCTTGATTCTCTTGCTCCAACTGATCGATCCCCACTTCAGCAAGACTACTCCTCATTAACTATTCAAATTAAGAGTACCCATATTTGATTGGATTGGATGATCAAAATCAAAAAAACCAATACATTTCCAAATTTGTATTTTTAAACTGGAGGAGGGAAGCCTTCAGATGGCCTAAGGAGGGTGAGTCTGGCTCTATTACCGAGTGCCCTGCTGTTGTCATAGACCATATATATATATTTTTTTATATTTATTTTTTTGACTGATGCTGGCTCAGTTTTTCAACACTGGCAAGGGGTCTGGGAAGCCTATTTCTAATGGGAACTGAATGCTCAGATCCCTTAAGCAGCTTTGAACTTCTCAGTTGTAAAATATATCAGCATCAATCACTAGTCCAACCCCCTGCCACGGCAGGGGGTTGGACTAGATGATCTTCTCAGGTCCCTTCCAACCCTAGAAACTATGAAACTATCAGAAGGCGCTATTTCACAGTCAGGGCGGCTAGGGTCTGGAACCAACTTCCAAGGGAGGTGGTGCAGGCTCCTACCCTGGGGGTTTTTAAGAAGAGGTTAGATGAACACCTTGCTGGGGTCGTTTAACCCCAGTACTCTTTCCTGCCATGGCAGGGGGTCAGACTAGATGATCTTCTCAGGTCCCTTCTGACCCTAGAAGGTATGAAACTATGAAACTAACTATGAAACTTCAAATGGTTACTGAGAATAGTAGATGGGACATGTTTTGGAGAAGTCTAAAAGCCTGATTCAGCACTCAGCAGCAGTCTTGCAAGCCAAGCTTCCACGGAAGCCATCAGGAGCTTGGCTGGATCGAGGGCTGCAGGAGCAGGCCTGTAGCATAAAACAAACAACAATTTAAACTTTCCTTGATCTGCTGCTGATGTTTTGTAGAAGCGTAGGGTTTTTATGCTGAAGCCTTCAAGGAGGGGGGAGGGATCAGAGTGCCATACAAAGGCCATCATCAGTTTCCTTTGTTCAAAGATCTCTTGGGAAGGAGAGCAAATGGAATCTAAGTCACGTGCTCTGCACAGGGCTCTGAAAAGTTTATAGAGAGAGAAGGATGTCCACTAACCTAGGGCTCCAGAGACCTGGGTTCAAGTCACTGCTTTGCCCCAGACTCCCTGTGTGATACGTGCTTCAATTCCCTACCTGGAAAGAAGAGCACTAGCCCACCTCAGGGGAGCTGGGAAAATGACCGCATTAAAGAGACTGTGAAGAGTTCAGATACTGCAGAATAAGGTGTGAATACCTAGAGTGGATAAATAAGGAAAACTGAGCTCTATGTCAATATTTTAGGAAACAGACATAATTTTGGATCAAAGTTTTCTCTTCTTAAATAATTGGGGCATTACAGTCAATAGACAGTCCAGAACAGGATATAATGCAAACATTATATCAATAGCACATAAAAATACCATTGAAACAATGCCAAAGTCCAGATAATTGTTGGTTCTTGCTCAGATAAGTCAATTAACAAAATATATAATCAGCCCCTGACTGCTTGCCGGCAATTCCATACCTGAAAATCAACTACTAGCACAAAATTAGAAGCTAGGGCTTTCAATACCTGGCCCTTGAAGTTGCTGTCCCCAAATCAAGTCTACTCTATTCCTCCTAGGCACAGAACAGTGGCAGTGGGAGACTTGATGTCCTTTCCCAAGCATTGCCCAATGTATTAGGCAGGAAATAGATGCCCAGTGCTTTGACGATAACTCTTCCAAAGTGAAATCAGGGTGCACAAACCAGGCATCCAGAGGTGTCTTCACAGGCTAAAGGCCTCCTGCTGACTATAACAGCCAAGCCTATTCAATGTCCCCTCAGGGGGCTCAACACACCCATGTCATAAAGGGAGGGAAAGATGGGAGGCAGCACCTCTGGACTTAGCCCTGTCTACATTGTACCCTGCCATGAGCGAGGTGTGGAACCCTGCAGTCACCTGTGTAGGTGCCACAGCTCTTGCAGAGGGGAGCTAAACAGGTGCTCCTGCTTCGAGCTGCAGAGAGGGGTTTGCAGACATACATTACATCAAAGCAGGGCAAGCACATGGGTACCCAGCATGGCCTTATGTCCCTTTCAGCATGGGAGTCGCATGCTATATATCAGGGGTGCCCAAGCCCTGGCCCAGGGGCCAGATCTGGCCTGTAGGGCTGTGTCACCTGGACTACAGGCCTACCTACAGGTCCAGAAATTTGGCAAGGGGAGAACAGTGGCACCACTCCCCTGCTGCCAAATCCCCAGAGCCATAGGAAGGCCCAGGTGCTGCACGCTGGATGGGATGCCCAATCCAAGTATGCAGAGCTGGGCAAAGGCAACACTGGGCCCTAGGGCCCAATCCCAGTGCAAGGGGCCAGGAGAGGGCAGCACCAGGCCAGCAAGACCCAAACTTAGTATGCACAGCAGAGAGTGGGTTATGCCAGGCCCCAATCCAGCCCTGTGCCACTCATCTGGCCCACAGGGCCAAAAGGTTTCATAGTTGGTCGGGTCGGAAGGGACCTGAGCAGATCATCAAGTACGCCCCCCGCCATGGCAGGAAAGAGTACTGGGGTCAAACGACCCCCGCAAGGTGATTGTCAAGCCTTGTCTTAAAGACCCCCCAGGGTAGGAGCCAGCACCACTTCGCTTGGAAGTTGGTTCCAGATCCTAGCTGCCTGACACTGAAGTAGCACCTCCTGATGTCTAATCTGAATTTACCCTCTGCCAGCTTGTGACCGTTACTCCTGGTCACTCCTGGTAGTGCTCGGGGGAACAGTGACTCCCCCAATGCCTGCTGGTCCCCTCTGACTAGTTTGTAACAGGCACTAGATCCCCCCTCAGCCTTCTCTTGTGGAGGCTGAACAGGTTCAGGTCCTGTCACCTCTCCTCGTAGGGCCTGCCCTGCTGCCCCCTGATCATGCGAGTGGCCTCCTCTGGACCCTCTCCATGATGTCCACATCCCTCTTGAAGTGCGGTGCTCAGAACTGGATGCAGTACTGCAGCTGTGGCCTGACCAGTGCCACACAGAGGGGGAGGATCACCTCCTTGGACCTGCTCGACATGCATCTGTGGATGCACGACAAGGTGCAGTTGGCCTTCCTAACTGCCTCCCCACACTGCCGGCCCATGTTCATCTTGGCGTCA
>NW_017728996.1:5817227-5819147 GCF_001723915.1 Gavialis gangeticus | reverse complement strand
GGGTGAGAGACAGTGTCAAAGGCCTTCCGAAAGTCCAGGAAGACTATGTCCACTGCTACCCCTGCATCTAAGGATTTGGTGACCTGGTCATAGAAGGCCACCAGGTTGGTCTGACAGGACCTGCCTCGAATGAACCCGTGTTGGTTGCCCCTAAGCATAACCTCCCCCACTGGCCCCTTGTGGACATGTGCCAGGATAATTCTCTCAAAATTCGCTTAAGGTTGAGCACCACCACTAGATATCATCATGCGGACCTCAGCATGAAGAGCAGGTAGAGCTGAAACACTGCACTGATACACCCACTAGGGGACCCAGGGCACTTGTGGAGCATCTGTCAATATGTCCATGCTACCAGGCGCTGTTCTGAGGAGTTCAGCTCATGCAGTCAGACCTGAGCTGGATTGCCAAGCTCAGGCAGGCAGGCAGGCAGCGAGCACCACACAGACTAACCAAGCAATTATTCACTCAACTCCTGGGCCATTGTGAGCTAGTACTACCCTAGTTACACTGGTACCAGTTTCCAAGCCAATTAGTGTTGCTTAAAGCTAACTCATGGAGGTCTATGCCAGGTGCAGTCACAACACTGGCGGCAGTGCAGACAAACCCTGGGACTAGCCCTTCATCACATGGTTTGGTAAGACTCCATTTGCTGTCCGCATTTACTTTTGCAGGCATTTACTAGAAGCTCCTTTCTGCTCTCATCAGTCCATGAATAACCAGCTATACCCAAGGTTCAAACTGGATTTGTAATGAGCATCTCTAACAAAAGGCTGTCCAAGACTCCCCCCATTTTAGTGCAACAGTTATTTTGACCCCCATTAACCGTTTTATCTACATCACTTCCTAAGGCCCTGGTGCCCAACCTTTTTTGCTACGCGAAACAGATGAGCAGTACCAGCTCAGTCCATGTGCTGGATCTGGTCCATGGACCTAATTTTGTGCATAGAGCAGGCATGGCCAGGGCCCAATCCTGGTCCATAGCAACAGCCTGCCTGGGGCCTGACCCCAGTGCATAAGGTCTGATGCAACTGTGCAGGCTGGGACCCATCCAGCCACATGAAGGCTTGGAAATTTGGTGGTGGGGGAATGGTAGCACTGTTCCCCTACCACCAAATGTCTGGACCCATGGGGAGCCCCACAGGCCAGAGGATGTGGCCCTGTGGACAGAGGGTGAGCAGCTGTGCCCTAAGGGAACAGAAAACTAAAAGCCACAGCTAATGACAGAGAGTGACCTGCCCAGCCCTGGGGAGGGAAGGGGACCCAAACCTACCCACTCCTCTGGGTTCCAGCTCAGAGATCCTGGGCTAAGCAGCAGCAGTCTGCTCTTTCCTTTCTCACTACTTCTCTGAGCTGCTTCCTACCTTACCTGCTTGGCAATCCCTCTCCCCACATCTCTTTCCACACCTCAGCCTGCACCTCTGAAGCTGTTCCACCTGTTGTGGCCATTCTGCCCAGACAGCAGGGTTTTATAGCCACTGGGTCCTCCTGGCTTCCTGGTCACAGCTGTGGGAGGTAGTTATGCATGCATTAGTCCTTTCTGGGCTGCTGTTGTGTGAGGTTTACATGCCCATTACACCTACACCAGCCACTTCTACTCATAGTGAACATGGCCATTAAACAAGAGTGAGCAGATATGATTCTCAGCCCAGACTCACTCAAACGTAGTGTCTGCCCTTGGCCTTGAAATGCACTGCAAGTGAAAATAATGGCTCAGGTGTGAATTTTCAAGTGTCCCACAACAGCCTAACTCTAGCCCAGCCAAAGCCCTTCAGAATATCTCCCTGCCCACCATGGTAGATTATGCGTGTCCTGAGGGTTCTTGCAGGCCTGGATCAGGTGCAGCCGTTACTCTTTGAGAAGATCATCAAGGAGCACATTTGTGATGGGCCGGCATCAGAAATGATGCTCAGGGGCAATCAG